>NC_090448.1:641205109-641508140 GCF_031143425.1 Pleurodeles waltl
CTGGGTAATCATTTTTGCATAACATTATCCCTAAGAATCATAATCAGAGTGTAGCCTCATGGAGCATTGCAGAAATACAGATTAGGATACAGAAAAATCCACATCATATTTGATGGGTATGAATGTACACCCAACTTCACACACACTATAAATGACAGATATCCTGTCCATTTCATATTTGAAGGTCAATATCAGAGAAGCACAGCTATTTCACACATACATGTTGGCAACATGGTCCACTGCATCATATGGCACAAAACTAAGACACCATCATTCAATATGGACATAAAATACCTCATACATGAGACAGTGTATGTGCTTTTGCATTGGTAACAAGAAGGTATGACCAGACCCTTGACATCAGTAAGTGTTACATCAGCTATCTTTACAAGGAGTATGTGTGACAAGAATTCCATGTAAGCAGCAAATGGATAGCACGAGTGCCCCGGGTATGACTAGCATTGCTCACAAGACATTCCCTGCACAGCCATCCCAGGTCTTAAGTCCTGTCACTGCCATGTTCCCTGTCTCACCCCACCCTCCTTCAGAGTGCCCTGGAAATGTAATATTTGTATCCAGATAATCTCTCACCTACACACACCCAAACCCACATTCTGAATCCATTGTGCTTCCCTCTTTAGTATGGTATGCCATAGTCATTGTTCTTCTGTCTGCATGGACTTCTGGTTGAATAATGCACTACTTTGTAGTCTGTAGGACATGTAATCACCTGTACATTGCTTCCCATGTGAAAGTTACTGTTGGCCCTTTGAACCTGATTCTCACCTACAGGACTTGTGAGAGACTGAAGCTGCACACATCTGTGAGCCCCTCCATGCAGACCAGCCATTTGAAAATGCACTGCCCTTGCAGCTGCCTGGAACGGCATAGAAACTGCCATTATATGTATACCACTGTTATGCATTGCCGTAAAAATAACTTGTGTAACACAGTCCTTGGATTATTGTGTTACGTTCCAACATACAGGACAAATACAGTTTTCATTTTCCACAGTGTTGTTCCAGCTTTGACCAGTCTCAGTCTGCTCACTGTGTATTTGCCTTGTTCATTTTTGTACCTGATTGACCCTGCATCCTGTTAGCTTGACTGGTTCCTGTCTTTGCATCACCATAAAGGTTCCCTGTGGCTACATTCAATCAATCAATCAATCATAACATTTGTAAAGCGCACTATGTACCCGTCAGGGTTTCGAGGCGCTGGGGGGGGGGGGGGTGAGCTGTTAGCGGTCGAAGAGCCAGGTCTTGAGGAGTCTCCTGAAGGCGAGGAGGTCCTGGGTCTGGCGCAGTGAGGTGGGGAGAGAGTTCCAGGTCTTGGCGGCGAGGAAGGAGAAGGATCTGCCGCCGGCGGTCTTGCGCTGGATCCTGGGGACGATGGCGAGGGCGAGATTGGCAGAGCGGAGTTGACGAGTGTGGGTGTAAAAGTTGAGTCTGGAGTTGAGGTAGGTAGGTCCGGTGTTGTGTAGAGCCTTGTGAGCGTGGGTGAGGAGTTTAAAGGTGATCCTCTTGTCCACGGGGAGCCAGTGGAGGTCCTTCAGGTGAGGGGAGATGTGACATCGGCGGGGTATGTCAAGGATCAGGCGGGCAGATGCATTTTGGATACGCTGGAGTCGTTTGATGTCTTTTGTTGGGATGCCTGTGTAGAGTGCGTTGCCGTAGTCAAGTCTGCTACTGACGAGGGCTTGGGTCACCGTCTTTCTGGTTCCTGTTGGGATCCACTTGAAAATTCTGCGGAGCATTCGAAGGGTGTTGAAGCAGGAAGAGGAGACGGCGCTGACCTGTTTGGACATGGTGAGGGCTGAGTCCAGGATGAAGCCGAGGTTTCTTGCGTGGCTGGCTGGGGTGGGTGGGGGTCCGAAACCGGTGGGCCACCAGGAGTCGTTCCAGGCCAAAGGGGTGCGCCCGAGGATGAGGACTTCCGTCTTGTCGGAGTTGAGCTTCAGGCGGCTGTCGTTCATCCACTCGGCGATGGCTTTTAGTCCCTCGTGGAGGTTGGTTTTGGCGGTGAGTGGGTCTTTGGTCAGGGAGAGGACGAGCTGGGTGTCGTCGGCGTAGGAGATGATGCTGAGGTGATGTTGGCGGGCCAGTTTGGCGAGGGGGGTCATGTAGACGTTGAACAACGTAGGGCTGAGGGAGGATCCTTGGGGGACGCCGCAGATGAGGTTGGTGGCTTTGGAGCGGAAAGAGGAGAGTCGGACTATCTGGGTTCTGTCGGTGAGGAAGGATGAGATCCAGTTGAGGGCTTTATCCTGGATGCCGGCTCCATGGAGGCGGGTCAGTAGGGTGCGGTGGCAGACTGTGTCAAAAGCGGCTGATAGGTCGAGGAGGATGAGGGCCGAGGTTTCGCCGTTGTCCATTTGGGTTCTGATGTCATCTGTGGCGGCGAGGAGAGCAGTCTCGGTGCTGTGGTTTTGTCTGAAACCGGATTGAGAGGGGTCTAGGATGGAGTTGTCTTCGAGGAAGTGGGCGAGCTGTGTGTTGACGATCTTCTCGATGACTTTTGCTGGAAAAGGGAGGAGAGAGATCGGTCGGAAGTTTTTGAGGTCGTTGGGGTC
This sequence comes from Pleurodeles waltl, assembly GCF_031143425.1. NCBI lineage: Eukaryota > Metazoa > Chordata > Amphibia > Caudata > Salamandridae > Pleurodeles > Pleurodeles waltl. The sequence goes on from NC_090448.1 coordinate 641,207,682, forward strand.
AGCCTTGGGTTTCTTGAGGAGGGGTTGGATTTCTGCGTGTTTCCAGCTGTCTGGGAAGGTGGCGAAGTCGAAGGAGAGGTTGATGATCTCGCGGAGTTTGGGGGCGATGATGGCGTTGGCTTTGTTGAACACGTGATGAGGGCATGGGTCCGTGGGGGAGCCTGAGTGGATGGTGTTCATGGTTGTTATTGTTTCGGTGTCGTCCACGTGGGTCCAGGCGGTGAGGCGGCAGGCGTCTTTGGAGATGTCAGGGGTGGGGTCTGGCGGCGGAGTGGCGTTGAAGCTGTCGTGGATGGTTGTGATTTTCTGGTGGAAGAAGGTGGAGAGGTCGTCGCAGAGTTTCTGGGAGGGCGGGATGTCGTTGGAGTTGGCGTTGGGGTTTGAGAGTTCCTTCACGATGCCGAAGAGTTCTTTGCAGTCGTGGGCGTTGTTGTTGATGCGTTCAGTGAAGTGGGCGCGCTTGGCGACTCGGATCCGTTGGTGGTGTTCACGGTTGGCGTTTTTGAGGGAGGCGAGGTTGTCGGGTGTGGGCTCTAAGATCCACTTCTTCTTGAGCTTCTGGCAGAGGCTTTTGGAGGCGGTCAGTTCGTCTGTGAACCAGGCTGGTTTTTTCTTTCCTTGGTTGGCGGTGGGTTTCTTGAGTGGGGCTAAGGTGTTGGCGCAGTCGAGGATCCATTGATGGAGGTTGATGGCGGCAGTGCTTGGGTCGGTTGAGCCGGGTGGAGGGTCTTTGACGAGGGTGCTGGTTAGTTGGTCTTTGGTGATTTTTCCCCAGCGGCGGTGAGGAGGTCGAGGGATGCGGTGGTGTTCGGTGATTTTCGTACAAGAGAAGTGGACGCAGTGATGGTCGGTCCAGTGGAGTTCGGAGGTGTGGCTGAAAGAGATGTGGTTGCTTGAGGTGAAGAGGGGGTCAAGAGTGTGTCCGGCGATGTGGGTGGGAGTGTTGACCAGTTGACGGAGTCCGAGGTTGAGGAGGTTGGAGGTCAGAGATGCGGTGTTGACGTCGTTGTTATTTTCCAGGTGGTAGTTTAGATCTCCCAAGAGGATGTAGTCTGGGGACGCGAGGGCGTGGGTGCTCGCGAGGTCGGCGACGGTGTCGCTGAAGGGGACTCTTGGTCCTGGAGGGCGGTATATGAGGGTTCCACTGAGGGTCGTGTTGGGGTCCGTGTGGATCTGGAAGTGGAGGTGTTCGGCTGTCTTGAGGGTGTCGTCCGTGTGGGTGTGGATTTTGAGGGTAGATTTGTGGGCGATGGCTATTCCGCCGCCGATTCCGTTGGTTCGATCTCTTCTGGTGATTTTGTATCCCTCCGGTATGGCGATTGCGATGTCCGGGGCCGAGGAGTCGTTCCACCAGGTTTCGGTCAGGAAGGCCATGTCAGGGGCGGTGGTGTCGAGTAAGTCCCAGAGTTCGATGGCGTGTTTTCGTGCGGAGCGTGTGTTGATGAGGATGCAGTTCAGGTGGTTGGTGTTGGGAGTTCTTGTTGTTGGCTTCGCCGTTCTGTCGCAGGAGAAGTTGCAGGTGCGGCAGGAGAAAGGTCCTTTTGTGTGCTTCGGGGTTGCAAGGAAGCACTCTGCGGAGGGGCCGGGGTTGAGTGCGCGGAGTTCGTTGGTTGAGTAGCGGACGCGGGTGATGCGGGGGGCGTGAGGACCAGGGGGGGTGGAGCTGGGCGCGGTCCAGGCGCGGACGGGCGCAGACGGGCTTGCCTCTGGCAGCGCCAGCCATTAAGAAGGGAGGGGGGAAGGAGGAGCAGCTGGGAAGCGGGAGGCGGGAGGGAGCGGCGAATGGGGGCGCGAGGGGGGCGGGGCCGCAGGGAGGCAGCGGCAGGGATCGGAACGCTTGGGGGAGCGCACAAGGGGCAAAAAGCACAAAAAACGAGCAAAATTAAAGGCAATCACAATAGAAAAACACACAGTATGAAATACAGTAATGGCACAGTACACGATCGGGGAGACAGCAATCAGGGGGGCACAACGGGGGCAGAAGCGCCGGCGGCGAGGTGCAGAAAAATCGGAAAAACAATCAGAAAAACAACTTACAGGACGTCGGAAGTGGCACACGGGTCAAGTGGAGCTAGGCAGAGCCCACTAGACACCAGGGATGAGGCGCAGGAGGATGCCTGCGGGTGGAGGAGGGCCTCGAACACGCAAACAGCAGCGTGGTCGGGGGACAGAGGCAGGAGGCAGCAGGTTGGTGCTGCGGTCGTGGGGGGCGAGCTCAGGACCTGAAACATTTGTCTCATAGTTGCTTCCAATGCCCTCACTTTCCTCCTGGGGTATTGTGTCATGTAGGTCTACAATGAATACTCAAATACATTGTATAGCGTAATCAGTTTACTTATCGTAACATGGGGTGGAACTTGTCTTCAAATAGCCTAATCATGGCCCATCCCTTGTCTGGGTTTCATGTATGCATGAGTGACAAATAGTGACAGTGTACCATGGGTGTATGCATGGATTGGGTATGGTGCCTCCAGCACAACAAACAACGTCAGATAATGTGCATGAAATGTCAACACATGTTAGTACCCTGACAGTCCACACACTGATTCACATTGCCCCCAACATATTGATGGGGCTTGCGTGGTGAATAGCTGTGAGGCACTGATGTTCCCGGCTGCAGTGGGAATTTTAGAGGCCACCCTGTGTACAAATGTTGTGAGGAAACCTGCCGGTTTAAAATTCCTCATCCATTAACTTTATCAGCACACCTAGGTTGCCCTGTTGTCAGTCTCATAATACATCTGCATTGCCATAGCTGGACTATCCCCATGTGTGATCTCAATAATTCCTCTTTGGCTTTCCTTCAATTCAGCTGTGAAGGATACTTTGTAAATGCAGGAAATGGCTGCACAGACTCACGACTAGACCTGCACGTAATTGTGACAACATGGACCCCAATAATGACTCAGTCTACACATGGCCCCACACACTTGAACTGGACACCTTTGTGCAATTAACCACTGGAAATATGTGCACATGTGCTGCTTGGTCTGCTGGTCCTCCACTGCCACAGGAGAAACATGGATCCTTTATATGACTCAAACTGTGGCGTGACATGACATTTGTGGATTGATTTTGGGACTTGGTGTCACAAAAATCATACCCACATAGCATTTTCCAATGCCTGACTCATGGGTAGTATACAAACAAGTGCCTAGGAAGTGTTATCCAACATTCCAGGACATGTGATGGCTTAGTCTTGGAACATTGCCATGATCAACCGTCTTCTATCTGTCCTGTGCATGGTTTGTCATTGGTGACGCCTATGTCAGAAAAAACCTTGGAAGTTCACACAGCATTTGTTGCTACGTGGATGACAAACACATTTCCTTTCTCATTTCCACACTGAATAGCATCTGATGGTTGGAAACATTGACTACGCATGCATACAAGCAGATTTGTGAAAATGCGTCTTGTGATGTTCACACAGTGGGACAACTACATTAGTAAGAGACAATTCACACACATTAACACACAGGCATTGAGTTACTGTATTGAGTTGCGTAGCCTTGCTATCCTCTATTGACGCAACACATGCCCAAACTAGGTAATACCTATTTGTATTCTACACGTTTGGCCATCCATTGCGTCAGTGAAGAGTGCAAATCCGGTACAACAACTAGAGAATCATGGTCCGCAGTAGTATGATCTGTCACGTGTGCCCATACACCGGAATGAACTATGTAGGTGAAAACAGCCTATCTCTGTATTGTCACAGCGGTCATGTACTATTAAAAATGAAAAATGACCTAAATCCAGTCAAAGACAGAAATTTTGACGCATACGCGTCAAACAAGACGCATATGCGTCAAAAAATTACGCATGTGTTGAAAAATGATGCTCACTGCCATGATACATCCATTGTCCCTGAGCGGTAATTCCCACACTGTGCCCCATGAAATTGGTTAACTATGAAAAATAATTTTAAAAATGGATGCAGGGTAATTTCTAAGCATGTGCGTCAAAAACAAATGACGCACAGACTCTAAGCATTATAATATTGTGACGCATAAGAATAAAAACGAACTGCATTTGAGGAAGTAAGTGATTTAATAGGATATCCTGTTTACAGAATTGGTACAGTGGGTGCACTTTCACTTTGCAGTCTGTGATATTTCCTGGCTGTGTGGCTGTGTTTTGACATGTCTCTTTGCATTTTGTGAATTTGTCTCCTGTGTGGTCTTTAAATTGTCTTTTGGTGTTTCCTAAGTGTATGTGGTATCATGTGTCAGTGTATTTTTGTGTCTTAATTTGTCTTTGTACTGTTGGGAGTCTGTTGTGGGTAGTGTTAGTTTTGGGATAGTTGGGCAGTTTTAGTGTTAATTTGTTTTCATTTCCCCCTCCTACTTTTCCTTCATCTTCCTCTGTACCCCTTTATTCCCTTTCTTTTTTCAAGCATGTTGGGTAGAGCTGGGGGGGTTTAATCGGCTGGTGTTCCACTTCCTACCATTAATGATTGAAGCAGGTGGTCATTTGTTACAGGGGTATCACACAGAGGCAAGGAGGCTCCGGTGGGCAAAGGTCCTGTACCATCTCCAAATAATCTACAACACACCGCGCAACGACCACCAGCTGAAACATCGTTGGGCTGACCTGGTTGCCAGGGAGCAAGACTTGCTGGACCACCTGGGGATTGTGATTGGTGGCCCTGTTGGTGAGTACAAATCAGAGTAATATGCACATTTAAATACTCTGTAGTGACAGTAGCAGATTGGTTCACATGCTGCAGGAAATGTTTTTGGACATGTGGAATGCAGTTAAACATACAGTTGCTGTGAGTTATACAATAATTCCTACACACCACTGCCATTTGTTGACGCAACAGCTAAACTAACTTACAAAACACAACAGGAGCCTGTAAATTAGTGCTGCCTTCATGTCCACAGATGATGCAAATGTGGCTCTAACATATGTTTTATGCATGGTCTGTGAGTGTATCAGGAAAGACATGTTTTTAATCCAGATATTTTCAAGAAATAATGTGTACCTCAACTATTTCTGATACATGTCTGAACTGGATTCTGACACATACGTAACAAGGTATAGATGACCTCAGGTAACATCTTAGACTGATATTTGGACTTTGTTGTACCACAATTAAATTAGGGATGGATGCCAAAAGTAATGCACACAGGTTCATATCAAAATGTTTGGTGCAACTTACCATAGCTGTGGCACATAAAATTAAGCAAATTATACAAACTGAGTGGTAACAACTATCCCTGGCCCTCTGTACATTGTACCTGTGTGTTTTACATTGGTCTTAGTCACAATAGCTGGGTGACTGGTATTGCAGTCCTCCAGGAAAGTGGCTTTGCATGTCTCTCATGGATACACATGATGAGAGGAATACACTCCATAAATGAGTCTGCAAACAAATGATGGAGCATGTTTGCCAGCACATGATAGTAAGGGGCAATGCATGTGTTCATATATGTGTGTATCACTCACTGGAATGCCCGGGTCTGTACATGTTTGCAGTGGTATGTCAGATGCAGTATCATCATGTATGAGAGGCTTGACTTTCTGATTTAATCTTACACACAGTAATTGTATTTGGAAGTGTTGTACAGTGCACAGACATTGAGCACATTTCTCCCTTCCATGCTTTACAAGTGGACCTGCCCCTGTAGTGTGGTTAGTTTTACGTATCCTTTGCGCATTAGCTTCAGGCTTTAGGCCTTTGTGCACTTTGCCCTGGATGTATTTTATTCATTTACTTGCAGCTTAGAGCCTCTGTGCACTTTGCTCTACATGCTTTTTATTAGGCTTCGTACTGTTATTTTTCAAATAGCCAGTTCTACGGTCTTGTTTTATATTCATATCACACTGTTTAGCCTACTTCAGCACTGGAGTTCTCCATAACACATTCTTGTTCACTCTGTGCTTCAGTCAAGGATACAGTCTGGTACATTGCCGATAGACGTGGTAGGAGTTTAGTCTTTGGCATTCCTGCGTAGGGACATTTTGTGATCACGCTGACATGTTAGTTATAAAAACACTTCCTTGTCCCAATACACGCAAGAGGGAGATTCCGACCAGGGAACCACAACTAGACGCTGACTGCCTCGTTGCAGATGCTGAACCAAGATCACAGGCCTTTGCTCAGGTATGAGGGCTGATGTCTCCCCAGGGATTCAGAAAGGCAAGTTAGAAACTTAACATGCTGTGCTCGAAATAGATCAAGCAGAGGGAGAGTAGAAACTATTAGACACCATGATAGCTTTGTTCTTATGTTTTACTCTCCTGGTGACTATTTCATCCTACTGTGTTGTATGGTTCTGGTTATTGCGGCTCACGCCTTATTATCTAAAATGCAGTCGTTTTATTAAAACATTATATAAAACTTATACTGCCTTTGTCATTTGTATATGAGATCATACTGTAAATGAGAGAGTTGGTTTGGATCTGAGTGACCACGACTTCCCTGAGAAGTTCCAAAGATGTCATGCGCTCGGCTGCCCAATCATCTCTTCCCCGTGGGAGAAATGAGGCACTGCTAGTTAGCCGGAGCAAAAAACGGATTTAGGGTGACAGAGTTCCTTACACGTGGGTCAGACTCAGTCCCCCACACCGTTATCGATCCTGCTGCCTAGAAATCCAGTAGTCTCATTTAGGATAATGAAAGCCCACGCGACTATTGGAGAGGTGGCTCGATTTGCGGACCCAGACATCTCCAGTAAGTGTTGATATTTCTGTTCTGTTTTGTGTTTGCTGATGAAATGTGATTGATTCCTGTGTCTTGGACACATAGCAAGGTATGATGCGATCGTCAATGATCGGATATGTTCCTTGAGTGGGGTATCATTTTCTTTACATCTTTCAGAAGGGCAATCATTAGCGTATAGTCTTATTTTGGGATTGTAGGGCAGCCCTGTAGGCACGGCCATGTGAATAGGGTGACCTTTGTGGATAAAACTGTAGCAGAGGACCATATTTGTGATTTAGTCAGCAAGTCAGACCCTGATTCTAACAGAATAGGGATGCCAAAGTCTTACCCACAGACTTGAGCGTCCCTATTCACTAATGAACATGTTTGACTGTATGTTTGACTTCCTAGCAGCATGTAGCTCCACATGTTGTGCTACGTGTATGAGGCACTTAAGTACAATGGCCTAGGTGTGCATGTAGCTCATGGCCAGATGTGTGCTTGCGTCTATCTGCTTGTTGTAGGTCATGTCCTACTGGTAGGAAAGGATGTTGACAATTGTCTGCATTTCCAAACATAAATGTGGATGGGATTGTCCAAGGTTTGGGTGTATCCTAGTTGGACATCCTCCTTACCTGTGGTGGACTGCCCAAACCCATGTACAGCTGTCCTAAGCTTCCTGGGTGTCTTTAACGTTTGAAAGTATTTGTTGCTTCTCCATCACACCCCTCAGGCACAGGCGTAGGGTTATGAAATGTGTACCTCAGACTGATGATCCAAGTTTAGTACACAGAAATGTAAATCTGTAAGTCACTCGTCCAAAACTAGGATACCCACTCATGATTAGCAACTGCATTCTATCCTGGCAATTCCATTTACAACTCACAGATCTTGTGGCCCTTGATTGTCATCCAGAAGTTAGTCATTAGTTGGCCGGTCACATATGGAGGACTTGCAGCATTTATTACGTGACAAATGGCTGAACAATAATGCATAGGTCATTTAAGTTGTTACCCATCTTTTAGAGCATTGCTGTGTTCTTTGATAGGACATGTGTAGGCTTCGTTGGCATGTACTTCCTCGGGGACAATCAGTGATCTCTATGATGATATGGCCTGTTTCCGGTACATTAGATGTATTGTCTGATTTACTTCTGGAGCCATGTCACACAATGAAGTACCTATTGTTTGGTTTAATATTTTTTTCAACAGCTGCCAATATGAATCCCATCCAGAGTCGGGAGTTTCAGCGCAGGACGATGCGTTATCCCCGCATTCTGGATGTGGAGGCTCGGTTCCGCAACATGGCAAGGCGTTATCGCCATGAAAGAGCCTCCGGAATATGGAGGGCATTGGCCCAAGGGGGCCCTTCCGTGTTCACCAAGGCCACCACCACTAGCACCACCAATACCACCCAGGTGGCACCAACCATACCAGGCACCTTTGCTAGACCGTCAACCTCCACTGCTCCAGGACCTGTCACAGCACCACCTGCACCTCCTCCTACAGACATGGCACAGACAAGGGGACATACATCTTCCACTTACACCCAGACCACCCCTGCTGCAGTCATTGACCCAGCAGATTTTCAGCAGATGCAACTGAACATTGACCATATGTTGAGGAAAATGAACAGGCTGCAGCAGGAGGTGGCACAAGCGAATAGGAGGGTGCGTGCCATAAGGAAGACCCTGCGGAGGGCAAACTTGTAAACATTTTACCCTCAGCCATGATTCTCTCCCCTCCCTCCTCTTTCCTGGTTCTTTTCATTAGTGGGTTTAGGAGGCTTAGTGTTAGGTTAGAATAGGCTGTTAGTTTAGTCAGTAGTTGTGGGTGAGGGGGTGGGGGTATGATACTTTTAATATCTGTTTTTTATTATGTGTGTGGGTGGGTGGGTGGGGGATGATGTTGGGTTTTGGTGTTTAAAAAAAATATATATATAAAATATAAAAATACAAAAAATATATATTTGTTTAGTATAAGATAGTATGTGTTTAGGTTAGTATATGTTGTCCTCCATGTGTCCCGTCTTATTAGGGGGCTGGGGGAGTTGATGTTTAGAGTGTTTAGTTAAATGTGATAAGTAAGTTTAGCTTAGGTTAGTTAGAGCCAGTTATGGGTAATGTGTAGTTAGGATAGGTTAGGTTAGGTTAGGTAAGGTGTTTCCCCTGGTTTTAGCTTCTGTTTTTACTGTTAAATAAATATTTAGGTTACCCTTTACAGTATGTGTCACATGCTTGGGGATCAGGGCCTTGGCATGGGTGAACAGTGTCTCTTTAGAATTAGCTTTTGTGTCCCATGCTGCAAGCAAATCCCAATTAAGCTGTTACATTGGCAGCTACACCAAAGTTACTTTGCAAAGATTCTGCCATCCATTGCACTCACCACTCAAGGTTACTATGTATCCCAAAGTGTTGTTAATTTTTGATGTATGTTTTCAATCTCACATACTTTGAGACCAGAATTGGTATTGAGGACAAGGGGGGTCATTTCAACCCTGGCGGTTCAGGACCGCCAGGGCTGAAATGACGAAGCACCGCCAACAGGCTGGCGGTGCTTCTGAGGTCATTACGACCGCTGGCTGGCGGTACGGGGAGTCGCGGGGCCCCTGGGGGCCCCTGCACATGCCACTGGCAGAGCAGACAGTGAAAAGCGCGACGGGTGCTACTGCACCCGTCGCACGGCCGCAACACCGCCGGCTCCATTTGGAGCCGGCTCCCATGTTGCGGCCCAGCGGGGATGTCAAAATGGGCACTGCGGGAGTGCGGCGGCATTGGCGGCCGCACGGCGGTTACAAAACCGCCGCCCGCCAAAGTTGTAATGAGTCCCAAGGTGTTAAGTCTGCCTGATGTCCAAGCGAAGCCTAATAAGGGGAGTGGTAGTATGCTCTCATGTAGTATGGTATACATAACTCACACCTATCATTTGTTACAATGTTAGGCCAGGTTACATATTTGTACGTACACTCCTACACATCCATTCATGCAGTATGGTGTGTGTTAGGTAATATTTGAGTCAAATGTCACATACGTAGGTTTTGGCTTGAAGAAAAAGTTAAATGCAATAATTTGTGGCTTAGACATGCCTTGAGGAAGCGTTATTCTGTCCAACAAAGCATTATGGTGTATAGTTTCTATTTCCCTCAGAATTAACCCTCAGGAAGGGCAGATGATGGTACAATCCAGACCACAGTGCATAGTTATCAGCCAACATTCTTTCAGGTCAGTTGTACTGACAATCTATAATCATTGACCTGAGTTAAACATCACTGATGGCCATCATGGTTGATATGTTACATTACACAGAGACAAAGTTGTTGTAAAAGTGCTATTTATTTGAAAGTGCTGTAGTGCTATATGTACATTGTCCATAATTGTGAGTCCATTAGTGTGACATCTTCCATTGTGATCCTACACAAGTGCAAAAGGACATGTCATTGGACATGGTGGGGTGAAATGTCAGACAGTGCAGAGGGACAGAATTTGCCAATGAGTTAGTGAGAGACAATCACAGGGCAGGGTGACAAGATAAACAGTGGGCTGAAGAACAGTGCTTGAGTGCATTTGTTGCAAGACTGGCATGTTACAAAGCACAAGACCTTGGTTAAAGGTGGCCATGTGGCAGGGACTAGTGCTACCGGGTACTCTTATGGGTGAAGGTGATCTGTTCCACGTCTTCATCTTCTGATGTGTGTGCAGTCTCCTCTGCCCTTGGTGGTGGTGGTTGTGAAGGGGCAACACACACCTCAGTGTTTGAAGACGTGGAGTCAGACATCCCGGTAGCTGCCAACTGTGGGGCTATTAAGGGCAGTACTGCAGCAAGGAGGAGCTGCTGGTTCTTAAGTATAGCAGCCACATCACTGTGGTAGGCAGCCAGGCCGTCCCTGAGGGGGTCAGTATTGCATTTGTGCATGCGTTGACAGAATTGTTGTTGTAGGTGTTGTGTAAATTCTCTTACAGCTGTGCTGATTTCCTTCAACATTTTTTTTCAAGTTCCTGAAAGATTGATGTTCACCCTTGCATGGCTGCTGCCTGTTCTGCAGTTGACATCATGCATGAACGCACTCCCTCTAGGCTGGCTGCCATATTTTGCATCCCCACCCACACCTCCTTGGCCAGCTCATGCTGTACTCCAACTACAGTTCTCTCAAAGCTGGTGCCAGTGTCGTCAGTGTCCTCAGCTCGGTTGGAGCTGGCAGGTCGTACAACTGGGGTGGTGGGTGGGTCCTCTGTGATGGCTGCTACTTCTGTGCTCCTCCTTGTGGCTGAAGGTGGGGTCTGGAGGGTCCCAAGGACATCTTGGAGGGTCTGCTGGCTGATGTTTGTCAGCTCATCATCCATGTCATCAGGGAAGTCCAGGACAGGCATATCAGCCAGAGAGCCATTGTCTTCTGCAATGAGATATGGTACAGATAGTGTGTCTGTGTTGTGGGATTTGTAATGTGACATGCCTGCCTTCCTATTGGTTGCACACTGTGATCTTGGTTCCTGTTCATTGTTCCTGTCTTTCATATTAGCATTCTCCCAGGCCTATGCCCCACCTGCATGTCACATGTATTGTGGTCAGTTTGGGGACTTGTCAGCATAACATCCTCTAGGTGTTGGTTCTGTCCAAATTGTGAAGTGCCACCTTCTTGTCCTACTCAACCGTCCGTCTACTACCATTCTCATGGTGAGGCCTTTCACTGGCTGTGGGTGTTCTGATGGCACTTGCACCACACTTAACATTCTGGAACTGACCCAGTCTCTGATATTTCAAATCCACCTATATGTTGCTGAGACCTAGCATATACTATATATTGCATTGGCATGGCACGATACGGGTGTCAGCATTGGTAGTGTGTACTGCTGATGTTGGGAAATGTGTGCTACATTGGACTGCACTGATGGTCCTGATGGCAAATTTAACAAATCTGAAAAGAAAAACTAATTTGCTGATATTTTCTGTGTGCCGGCTTTATAATAATCTGCATTCCTTAGTTATTACACCAATTGTATCTGTTATAGCAGCCAGATTTTGCCATGTCGGATTCATAGTCATATTGTTTTTTCATGGAGCTTGGCGAAATGGTTGAATTTAATCCAATGCTTGAATTTACACTAAGGTTTAGCCATCCACACTGGAGTACTCATAATCAAATGCAGCTCACATTCAATCTGCAACAGTTTTTTAAATTAATGTTACAGTTCCTGAGATGTTGTTATGCACTGCATTTTGCTCCTGATTACACTCTAAAGTCTATGCTGTAGCTGAAAATATCAAGGAGCTCTGAGTCATCCTCCAGTGGACATCTGAACTGAAAGAATTAATGTCTATGTTACATTTGAGAGTTTACACAGCCTTCTACTTTCTTTAAAACTTATAAGCTACTCTTGACAAAATAAGTAAAGAACCTTTCAATTACCTTGAACATTAACAACTTTAATTTAAAAAATGGTGAGTTATTTATTAGTCAGTTATATTGAGAGTACTTGAGTATGTCTCTAGTAAGACAAATAGGACACAGCTTTTTTGTAAATCCAATTCTACATTCAATGTGGAAATGACTGACTGTTATGTAAAGCTTGCTAAAGAACAAGTAAGTCCTTATCTGGTTGAGACTCTATCTAGCGCAGATTCCTTATTTTAGAATATTCCTCAGGCATCAGACTGGATTCAGAAGATTTTTAAGCAGTACCCCAGCAAGAACTTAGGTGGTATTGTTTGGCTCCGTGTCTGTATTGTTGGTGTTGTCCAAACCGGAAATGACATGTGCAGTAGCTACAGAGGCACCAGCTGACATCAGTTACTTTTGCCAAATTTTCACACCAGGAGTTCTCCCTCCAGGATGAGAACTAACCACTAGTGTGACAAGCTAAGTCCCTGAGGAGGGTGTTCCTTTAGCTGTAATCAGTTTGCAGAGTGGGGAGGATGGAAGGGCCGGTAAAGCATCTATGGCTAGAGTCTCTACCAGATACAGTGTTATCGAATGTGAGTAACTTTTCATCTGATAGAGACTCCTAGCCGTAGATTTGTTATCTTAAAATAGATACACAAGCAAAGCCTCTGCTGGTGTGGATCTGCAAAGCCAATTAAATCAGAAAGTTCTGCATGACTGAACAAGCAAAGTGCCCATCATGACAGACCTAATTGTCCAGGCAGTAGTGTTTGGTCAAAATGTGCAAAGATGCCCATTTTGCTGCCCAACAGATGTCCAGGACAAGGACGCCATGAGCTAACGCAGAAGTCGCAGCCTTGGCTCCGGTAGAGAGAGTCCACAAGCTCTCAGGGGGTTGTTTCTTCTCCAATGCATAGCCGATCGAAATGCATAGAATAATCCATCTCGAGATGGTCCACTTCTGTATCACCTTCCCTTTTTTAGCTCCTACATATCCCGCGAAGAGTTGATTGTCTATATGGAACTCTTGTATGGCCAAGATAGAACGACAATGCTCTTTTTGGGATGGGGGAGTCTCTCTACCTCTTTGGAGGGATGAGGTGGAACAAAAAAGATAGGCCGGTAGATGCACTGGCCTACATGGAAGGGAGTCACAACCTTTGGAAGGAAGGAGGCATGGTCAGGAGAACCAGTTTGTCAGGGTAGACGGTGGTAAAAGGAGGGAGTCACTGCAATTTGCTGACCCTCCTGACCAATGTTATGGTCATTAAAAAGGACGTTTTGATGGTCAATGGCCTAAGAGGGCAAATGTGCACAGGCTGGAATGGTGCATTCATCAGAAAGGTGAGGACAATGTGGAGGTTCCACTGAGGCATAGTGAATGCTGTGAGAGGAAACATATGCTGCAAGCATTTAAGGAACTCAGCCAAAACAAGTGACAAACTGAGAAGGTTAGTCCGGCAACTGCAAAAATGCTAAAATGGCTGAGAGATTACCTTTACTGTGCCCTGAGCAAAGCCCTGGTGGGCCAAAGATAAAGCAATCAGAAGTACCTTGGATAAAGGTGCAGAAAGGGGGTCAATGTTGTGCGGAGCACACAATGACACAAACTTATCCCAACAGTAGGAGTATACTGACTTGGTGGAGGGATGCCTGGCTGCCAGAATAACACCTCAGACTTTTGGAGATTGAAAACTGTCAACTGTCTCTGCTGAATTTCCATGCATGAAGGTGGAGGGTGCAGGACCCTCCCCTTATGCTGTAATAGGAGATCCTCTCAAAGAGGCAGCTTGACTGGAGGATGGATGGTCATGCTGAGCAGCTTGTGTTGCCATACTCTCTGTGCCCAGTCCGGATCCACAAGAATGAATTGGGCCCTGATGCTCCTGAACTTCTTCAGAAGTCTGGGCAGAAGTAATATTGGTGGAAAGACGTATAGACGACCAAGGCTCTGCTCGAGATGAAAAGCCTCTCCGAGCAAATCGCCTTAGAAACTCCAAACATTTAATGATGTGCATTCTCTGCAGTGACGAAGATATCAAACCAAGGCTCACCCAACTGCTGATAGAGACTGTACATCACCTCTGGATGGAGATGCCATTCATGATCCACTATGCATCTTCGGCTAAGTTTGTCCACTCTGGTGTTCAGAGAGACTGCCAGGTGCTGAACCACCAGGGAAGCATGTCTAGAGAAGCACAGCCTCTTGATAGGGGTCCATGACCCCACCATTCCCTGTTTGTTGCAGTACCTCATGGCGGTGGTATTGTCCATGAACACTTGCACCAGCTTTTCACTTATCAAAGGAAGAAAGGCAATAAATGGCAAGTGAATCATCCGAAGCTCAAACTAGTTGATGTAGAGCTCAGTCCTCACTGGAGACCAAAGTCCTCTAATCTCTACCTCTCCCAGATGGCAGTCCCAGATCTAGAGAGACACATCTGTCACCACTGTCATATCTGGATGGGTAGGGGAGATGGGTCTGCCACTGACCCAATGGCAGTTCTTTAGCCACCACTGCAGATCTTTTGCAATTCCCTCTGAGATCTGGACCATGCTGGAGAGAGTCACCTGATGCTGCAACCACTGGGACTTCAGGTCCACTACAGGGCCTGCATATGAAACTGGGCATGATTACCAAGCAAGATACAGGATCCAGGAGACCCTGAGCCCCAACAGCCTCAGAGTCAGTCTCACCTACAGGGCAAACAGGACTTGGTCAAGCGTGAGCATTTTGAACTACTTCTTCAGAAAAAGGTTGAGAAGGAGCAGGTCTAGGACAGGAGAAAGTCCTCTGTTCTTGCCCCAGAATGTAGCAGGAATACCAACTGCGATAACTTCTGCTAAAGGCAATCTCTCAATGACTCCCTTGGCCAAGGGACCCTGCATTTCCTGATTGAGCAAGGAGAAATGGTCCTCCGTCAGTCCTCCATCAGCTGCCGATCGTAAGTGGGTGGCATGGGTAGTGGGGTAATTGTAAAGGGGAGGGAGTAGCCCCTTCAGACAATCTGTTGGACCTAGCAGTCTGATGTCACTGACCGCCAGTAGGGCAGGTGATGGCATATCCTATCTTCCACTGGGTGCCCAAGATAGTCTGAGGGTAAACTAAAGATGCTTGGAAGCAGCGGCTGCTGGGGAATGGTGGTCTGGCCATCCCACAGTCTACCCATCCCACTTTGTTTGTGCGACCCTCATCCTCGCCCATGAAAAGGCTGGAAAGATTGTTGGCTGCATTGGCTGGGAGGATATGGACACAATTGGAGTTCAGGGGCTACAAAGGGGGCAGAAGATGGACTGGGGGTGACGAGGGGCCACAGACAAGCCCAAGGAACTGACTGTGGCCCTGCTATCCCTAAAGCGATCCAGGGTTGAATCCGTCTTCTCTGCAAGAAGGCGAGAGCCATAAAAGAGCATGTCTATGAGGGAAGCCTAGCAATCCCCTCAGAAGCCAGACTTACTCAGCCAGGCATGGCGCCACAATGTCACCAATAGTGAAATCACTCAGCCCAGTAGTCGGTCCACATCTTATGAAGAACTTAGCTGCATCTCTCCCATCAGAAATTGCCTAGCTGAGTATGGCTCCGGCCTGCTCCAACACCATTTGCAACACATGTGCAACTGAGTCCCATATCATACAGGAGTAACGAACAAGTTACTTTACCTTTGGTAACACATTTTCTGGTAGAGACATATGAGAGGCCCGATGAGAAAGCATGCCAGGGTCAGGGGAAGTGTCTACACCACTGGCTTCACCTAAGTCCTGACCCAGTCCATGGGACATCAAGCTGGTATTCTAAAGGATCCAGCGACCACTCCATACTTTCACCAAACCTGTACCTATAAGAATAAGGGTCAATATCCGACCTAGGGATCAAGGCCTTGTCAAAGTCGGAATCGGCGACAAGTGATGCGAGTCCAGCTCTGTGTCGGAGTTGGCAGTAAGTATGGGATCAACACCAATCACGGGCCAGGGCGGTGTCAGGAGCATCGACATTTTCACTGTTGTCAGAGAAGGTCACAATTACACGACTGACACCGGTGCGGGTCCGGAAGCAGATCCCTAGGTGTCCCCCGGAGCTGAGGCCTAAGCTGCCAGTGCAGAACCCGAGGGGCCCCTTCCAACCCCACGGGGCCCAAAAGTGCTCCAGCATGGTCAGAATGCCCATAAATGAGGCCTATGGCCTCATAGAACTCTTGGAGTTGGGCATGGGTGGCTCCAGCTCCTGGAAACTCGGGGAGGCCTGGAGCCGACCCAGAAGTAGGCTCTGAGGATGGAGGCCTAGAGTGACAATGCTCCTTTCCCTGCTTCGCGTCATCCGATGTTTGCTCTACTTTAACTTCTTCTTATGCTTACCTGAGCGTCCCGAAGATTTTGAATGGGTCAACGAGGACTGTGGACTCAGCAAGCCGTCTCTGAGCCTTCCTCTCAAGCGAGACCGGGAGTGATGCGGAGCCAAGCACCAGGCCACAAGAAGCTTTAGGGACCACTCCCTGAAAGGCTTTGTGTTTATGGCCCGGCACTTGGAGCATGACTTTGGGTCGTGGTCGCACTCCAAACAACAAAAATACACAAGGTGCCTCATGGACATCATCTGATGACAGGAGTCGCAGGGATTGAAGCCGGTCAGGTCTTCTGTGAAGACATCCTGACGCAATTCTTCTACAAAAGTAAAAATGCCCAGTCAAAAAGTGGCTTTTCGGATGTGCGTGTAGGCTGGTGCGGAAAGAAAAGAACTGACATCATCACGCCTGGGTGGTGCTTATATACGACCCATGACATTATATCCAGCGAACATGATGCCAAAGATGGATGTGAAGTCGACCAACGCCACTTAACAGTGCGCAGGTGTAGTGCTTGAGGAAAAATATCCAGATCCAGACTAACGCCTGGGGTAAATTCTAAGGTAAGGAATCTGCAATTAGAAGTCTTTATCAGATGGCCCAATTGACATGTGGTGTTCATCGACCCAAGTGCTAGGCTGGCAGAAGGGAACATTCTCTAACCAAGAGTATCTCTATCCCTGTCCAGTGGAGTGGTATGGAATGCGTTGGGGTTAATCCTGGATGTGGAGGCTTAGACCACCAAGCTCTCTGGAGTGGAGTGTTGAGTAAGGGAATTGGGGTCCCCAGAAGGAGGAAAAAGGCATATACATAGGAGCCCTGTGCAGGGCTTGGAACAGGCCAGAAGTAGGACATCTGTAAGGGCTTTATTGAATGGGAGTAGGGGTTAAGAAACTGTAATTCCCAGCTGAAGCACCTCCATCAAGACATTTGTCTTGACTGCCACTGTGGGCAACTGAAGGTATAGGACCTCAGCCACCCTTTGCAAACCACTGGAAAAGAGGCTCCCTCCCCCATAGGCCACTAGAAGAGGAGAAACTGGACCTGTGTTGGGACGGTGTCCAACTCACTGGTCTCCGCCAGTTCCTTCATCCAGTTGTCCCGTTCCTTATTGGGGAACTGGTAACCATAATGGTCCATAGTCTCCCTCTCCAGGCCTATCAAATAAATAAGACACTGGCTCCACCCTGGGAAACACTGGCCCGGTCGGCACCAGAGTCGGCATTGGATGACGCCTATGTGGGAAACAATAATGGGGATGGTGCTGTCTAGGGGCTTTGGCAGTGGAGAGAGGGGCTGAGAAAGTCTCATCCAGCTGGTGGCTACGTTCCAGGTCCAGCATGGGATCCATGGGACCTGACTAGAGCAGAGGGTGAACCTGCCAGTGGACCCAGTAGGAACATCTCCTGTGCCATGCAGAGGAGCTGGGCGACCCAAATATGACACGCATGGCCTCATAGAACTCCTTTAACTGGGCAGGTTCTTCTGTGAAAGTCGTGGAAACAGAGCAGACCTAAGTTCAGGTTCCACACATGCGGGGCCTGGAGTGCCGGGGCTTCCGCATCTTGTCGGAAAACTTTGACGGCACAGTGAATTTGCTGATCTCTTCAAATCTTTGGATATTTTATGCTGGTGGGACTTACTGGACAACTTGGAATGCAACGACGACCGTCAAGACGGGTTCCCTGAATGGTCCCAGAACCTTCTGCATGATTGGGACCTACAGCGTTGCAGAGTTGACCGATGTTGGATGGCAAGGAACTTGAGGGAGTGCTCCCTCAGCATCTTCGGATGGCATGGTAGTATTCACATGTCTTGGAGTTGTGGTCCTGTTTCAAGCACCACAAACACACCAAGTGGGGGTCTGTCACTGATATATGCTTGTGACAGGCCCCACATGGTTTGAAACCAGTCAGTTTCTTGGGTGACATACCTCACACCAGGAGACAATTTCTCCCAAAAAACGTCACCAAAATTTCGAAAAAAGCTAGGCAAAAAGTGACAGAAGGGTAGCTCAGATTAGTGCTATTTGGCATTGAAAGGAAAGAAATGATGTTGGGGCGCTGGGATGGCGTCTATGTAGGTATTGAGCATGTCACCTCTGGTACGGATACTGCTGACCTGAAGCTGAAAGATGCGATCTACCACCGTGCAGGGGTACTGCTCCAAAATGTTGTAGATCCAGTCTGACACCTGGGGACTATTCTAAGGTAAGGAATCTGCAGCTAGAAGTCTATATCAGACGCTGGTATTTTGCCTTTTAATGCTATGTGATTTCACCTTAGAACTAACAGGTAACTAATGAATTTTTAGTTTCTGTCAATTTTTGAGTCTGTTTAGTTCATGTTTTACTTCAACATTTAGCACTTTTTTGCAACCTATTAATCAACAGTAAAGTATCAAACATGAACCTGAAACTAGTAAGTTCTTTTTAGATGCCAGTGTCCATTGGACTCTTAATTCTCTCCAGTCTGAAGGGAAAGAGTTGTGTGCACTACAAATTTATGGTCCATTATATCCTGTGTGTAAGTATTGATAAGAGGGATTACATGGGTGGAACAGGCTATAATTGCTGTGCCCTCGTGAACGGCTGCTGCATTGTTGTACTTCTGTGCAGGCCAGGGTGCCCTCAGTTCACAAACATTCAACTGTACGTTTAATTTCTTAAGGAAGTTCCAGGTAGGGATGTACCATATGCAGACAATTTAAGGCCCTAGGACAGCAAACTACAGTAGCTAGTGAGAATGGGTCACATGATAAGTTTTCATCCTTGTGATAATGAACTGAAAGTTATTTTTGCCCCCACACTGCAGACGCAGGTTAAAAATTGTAATGCACTTCACCCTATGTGAATTACTTCTGAGTGGAAAGCCGGTTCAAATGTTTCCTTCTTTGAAATATTTTCCTGGACAAGATTGGTAAGCACTGGTATCCAGCCAGTAGATGCGGTTTTAGATGGGACAGAACAGGAGGTAATCTGGGCATTAGGCTGTCTATAATCTACAAATCCTGTAATATAGCAAGACATGATTGATCCTGAGAATAAGAGATCTTTGTAAAATTCGTGACATACACACACCGAAAATACACATTACATGTTTAATAACACATTTCTTGGCAGACCATTCTGGACACTAGTCACCAGGACACCAATACATTAAATATAGAAGCTGAAATTTCAAATTCATTATCATTTCTCTATGAATACTCACCGAACACTTAAAACATATGATATACCTCTAGAGTATATAAAAACCTCAGGCTCTCTGATATGCTGGTGAAACTCTTGTTATTTGTTGATCTAAACCATAAATAGTAGCTATGGAATTGGATGACTTGTTTTTCAATAACCCCTTATTCCCTTCTCTGTTAAATGCAAGTACTTCATGTTGTAAATTTACATTCTTTCTACTTTTTATGTACATTTTGGTTGTTTCCCAAACTGTAACGTTACCAAACATTTGTCGGAATTGTACAGTTGGTATTCACACTAATGAGTAGGTCTCCCAAGTATATACCACTTAGATGCAAATATAAACATCACAAAGTATCAACAGTCTTCAAATATGGTGAGGATCATTTTTCTATTCCTAGAGTAGGTTTAGAATTCACCTTTTCTATTCCTCGAGTAGGTTTAGAATTCAAACGGGAAAAAATAAATAGACTTTATACTCCTACAAGGTAATCTCTGAACATTATGGTGAAGTAACTCACGTTTGTTTTCAAATTACAAATTAGCTTCTTGGAATACATCTCTGTATTTACCTTTAAACTTTTGTTCATGCTTTCAAAGGAAAAATAATCTTCAAGTCTTTCAAACAATTGGCTGATAGAAGGGGTCTGGCTGCAGCAGCAACACTTCTCAATTGCCTACCAATGATAGCCGTGACCACGCCAAATATATACTCAGTAGCTTCAAGATGGCCACTGATATTTCCAAAACACCATGAAAATTCTGTGGCTTCATGAGAAATGTAATTTCTAAGATAAATACAGAATTGTAAGTTGAAGTCCTTAATAAAGATCATGGCAGAGGGATAGCTGATACCCACAGTACAGTATGTTTAATTGGCAAACCTTACACTGTCAAACATATTGAATGCTACCTTTGTACATGAGTGGCCACCAATATTGCTCAGAGGGGATCAGGAGTGTAGCTGAGATACAGGTATGAGCAAAGGCTATGCTTTCATGGGCTGTCTTAATTTAGCCCATTCCCAACAATTAATTAGGAAATATACAGGTTCACCACTACTGGAACTGATACTGTAAGTGCTCTAATGGAACACAAGGATACATTTATTTAACGCTGAATCCGGCAGGCAAAGCATGATTGCTATGTGTTACCATTACTAGTAGTGCGATTCATGGGTCAATTTTAGATTGTGACTTAGTAAAGGAGATGTAACATGTCTGAATATTCATCTGAGAAGCAAGGTCTGCTGTTGTGCTCAATATGAAGGGAATCCCTTCACTTTAGTGTGCTGACGCAAGCTGAATGTGCATCAATAAAGGCTGGATGTGGAGAACTACTATCTGACTCAACAGCTGCTTATCTTTGCTAAGTTCTTCCATTGGGTCTATAACTTCACAGAATTTCCACTATTTTAGGTTTACATTGTACCATGAACACAATAGGTAGAATCTGAAACTACTACACTCTGACACTTTGATATCACACTTATAGGGCATTTAGGGCCAGATGTACAAAAATGCATTTTAGCATTTCTTAAATAGCGACTTCATAGAAATCGCTATTTAAGAAATGCAAAATGCTATGTACAGAGATACTCATTTCCTAATAGTGATTCCTACAAAGTATTTAGGAAATGTAAAACCAAGGATGGCAAAGGGCAAAAGGCCTCCCTTGGTGCACCCCAAAAATAGGGCTGGGCCTGTAGAGCACACATATGCCTAAGGGGTATATATGTGCTTTATTGCAATGTAAACAAGAATTTGCAATGCAACGGGTCTCACGTTTGCTCAAGTTAGAGATATTCACGTTTTAAACTCCTAACCGGACTTTTCTTGCAACATAAACTGAAAAGTGAAACAGCCTCACATAAGCGAGCCCATGGCCACCATGAAGCGTGACAGAGACATGCTTCATGGTGACCGTGGAAACAGAGGTTCGCTCACAGTGAAGCGTATCTGCAAAAGTGCAATTATCCATGTAACCGGCAAAAGTGAAATTAGCCATGTAACAGGGTCGATGTCATGCAAATCGCTCGACTACTGCCCATCGAGATCGTGCTGCCTGAGAAATAAAGAGAAAAAGTAGTCCAGAAACCATATGGAAAACATGGAGCCTTGTATGTTTTCAGTAGTTGGCCAGTGTGCTCAAGGAGGGCTAAACACCCAAAAAAGGCATGACATATGCATGCCTTTTACTAATGAAATCAAGCGAATTGTAAAAGGCAAGCCCACAAACCAACCAAACTGATGGGCGTGTTTAAAAGCCCACAGAAAGATTACACCAGGGATAGAGCGTTTTGCGCTCAACCCTAAAAAGGCACCTTGGGGTGCTTTTTTCTAAACTGCACCTGGTTACCACCGACTTCAAGTCGGTGGTAATTGCATCTCCTAAATGCCCAAATCGCATTTAGGAAATGCTTTGTACATCAGAATAGGAATCACAATTAGGAAACCCCTATTTGCAATTCCTTATGGGCCTTTGTACATAAGAAAAGGCAATTTTGCATTTCTTAACTGCCCTAAATACAGATTCGGACCGTTAAGAAATGCAAAAGGGCTTTGTACATCTGGCCTTTAGTGTGCTAATCTCAGCAAGGTGTGCAGTGTAGTCTCCCAGACTTTTAGTATGGGTCAGATGAATTTTGTAATTCTGAACGTTCAAACATGCCTTGTACTTCTGCACAAGCACCAGAATAGCATTCTCTAGTACTCACCATCGGCTGTGCAGAACCATCAAAGTAGAAGACTGTATTGTATATGTGTTGAAGTCTGATATGCAGAATGGACTGATGATACTCTATAAACTCTTCTGGTCCAAATGTCTAGTCAAGCTCAAAGTAAACCTCTGCTGCTGGTGTCACTCCCATTGAGTACTGCAAATGGGAAAAACACTGGGGGGAGGAATGCCTGCTGTAGTAGCTGCTTTTAAAGGATGCATAGATAAAACAATAATGTTTTTCATGCCTTGGACTTTAGGTCTTTCTTTAACTATGGTGATTACATGTATTACCTCTAGTCTGTAGAAATGTGGCTCTATCAACCCAGCCTGAAGTAATCTAAGAAGGGCATATGCACATGTAACCACGGCTTGTCTGGAAATGAGGGAGTTAGAATTATGTAAGTGGATTTAACACTCTCTGAGTAATGTGACAAGCAGGTCAGTTGAAAGATATAGAGACCATCGTGGTCTGTAGTTTGGGAAGTGTGTTAGTAGTCTGAAGCTTCGCACATTTTATGTAGAAATCGGGGATTAACCTTTCCTTTCACTGGACAATTCTTGACCAAGTGACATTACAGTTAGAATTTATTTTATATCATGATTCTGCAATAGTGGCGAGAATATTTCCTCCTTGTTTCAAACATCCATCGAGATAATTCCATGCAATGTAAATATCAGCAACACAGACAATGCTTCAGAGTCCCGTATATTGTCCATGAAATTGCGGATCATCATGCAAGGGAATTACATACAGTGTTGCTCCAATGTTCAAATCTGCTTGACTGATATAAGTGGTCAGGAAGCAGCTATAAAGCCAACCTTGCTGCATATGTCGTATGGGATGCTAATTAAGAAAAAGTATTTGTTATGATCTCTTTTCCAATGAGAGAATCAATCACTAAGGACGGAGGTCAGTCATTTTCTGCTATCACTATCTTGTGAGATTCTGTTAAATGAATTCAAAACACTATTTGCTTAGTTCTCTCTATGTCTTACTCAATTTGGATTTTCGCTTTATAAATGGCACTGGGTTTCCTCAATTGCCCAGATGACATTTCCACCTGAATGTAGTTACGAGTCATTCTCGCAATCAGAAAGGCCTGTAAAGCCAAGTAGGTTATGGGGATTTCTGCTGCACTTGCATAGCAGTGATGCCACCCACGCTCTACTACTTAGAAGAACCCCTTTTAAGTTATACAGTGTTATCAGATCACACACCTATAAGCTTGCAGTGTGTGGTAGACTATCTCTATGCACTATAGGCCAAGATCTTTGTGTGGTAAGTCCAGAGTATACACAAGTTATGTGTTTTGGAAAAGTTATTAAGATGGTGCATGGATGCCCTAGAATTACATCTAGCTAAACATTACAAGCATCTAGGTATTCAAAATAATAATAAACGGATTTGGTGAGATTTGTGTGCATTAAATGAGGAGCTAGGAGCCTGGTTTACTGAAAAACAGCTAATCCCATGGTTCCAAACTGGGTTTCATGGAAACTGTAACATGGAGGATAACTTGATTACTCTGACCTGCCTAATAGATGACGCCTCACATCCAAAATCCTTGCCAGTCAATGCGACCTTTACTGGCTTCACGAATGTCTTCCATAAGATCCCAAGAGGCAGGTAGTGGGCAAAGGTAAACAGATAGGGAATTCATCCTGTGTTATGAAAAGCAACGGAGTCACTGTATAGCAAGACTTGGGTGAAGATCAAATAATCAACGAACTGGACTACCTCAAAGAAAAGTGCTACAAATAAAGGTCTCAAACCAGGATGCAGTCTTGCTCCACTGCTATTTAATCTGTATACAGGAGATTTGGAAAGTAATCTGATCAGCTCTCCGTCGTGCCGACCGTGCTAAACTAGTCGAAAAATTAAAGCACTCCAAAATTAGACAAATAGCTGATTTCAGATCGTATGTAAGTAGGCATACAAAGGCATTACTTAACACCGTTGATCGTTACTGTACAGAGCATGCTATCATGATCTACTTAACAAAAACTAAAATAATGATTTTTGGAAGGAAAATGATTAAAAAAGCGGCTAGGCATATCGAAGGATCTGAACTAGAGAAAAGATGAAAAAGCTACAAATACTTAGGTGCGCTCCTGACCTAGACAAAAAGGGCGGCAAAGGGGCCCAAGAAGAAACTGTAAAGGCTGCTTTCAAGCCAATGATATAATGTGCATAATGGGGAGCCTAAAGATAATTTGGCTTGTCCTAATTTTAGCGCACTTTCAACGGTTGTGGGTTGTAAACTGATGTCCTCACTCTCATATGGAGACATCACATCTGAAGACCAGTTATTTGAATTCATGTTTAAACAACAATATGCGACTATCATCATCTGGTTGCCCTACCGAACTGCATCATTCAAGCACAAATCAGTCTGGAATTTAACCTCCACAAACAGGATTTTGCTACGCGCTAAAATCATATCATATTGCTTAAATCAGCCACAATCAAAATAATGAAACAACTTCCGTGGAAGAAAATACAGGAGGGAAACTCTGAATGGCAATTGTTTAAAAAAAAAAATTCCATCAAAATGTTGAAGGCGGAAGACCTCATCAGCGCAAACCTACGGAATAAAGCCATAACAAACCTGTTAATGAAGAAGGGAAAATATTATCAGTGGGTCGTGATTTATGGGATCTAAATAATGAGGCAAGCGGCAGTTGGGCACCAGATCTCTACACTTCAGACAGATTATTTGAGGTTGCCACACTCTAACCAGGCAAAATACAAGCTTATGAGACTACACTGTGGGTTCATACCACTAAAATACTACTGGTACGGAGGCCGGAAGTATTACTAAACAATGTAGATTGTGTGCTAAATTAGAGAAATAATTGATGTACGTCATATTTATTTGCAAAAGGCTAAAAACACTGAGGTCGTTTTCTCTTCGACCAATGTTCCGCACTTTGAAAATATTAGATAGTGCCGGATGTAATTCTCTGCTGTCTAAAGGTGGAATCGTGTCACCTCTCAGGCCGTTTCCCTAAATATATGAAAGTGGTTGCAGGAAAACAGCAACAGGCAATAAACATAGTCACTAAACAAAAATTGCCTCATTAGATTCAAAGGAAAAAGAGTACCGGGTTAAGAGACACATAGACTGTGGCCCTTTTCTTGGAACATTACTTCTTGGTTGGGGACACCTACGTGCAATAATGAGAACTGTGCAATATTAATCAAAAGTCTTAGATGGGGGAAACAGGAGGATGTATTTTATATAATAAGTTTAATTACTCGAACATTCTTAATAAATATGATTTTTTTGTCTGCATTAAGTTGCAACTAAAGCATTAGCTAATGTCCTGGAACAATGTAATACAAAGTATAGATTGTATACAAAGAAACTACAAATCTGTATGACAAAAGACCAATAAAAGTGATCAAAAAAGGCTGGGCCACAATTCAGGGTGGTGTTCTTCACTTTACCTTTTGTGGTCCATGGGTATTCAAGAGCACTACTGGTCCAAATATAACATACTCAAATGTAAGTACATCTTATATGGGTTAGCTTTAAGTCTTGAATTATGAGGTGCTTACTTGTAGTCACTGTGGGAAAGTACCCTCTTTTTGTCCTGGTTACCCCCACTTTTTGCCTGCTGTTAGTGTGTTTTGACTTTGTTCACTGGAATCATGCTAACCAGGACCCCAGTGACTGTGCTCTCTCCCTCTAAATTTGATTGCTCAGGGCTTAGCACACCCCAGAACTGGCATACTGGTGCCCTCATATAAGTCCCTAGTATATGGTACTTAGGTACCCAGGGCATTGGGGCACCAGGGGTCCCTATGGGAAGCAGCATGTATTGTGCCACCCTTGGGGAGCCAATGCAAAATGTGTCTGCAGGCCTGCCATTGCAGCCTGCGTTAAAAGGTGCATGCACCCTTTAACTACAGGTCACTGTAAGTCACCCTTATGGCAAGCCTTCTCAGCCCAGAGGGAAGGGTGCAGGTACCTGTGTGTGAGGGCACCCCGGCGTAGGCAGAGGTGCCCCTATGAACTCCAGCTCCATTTTCCTGGACTTCGTAAGTGCGGGGAAGCCACTTTACCTATTTACTGAACACAGTTCACTACCTGTGTCCAGCTGCATAATGGTAACTCCGAACCTGGGCACGTTTAGTATCAAACATGTCAGAATCATATCCCAATACTGTTGCCAGTACTGGCGGCTGTATGATTACATGCACTCTCAGTGATTCTTAGAGGACCCTCAGCATTGCTCCTACCAGTCTTCCGGGGTTTTACGAGCAGCCCATGCTGCCTCCACCCCATAGACAGGTTTCTGCCCTTCTGCTGCTTGACCAGCTCAAGTAGAGGAATATGGAACAAAGAATTTCCTTTGGGAAAGGGAGGCAACACCCTCTCCCTTTGGAAATAGGTGTTACATGGCTTGGGAGGGGTAGCCTTCCCAAGCCACCAGGTTGCTTTGAAGGGCACACTTGGGCCGTCATTTCGACCTCGGCGGTCTTTTTTCAAAGACCGCCGAGGTACCGCCTTGCTGAAGACCGGCAGTGCAGGTGGTTTTCCGCGCAGTGTATAATGACTGGTGGGCGTGCCAGAGGCAAGCCCGTCTGCGTCCGTCCGCGCCTGGACCGCGCCCAGCACCAGTCCCCCTGGCCCTCCCAGCCAAGACCCCCCCAGGCACCACTACTCCTCACATACTCTCCACTCCCTCAACCCAGGACCACGCCCTGCCTGCACACAAACCAGCCCCTCACACACACAGGGCCCCTTCACCTGCTAAGCCTGCCGATTCTCCTGCTCCACCTCTCACCCCCCCAACACCCACACGCCCCACACCAAACCCAGCCCCCCCAACACCAAACACAACTAAATGCCACACAGCCACCGCACACACCAACCGGCCCCACCACAAAAAAACCCACAACCTGAACTCAACCCACGCCAACACCACCAAGACCCACAGCGACACCAGGAGCACCCACACCAACACTAGCACACAACACAACAACAACACCCCCAACAACCATCTCAACTGCCTGCTCCTAAACACCCGCTCCCTACACAAACATGCCATAGAACTCTGGGACCTCATCACAAAACACTCACCTGACATTGTCTTCCTCACGAAAACCTGGACGAACCACTCGTCAGAGCCCGAAATAGCCATAGCCTCCCCCATGGGATACAAACTCCAACGCAAAGACTGCCTTAACAAGCCAGGAGGTGGCATCGCCATCCTGCACAAAGACACCATTAAGGTCACCACCAACACCCACGACACCCTTAACATCACAGAACATATGCACTTCCTAATCCACATGAACAACAACACCACCCTCAGAGGCACACTTGTATACAGACCCCCAGGATCACGCCCCCTCTTCTGTGACACCATCGCTGACACCATCAGCCCGCACGCCCTCACCTCCACAGATTACATCCTCCTCGGTGATTTCAACTTTCACCTAGAGAACCCCCACGACCACAACTCCTTTTCCCTCCTAGACAATCTCACCAACCTCGGACTCAAGCAACTGGTCACAGCACCCACCCACTCAGCAGGACACACACTTGACGCAATCTTCACTTCAGATCCCCACTGAACGCCTGAACTCCCAAGTGGCACAGAACCCCCCCCCAACATCAACGACCCCAACACTGCGGCACATAACCTCACAAAATAGATCACCACCTGCGCAGATTCACTCGCCCCCCCCTCAGAAAAAACATCACCACCTGCAACATCAAGAACGCCCCTTGGTTCACTGCCGAACTCCAAGACTCCAAGCGCAAGTGCCGCAAAGCAGAGAAAGCCTGGTGACAAGAACCCTCCACTACAAACTTCTCCACCCTCAAAACCTCCACTCGCAACCACCACCAACTCATACGCACCACCAAAAGAGCACACTACAACATGACAACAACTCCCAAAACAGCAAAGAACTCTTTACCGTCATCATAGAGCTCTCCAAACCCAAAGCCAGCAACCTAGACCCACACACACACAGACCCTCTGCAACATCCTCTCAAACCACTTCCACCGCAAAATCCTGGACATACACAACAGATTCATACCACACACACACCCCACCCGTCCAACACAGACCCCCCTCACACACCCC
The DNA here is from genome assembly GCF_031143425.1 of Pleurodeles waltl. Taxonomy (NCBI): domain Eukaryota; kingdom Metazoa; phylum Chordata; class Amphibia; order Caudata; family Salamandridae; genus Pleurodeles; species Pleurodeles waltl. The sequence continues at coordinate 641,236,068 of NC_090448.1, forward strand.
AGTCTACTTACGACCTGGGCCCCTACCACCGAGGAAGAAACAAAAAAAACAATGAATTCCATCCACTCTGGATCACCCTCCGACCCCTGCCCCCATCGGATCTACAACAAAGCCAGCCCAACCATCGCCCCCATACTTCGAGACATAATCAACAGCTCATTCAACACTCCCACCTTCCCGGACCCTTGGAAGCACGCGGAAGTCACTGCACTGCTAAAAAAAAACAAAGCTGACCCAGATGACCTCTCCAACTACCGCCCCATCTCTCTCCTCCCCTTCCCCGCCAAGGTCGCTGAAAAGCTTGTGAACGCCCGTCTATCCCACTTCCTCAAGGAAAACCACACACTTGACCCCTCCCAATATGGGTTCTGCAAGAACCATAGCACGGAAACCGCACTCATCGCATGCACTGACGACATCAGAACCAAAGTCGACACGGGTGAGACCGTCGCACTCATTCTCCTGGACCTCTCCGCAGCCTTTGACACTGCCACCAAACACTCCGTACACGCCTCCACAGCTATGGGATTCGACACAAAGCCTTAGACTGGATCTCCTCCTTCCTCACCTACAGAACCCAAAAAGTCTGCCTCCCACCCTTCCAATCCATTGCCACTAAAATCATTTGAGGAGTCCCCCAAGGATCCTCCCTCAGCCCCACACTTTTCAACATCTACATGATCCCATTAGCCAACATCCTCCAACCACACGGCATCACCATCCTCTCCTACGCAGACGACACCCAACTCATCTTCTCCCTCTCCCGCAACCCTACTACCGCCAAAAGCAACCTCCACGCCGCACTCCTCGACACCGCCGCCTGGATGACAGCTAACCACCTCAAGCTCAACTCCAACAAAACCGAGATCATCATTTTTGGCCCCCACAAATCCATATGGGACACCTCCTTGTGGCCCACCGCCCTAGGCCCCGCACCTACCCCAGCACCCCATGCACGCAACCTTGGCATCATCCTCGACCCCTCCCTCTCTATGACCCAGCAAATCAACGCCGTCACCTCCTCCTGTTTCAACACACTGCGCATACTGAAAAAAACCTTCAAATGGATTCCCACAAAGACCAGAAAGACCGTCACTCACGCACTAATCAGTAGCGGGCTAGACTACGGCAACGCCCTTTATACGCCAGCACCACACTCAAACTCAAGCGCAAACTCCAGAGAATCCAGAACACAGCCGCACGCCTCATCATGGACCTCCCCCGCCATGAACACAACTCACCACACCTCACATCCCTTCACTGGCTCCCCATAGACGAAAGGATCACCTTCAAAATCCTTGTCCACGCACACAAATTCCTCCACAACACCTGCCCATCCTACCTCAACGATAGAATAAACTTCCACACCCCCAACCGCCACCTCCGATCAACCAACCTCGCACTCGCCACAGTCCCCCGCATCCAACACACCACCACAGGGGGCAGATCCTTCTCATATCTCGCCCCAAAGGCCTGGAACTCCCTCCCCACCAACCTCCGCAAGACCCAAGACATCCTGCTCTTCAGAAAAAACCTCAAGACATGGCTATTCGAACGGTGATCGTCCCACCTCCCCCCACCCCCCCAGCGCCTTGAGACCCTCACGGATGAGTAGCACGCTATACACATTTTTGTTTGTTTGATTGATTGATTGACTGCTGGCCAGCCCTCCGTCCTTTTTCGGACGGAGAGCCGCCAGCAGCCATACTGGAAGTCGGCGGGGAAGTGGAGGCTGCTCCACCTCCACCGCCCTGTCATCAGAACACCGCCCACCGAATCACGTTCCATGATTCAGTGTGGCGGTGTTCTGGTGATGGGGAGCTGGCCGCGGAGCAGCCCCCATGGATCCCGTCCCCTTCTGGAGGATCAACGGACAAGGTAAGTTGATCGTCCGTTAGGGGAGGGAGGTGGGGGGTATTGTGTGCATGCATGGGGGTGTGCGTGTGAGTATGTAGAGGAGGTGTGTGAATGCGTGTATGCATGCAGGGGTGTTGTGTGTATAGGAAATGTGTGTGGGTCGGTGTGTGTGCAATGTCTGTTTGTATGTGTGCGGGTATGGGTTGTTGTAGTGTATGTGTGCGTGTAGGGGGTGTGTGTCTGTGCATGTTGGGGGTGGGGTGGGGGAGGGGGGTCCTGCCACCTTTGGGGGTGGCAGGGGGGTGGGGAGTGTGGGGGGAGGACTCGGGGTGAGGGAGACCCCTATCAGTGCCAGGGAAGGAATTCTGTGTGCTGAGTTGGCCTCACTGCGACTCCTGTGACTCCTGCCTGTGGGTCTCCTGTGGGGGCTGGCTCCTCTTCTTGTGACTCTTCCAGCTGCTGATGGTCACCTCGGACTTCCCTCCCTGGGTTGAGTCCCCTGGGCCTTGCTGGTCCTCTTCAGCCTTGTAAAACCTTCTTCTCCGACTCTAGTATTTGCCAAGGCTTGTTGGTGGTTTTCCAGCACCAATGACTGACTGCATCACAATCGCCAACATGGGACATCACTTGAATCACTTCTGGAACTCCTCTTCTGCTCCTGTGCTGCACTGGTACTTACCTTTTGGGGTTCCTAGTTCCTGCACTTCCTTGGGTGGGGGACTGCCTTTCACACTCCTCTTACTTACTATATGGTTTGGTCTCCCTCAAGGGCCTTCACTATTTTCTGTGGTTTTTGCTATTTGCTACTGCTTGCTATGCTAATGACTGACTTCTAATGTGTACATATTAGTACATTTACTCACCCCCTAGTGGAGTATTTCCTATACCAGTGGTTCCCAACCTGTGGGCCGGGGACCCCTGGGGGTCCGCGAAGCCTCCTCAGGGGGTCCGCGGCTGCTTAAAACATTTAATATTATTAGGTCCCAGCTATCAGTATTGACTCCTCGGGGTCCCCGTGTTCAATAATGATTCAGTGGGGGTCCCCGGTCTCCAGTATTGATAAAATGGGGGTCCACAGAAGTCAAAAGGTTGGGAACCACTGTCCTATACAGTATTTAAGTATTTGTGTTACTATAATAAAGTACCTTTATTTTTGTAACACTGAGTGATTCTTTCACATGTGTAAGTGCTGTCTGACTGTAGTGGTATTGCATACATTTTGCATGTCTCCTAGATAAGTCTTGAATGCTCATCCACAGCTACCTCTAGAGAGCCCTGGCTTCCTAGACACTGACTACGCCTCACTAACAGGGGAAACCTGGTATAAGGTGATAACACTATAGGTGCTCACCACTCACCAGGCCAGCTTCCTACAGTCACAACATGTATGTTCTAAATTTAAAGGGAAGGTGAATGTATGTACTAGAATAGCTGATACTTTCGCTATATTAGGAAAGTGAACCTACAAGCTGCTGAAAATATACTTTCCTCCTGTTCTATGTGGAACTTGCCGTAAACTTGAGTAACAGACCAATGTATTTGGATAACAGTGGTCCATGTGGATACTTATGATGTGTTGCCAGTATCGAAGGTTGTGCCCAGGGAAAATATACTGCTTAGATACTGTAACGAAGACACAATTGGGACAAAATCAAATTATTTCTATTTTGCACCTGGCAGACCTCTCCAAGTTAATTGTGTAAACCAGCACTTTTTCTCCCAAAATGATCGTCTTTAATTGTGACCAATGTAGTGCTTATAACTATAAGACAGAAGTGCTACAGCACAAGTGGGGGCCAAGTGGCTCTAGTACCTTTTTATCCAAATAGGCCTTCTTAAGCTAACTTCAACACTCTGGATGGTTCCATGGTTTCCCAGGCAGACCAACCAGTGTATGCTTAAATCTATTCAGTTTCAATAGCGAATGCATATACCATTTAATGTCTTAGAACTGCTCCCATAATCTAGACGTTATAATTTATAAGTGCTTACCATTAGATTAACATTGCCTGTTGGCAAACTACCTTGAGGGAATTTGGCAGAACGCTACTAGTAGAAATACGAACCTGAGAAAAAACATGAATTTCTTTACAGTACCACACTCCTGCATCGAAAAAAGGCACCTGTCATATACTTGGCATTTCACAATTGTGAACTTTACAACACATATGAATTTCTGTACACAAGCGGTAAGCCTGACCTGTGTTAGGCCACACTTCTTTTGTGAGTCCACAAGGTAGATGAACAAAAGGTTTGGCTTTTACACAGGCAAATATAATGGCTGTAAGGTATATAGGCATCAATAATACCAAAACGTACAGAAAAAATAAAAATGTGTAGGGCTTACAAGTAAGATATACAGAAATGTCCTATAGTCACAGTACTTAAAGTACCTCCCTATATTCCAGGGCCCTAACTCTTAGGGCCAGATGTACCAAGTGGATTTATCCATTCTGTGTCTATGGGAAAATATGTTGGTACGTACATATGGCCCTTAGCCCTTATTTAATGTTACACATATTTTACGTTAAATGGAGAACTACTGTTTTTTTAATTATTAGGAGTTACTAGTCAACAGATTGTTTCCGATTCTCTTTGTCTGAGTAGTAGACAATTTTTTTGAGATATTGTTTAATTTGTATGATGTTTTGTTTCCTTCAACAATACTTGCTGGTTTTAGCCGTGCACTCAAAGAAGCTACCAAAAGAAGAGTCGCAAATACCTTGGAAAGCCTTCAGCTTATCCCTTTCTGTGAACAGCTAAATCTAGGTACATTTAAAGCTTGAACATAGTACATGGAAGCCTTTTTACCTCTACCAGGCCAATAATATCAACTCACTGTGGACACACAAAACATTTTAAAGTTATAAGACACCATTGCGGTGGCCATTTCTATTTGAAATGGGGTGGCCACATCCCTAAAGGTCATTAAAGACTTTTTCCAGTCCTGGACTTTTAAGTGACAAACTAATTCATTCTGGGTATTGTAGTCTTGTTTTGCTTCCACTGGACTAATTAGATGGACACACAACTGACATCAGTGACTAGGTGAGAAGTTGAAATCTAGTCATTGCTTGTGAAGACACAGAGTGAAATGGGCAGCCTAATTTCAAACTCTGTTTCTCTGTTAACATTTGCTACCATGGTCTCTTCTACTTCACGGCTTGCACCTACATCTTAAGTATCTGACACAAATACACAACTGGAAGGAGAGAGTACAGACAACTTTTATTTGAAAACTTAATAGAAAAAGCAAAATTCAACAACTGCAACCTGAGATGAACAAAGAATCAATACTCCGCCTAATTTTTAACTGTTCCGTTTTTACAACGTTATTTTAAAAAAATCATACAACCATGTTCAAGAGAAGGTAATTCTAAACCAGCAAGAACAACAAAAGCAGGAAATCAACAAGCTGAAATATTGAGCAGATTGAAGGTTTGATTCCAGTCCCCCTGGACTGTACACCAGAAAATTGAGAAAATTGTGCAAGCTCTGCCTCCCCAATTCTTTGATTTCTTATTTTCGTAAAAAAAATAGATAATTTTCAGTGTTGCTTGCCTATATATATATATATATATGTATATATATATATATATATATATTTATTTATTCATGGTGAAGTCGGGAAAGGGTATATTTTTTCAATTCATAGACAGTAAAGTCATTTGTCCATCTGTCCATAGCTTAAGAAACGTAGGCCCATATTTATACTTTTTTAGCGCCGCATTTGCGTCTTTTTTTACGCAGAATCGGCGCAAACTTACAAATTACAATTGCTGGATGGGGACATTGCAGGGCTAAAGAGAGCCCAGCCGTACAGTTCTTAGCAGCTAAGATAGTCTCCAATAGTAATCTTCTGCATAGCTTAACACTGGTTGCATGCCATTCCCGTCCGAATAAGTATTCACGCACATAATTTATTATTATATGTGGAAAACACTTAAAATGGCTGTGTGGCATATCCTGAACTGTAGGCGACCATTGTTTATGCAGTTTCTTAAGAATGCCACAGCAAATTGCAATGCGATCAGCCAGTGAAGGCAATCTACAAACTTCTATGTATTTAGAAGGCGACCAAGATTAATGGCACCTGGAATTGCTAGGTATATGGTCAAAGATTCAGACTTAAGAGGAAAATGCCATCCTCAGGCGCTTAATGCCGGTGAGACGAAAAGAAGGCTGAGCATGCCTGTTAGCCATATAAGTTCATAAGAACTGCAGTTTAAAAATGCAACTTAAAACTAATTACCCACTTAATGTCAGACAGAAGAGGAACTATCCCTGGGAGTCGTCACAATTGACTATTTTCCGCCCTAACGTAAAATGCAGCAGGTTTGAAATGTTGATATTAAAAAACACATATGGAGCGTGAACGAGCCACCTATAACGCATTTGATAATACATTTTGAACCGTAGGAAACAACAGCATAACAGTCTGGTATAGACAACAGGTGACAGAAAGGATAACTCTTGACCTTACACTGAAAGCATTAAAAATCACAAACCCACATTTGAAACACATTTGGAAAACCCCTGTGGCTTGAAACCTCATCTTCGCCGATGTACAATATTCTGCAGAGGGAAAGAATATGCGTATTTTAACAAATGTTTTAAAGTAAAATGGTGATGTCCAATATTAAGAAAGCAGAATAATCCCTCTCGAAGCCAAAAACAACAAAGGAAACGCACTCTATGGTTGCGATCTTCAGTAGCCGGTGCAGAAATGCTTGGAATTTCCTTAAAATTGGACTAAAACTGCTATGTGGGTGATGGTTTAGAGGGTTTGGAAATGACAACTTTAAAATAGAAACATCCTGCGGACCACAATGAGACTCCTTTAGAAACAATATAATCAAACCACAGTGGTCTGACGTGGTTTGCAATGACGTGTTATCAGGTATTGGACATAAAAAGTGTGCTTTCCTGTAACCGCGGGAGGGTGCCGCTGGCCACACAGATCCCATCTGCTTCCGTTGCCAATTATTTGCAGCCCTTTAAACAACTTAAGAACCCGAGTTTAGGAAGGAGCGATGCTGATGGTGAACTGGCGATGTTTTGAAGTGGAGAAAATCTGGCGAGTACATAGTCTTCTCCGCGAGCAGAAGGTGCAAAGGTTTGGGGGTCACCTCCTCCTCTTCCTCACTGGAGGCACAGCTTTGCTTCATGATCCGATTATGTAGTCTGCTGAACCTTCGAGCTTTAATACTGAAAGAAAATGAGAAGTCAAACGAGCAAAATGAGATGTATGGAAACAAAGAGTAAAAATAACCAATTATGGACTTAAACGGCGAGTTACTTACTTTTAGTAATGCCTTATCTGGTAGAGATTCTATTAGCAGATTCTTTACCTTTGAATATTCCCAAGGGTCACACTGGATCCAAATGATTTTCAAGCAGTATCCCTGCATGCCTTTAGGTGGCGTCATTCTGTTCCATGCCGGTGGTCCCCACCCGCAGACGTGACGTGCGCAGTACCCATATGCACTGACATAATTTACTTTAGCGATTTTCAAGCCAGGAGCGATGATTCACGATGAGACCTGACCACTGGTGTGTAAAAAACTAGGGCCCCGAAAGGGTTGACCCTATTACCTGAACCGTTTTGCAGAGCAGGAGGTTGGGTGGTCTGGTAAGGAATCTGTGGCTGGATAGAATATCTGCCAGATAAGGTGTTACCAAAGGTAAGTCATCTGATAGAGATTTATAGCCACAGTTTCTTTATCTTAGAATAGATATTGAAGCAATAACTCTCCAGAGGTGGGACTCGGAATCTGATCAAACCAAAAAATCCTAGAGGACCGAACAGGCAAAACAACTGTCAAGATGGATTTGATTATCCAGCAAATAACATCTCGTGAACATGTGCCCAGATGCCCATGTTGCTGCCTAACAAATGTCCAGGAGAGGAGCGCTGCGCGCTAATGCAGTGATCACAGCCTTGGCTCTAGTAGAGTGAGCCTGCAAGTCGTCAGGAGGTGGAAATTGGCCAATGCACAGCAGATTTTAATGCGCAGGACAAACAATCGAGAGATAATTTGTTTCTGAACAGCTATCCCTTTTTTTGCTCCTCCTGGTTGTTAACTGCTGCAGCTCAATCTCTACGTACGGAGGGGGAGAGTGCACAGTCATGTGAGGGCCATGCCATGTTGCTGCAGCAGAAGATCATAAGAAGAGGCAGTCTAACTGGAAGACCGATGGTCATGCTTACCTGCTCAGGGTACCAGACTCTCTTTGCCCAGCCCAGAGCCACAACCTTGACTTGGGCTCTGTCATTTTTATATTTGAGAAAACTCTGGACAGGAGTGATATTGGCGGAAAGGTATACAGGAGGCCGAAGCCCACTTAAGATGAACGGTATCTCCACGCAACAGTTGACTTGAAAACTCCAGCAAGCATAACTGCTGACATTGCTTGTTCTCGGCGGTGGAAAAGAGATTTAACCTAGTCTCCGCCCATTGCTGAAAGATGCCTTGCACTACCTTGGGATACAGAAAGATAATGTCAAAAATATTGTTTTCCTATACTTATAATGGTAACTAAAAAAACCTTGAAAAAAAATATTGTTTCACACTAATATAATTAAAAAACACACAAATATCGTATTTCAATATATATATACATATAGTTTAATATAGTAAATCTTAAATATTTTTAAATAAATAACATTAATATAATGTAAATGAAATACGTTTAGTATTCATAAATGTGTGTATGCTCATATATCTATCTATATATATGTATATATAATGTAACACTAGTAATAAAAATATATATTTTACATTACTTTTTTTAAAGCACAATATATATATATATATATATATATATATATATATATGTATATATATATATAAAACAAACCATATTTACAAATCAACTGCAAATCATTAAATAAATCAGTTACATATAAACATTTACTAAAAATATTATAAAAAATATTTTGTGTGTGTATATATATAATTACAATTAAACAAATAACATTAAGACAATATTCATAAAAGCATTGAAGTCTGGGGATAATAGATATACTATTACCACTCCAGTGTATGCAACAGTAGTGAAAGCATAGACTTTCTGAGAGGTAAAATTTACTATTCTCACTCCAATCTGTGCAATAGTAGGGAAAGCACTGGACTTCAGAAGGGTGAGATTTACTATTACCACTCTAGTCTGTTCAACAGTAGGGAAAGAGTTGGACTTCGGAGGGATAAAATTTACTATTCTCACTCCAGTCTATGCAACAGTAGGGAAAGTGTTGGACTTGGGAGGGATTCAGTGTACTGTTCTAATTCCAAGCTGTGCAATACTAGGGAAAGCGTTGAACTTCGGAGGGACTCAATTTACTGGTCCCACTTCAGTCTGTGTAACAGTAGGGAAAACATTGGACCTCGGAGGCATGAGATTTAATATTTCTACTTGAGTCTGTGCAACTGCTTCGAAAGCATTGGACTTTCAGAGGGGTAAGGTTTACTATTCCTATTCCAGACTATGCACTGCAGGGAAAGCTTTGGACTTCAAATGGATTCAATTTACTATTCCCACTCCAATCTGTGCAGCTGTAGGGAAAGGGTTAGACTTCAGAGGGATTTAATTTACGATTCCCAATCCTGTCAGTGTAACAGTAAGGAAAATGTTGGCCTTCGGAGGGGTTAAAATTACTATTCCCACTACAGTCTGTGCAAAAGTAGGAAAAGCGTTGGACTTTGGAGGGGTTAAATTTACTATTCTCACTCCAGTTTGTGCAACAGTATGGAAAGCATTGGACTTCGGAGGGGTAAGATTTACTATTTCCACTCCAGTCTGTGCAACAGTCGGGAAAGTGTTGGACTTCAGAGGGATAACATTTACTATTCCTACTCCAGTCTTTCAAAGGTAAAAAAAAAAAAAGCTGGGCTTCAGAAGGATTACATTTACTATTCCCCCTTCAGTCTGTGCAACAGCAATGAAAGTGTTGGACTTGGGAGGGGCTACATTTTCTATTCCCACTCCGGTCTGTGCAACAAATGGGAAAGCGCTGGACTTCGGAGGTATAAAATCTACTATTCCCACTCCAGTCTATTCAATAGTAACGAAAATATTGGACATTAGAGGAGTAAATTTTACTATTCCCACTCCAGTCTAATTAACTTCGCACTCTATACCCCCACAAACCTATCAGCCCACACTTAAACTATAACAAAAATAAATAAGTATAACAGAATTAATATAATGAATGATCAATTAAATATTTATGAATACATTGACGATTAATTAATTTATAAATACCTTTCCATCCTATGCCCCTACAAGCCCAGCATCCCACACCTAATATATAACTTTAAAATGATAAATATTACACAATTTACATAATACGCAATTAAATAATTAATACTAAATTAATTATGAATCAGTTATTATTAATTAACTTTCCACCCTATACTCCTACAAACCCAGCAGCCCACACTTAATATGTAACTTAAAAAATATAATTCTTACTCAATTTACATAATTATTAATATATTAAGTAATTATTATTTGATACATCATTAATAGGTATTTCTTCATTATATAAGTTCCCACCCTATACCCCTACAAATCCAGCAGCCCAACACCTAATATGTAACTCAACTTATTAATACATAATTAATGAATTGTTAATTAATTATACTTAATTAGCTTCCCAATCTATACCCTTACAAACATAGCAATGCGCTATGACACTATAAATTACTATTAGCAATAAAAATAAAAATTATAACTCACTTAAAATCAAAAACTATATTTGAAAATGTTGTTAACAACTCTATACAAACAATAACACACAAAATTAATATATGATCTGAAACACATAAAGATACTTGAAAAATTATAATTTTGCAACTATATTATTGTAAACGATATTGACAACAATAATATTCTTTACAACCATATTACTTACCTAAAAAAAATCAATAGTCTTGACAGCGATATTTCTGCATCACAATATTTTTGTATCACAATATTATTTTTCTGATATTTCTCTAACTCGATATTCAAAACTCAATATTTTGTCCAAATTCCCCAGGGTGTAGATACCATTCGTGATCTACTAGTCATCCTTGGCTGAGTTTGTCCGCTCTGGCGTTCAGAGAGCCTGCCAGGTGTTGAACCACCAGGGAAATAAGGGTCCATGACCCCACCCTACCTTGGTTGTTGCAGTACCACATGGCGGTGGTGTAGTCTATGAACACCTGCACCAGCCTTCCCTTGATCACAGGAAGAAAAGCTTATATTGCTAAGTGAAACGCTCACAGATCCAAAAGGTTTAAGTGAAGCTTGGACTACGCCAGAGACTAAAGTCCTCTGGTCTCCACCTCTTCCAGATGGCCACCCCAGTCCAGAAGGTATGCATCCGCCACTACAGCAATCTCCTGCTGGAGAAGTGAGAGGAGTCTGCCACTGACCCAACTGCAGTTTGTTAGCCACCACTGCAGGTCTTTTGCAGTTCCCTCTGAGATCTGGACCATGTTGAGAAGTTCCCCTGATGCTGCACTCACTGAACCTTCAGGACCCACTGCAGAGCCCACATTTGCCAGCGGGCATGTGTCACCAGAAGGATGCAGGAGGCCTTGAGGCCCAACATCCTCAGAGTCAGTCTCAACCAAATCCAGGATAGAGGGTGACACATCGGTATCATAGCCTTACTATCCTGGACTCGCTACTCGGGAAGATATGCCCGAAACTCCACCATGTCCAGAACATCTCTGATGAAAAGGAGCATGTGAGAGGGAGTCAGGTGTGATTTCGGCACGTTGATAGGGAACCCCAGCAAGTGCAGGAGGTTCGGTGTAGTCTGAAGGTAGAAGCCCACCTTTAAAAACTAGTTGTCGCAGTAAGGAAATACAGAAATCCCTGACCTTCACAGGTGAGCTGTGACCACCGCCATCACCTTGGTGGACACCCAAGGGGTGCTGGTACGGTCAAAAGGTAACAAAGCGTATTGAAAGTGCTTGTGGCCAACCGTGAACCACATGTAACGTCTGTGCGCAGGCTGGACAGGGATGTGTAAATAAGTGTCCTGCAAGTCCATCACTACCATTGAGTCTCTCAGATCCAGGGCAGACAAACCTTGGGTAAGCATGAGCATCTGAATTTCTCCTTCTTCAAGAAGAGGTTGAGAAGGTGCAGATCTAGGATAGGACTGAGTCCTCATGCTTTACTGGGCACCAGAAAGTAGCAGGAATAACAACCATGACTTATTTATGAGACCAGCACCCTCTCTATGGCTCCCTTGGCCAAGGCAACAGCAAACACGTGTTTTGAGGAAAGTCCTCTTTCTCAAGGCAAAAATGCACGTACAAATTTAAGTCTACTATGTTGTAGAGACTCAACGTTAAACTTGGTAAATCCATATATAAGTTATAATTCTCCCTCACTCAAAAAGTATCAGGAGTACAGAAACCATGTTCCTTCTTTTGGACTTGGGTTGCAGATGAGGTGGATTTACCACTTTTAAGATTGAGCCTCTACATCATATTACAAGACTTACATTTCTAAGCACATTGTTTGCCTTGAGAAAGAGGTTTTTCCTCAAAACATGAGTTGGCCATTGTATGCTGTTCCTGCAAGATCGTTTTGGAACATTGTAATGGAATCTGGTTGTGCTGGTGATTTCATATTCATTTGGATCTCTGTAAGACTTCCCATAGGGTACTATACAAATGTTATGTGTTTGTCTCCTGATGTGTACCCAATAGGATAGTCGGAGAGGCAGCAACTCGAAAAAAGTTTTGTAATTGCTTCTTTAAATTAGCTAATGTTGAATAAATACAAACATTGTGCTGGGGCTGTTGTGTGCCACAACTGATGAATTGCTCAATAAAAATGCTTTATTAAAAAATGTTTTTACCAACTAGTGTTGATGTCAATAGGACTCTATAACCCACAATGACCTTTTGCTCTTGTTGAAGGCATGGAGCATTTGTTTCTTCTTTTAATCCACCTTCCCCCGCCATAACCCTGAAGAAATCCTTCACCTTTGCCTTCATCAGAAGCATCATGTCACAATCACTAGTGGAGTACAAATTGGGTCAATAGAATTGCTAAAGGACTCACATTATTTTTGGCTGTTTTTGTCCTCTACCGTCATTTAAAGCTCAGCAAAATTACAATATGTCTGCTTTCAAAGTGCATGTCTACCGATTAAATTAAAGCATGCAGCCAATTTATACTCACCAGTACGGCCTTCGTTCCTGTTTAGACATCACACGCCACAAATGTGCTAATTCCTTGGTAGCCGTAGTGGACGCAGTACCAGGGCATATGCTATGGAGAAAAAAATATCAGTAACCTTCTAATGTCTAAAATGAGACACTGGAATGCTTGGTCCATGCTATGATTTATAATGCACAACTAAGTGCAGTACAGCTACATGAGTAATGCACATATTTACCATTGCCATTAAACAGGATACCTACGTACTCGTATTTTTCAAACAGCCCAGTAGGAAGTTTTTGTTTTGCCTGTAGAACATTTGAGCACTCATTACAAGTCGATCCATAAATACCGATGTGTGAGGCAACTCCTGTCAAACCACATATTGAAAGTATTTTGAGGATTTTATCTCACTTAATAAATACCAGGCGTAATTAAAAATTGCACCCCTTGGGTACATTTTAGCAGGTCACGCCTGCAAACAGCGACATGCAGACGTTGGTGTAACAGGCACTAACATTCTCATGTTATCCCAATTTTAAGGGAAAACTCGAAATAAGTTATTTATCGCTCCCGAGAAATAACACACAAACGGTATTGTGATTTATGAGGCGCAATAAATATTGAGCCAATCATGGGTCTATTGTAATGAAGGTCGTGGTCAACTCTTAAGGATGTCCTATGCCTAGGAATTCTGCTACAAAAGAGTCTTTCTCTCGAGTTCGGGACATTATCTCATTTCTACTGGTGGCTTTGCATTGGCTGCAGAGAGGAGAAAGGCGCTCCGTGAGGTGATTTCTTTCCCTCTTGCGGCCTGTTTCATTCCCTCTCACAGCCAGTAACTTCTTCAGGATCCACATATATTGCATTCTGGGAGGACTGGGACACATAAATGTGGCTCTCGTTTGCGAACCACATAGCTTAAAATCTGCTTCACATTTGAAAATCAGGACAGTTTTGAACTTGTAAAGGCACCATGTATGGACATTTTGCAAAGTTTTGGAGACTGCATGGAATTGTGTTTGCTGCAGGCAATGTTTGTTGCAATTTCTTAGAAAGCAACAGTAAAAACTGGCCACCTGGGCACAAAATAAGCACACAGACTTCTGAAGAACCATCCCACACACTGACACACATAGGCCACTGCCTAGCTGCCCTATGGGCTAGCCCGACACTCAGTGCATTACTTAAAATGTAACACGGAAAACAATGGAACATGTATGGAAGGGGGTATTGTAGTGTCTTGCATGACTTTTATGGTCGTATGCCTAGACCAGAATGTAGGAGAATTTGCTTTAGAATGTTGAAGAGGAATAAAGATGTGTGATTTACAGCTCCAGGTGTGGCCTAGTCATTCAGGGGGTAACATGCTCGGGAGACACTACAACTGGTGACAAGATAGAGGATAAGTAACCCAAAGAAGAAAGTGCTCTCCTGGAGAGTTTGCCGTAGTCCAAGCAAACTGCTCATGTGTGCCAAGTGTGTCCTCGCTGAAGTGCAGAGTTGATGGTTGCCATATGTGAAGTAAAAGTGCAAACCCAGTCAATATAAAGTTTGTTAATGGAAACAGAGCTTCACAGAAAAGTCTACACACTGTTGGTCAAGAAACTACAACCAAGATCATACAAAAAAGTACTGCGCTGCCACACAAAATAAAGTTAACGCTAAAGCCGGATTCACCAGGTTTACAAACCGCAGTTAAAGACAGTTACCAGATATCAAATAGCGCTGGCTGACAGGATAAGGAAAAAGGAAACATATGTCTAATACTCTTGCCTGAGAATTGAGAAGTGGAGCCTTACGGCCTCAGCACTGGGTGAGGAGACCGAAGAAGGAGTTGTGCTTTTTGAGCTGTCCCATACCTGAAGTGGCACCCCATCAAAGATGCCAGTGGCGGCTCAAAACAACTCCAGAGGTCTCCATGAGTGACGTGGCTTCGATGGAGACCAAGAAGAAGGTCATAACCCCAAAGGTTGTCCCAGATGACCCAGAGGTTGACACCTTGTCAAAACTCTATGATCGTTTGACAGAGCTTCACCCTCAACGTCAGCCATGCCCATGAACAGTGAAAATGCTGCCACCTTCTTTAAACCACTACCCCATTCAACATTGCCAAAAAACAAAACATTGGTGATGGTGGATTGCTTGGACAGAGATATTTGAAGATTTCATTGTTGCACTTGAAGAGACAGATAACAGAAAGATTAATACTTCACAAATATTGCTGGTGATGGTGTGAAGGAAGTATTAATGTAAAAGCCAAGAACTAACAAAGAGGTCACATACCATCAGATTAAGAATGTGTTGAATCTCGATTTCAATCACATACTAAGCATTCAGTGAAAAAATATTAAAGGGTTGGCAAAACAATCAATGAATGTATGGAAAGACTCAACACACTCATCAAACACTGTATGTTCAATGAATGTAAAGATGAAGAAGCCATGAAGCTCAGAGAAATTGATGGATGAGTGTACGATTCACTCAGACGACCAGTGCTATGGGAAACTCTTAGTCTGGAGTGAGTGCTGATTACTGCCAGAGCTGGGGAACGTGTTGAAAGTCAAGCTGCCAACATGGAGGCTAGAGGTGCCCACAGCGAGTCAGTCATGAGTGTGAAAAGTAAATTCAAACAAAAGACTGCTGGGCACAAAGTGATGTCCACATGCCAAAAGAAGTTGTTTTTCAGATGTGGATTTGCATTATCAACTAAGGAAAGTTTCCCCCCATTGGTCAAACATGCAAAGGCTGTGGTACAGAGAATCATCTTGTCACGCTGTGCAGAGTGAAGGAAAAAGTGTGCCACGACGTGAAGACAAAATGGCCGCCTGAACATTCCAGAAGCAATATTCAACGCGCGTCCACTAGGCCAAGCAGCCACATCAGTTGAGGCAAAGAGATACTAAACTAATTTGATCGTCATCTAAATCATCGCCGAACAATTCTACAGCCTAAATAGTAAGTGAAAGTGAAGAAAGCGATTGTGTCATGTAAATTCTTACCTCTGATAAACGTGCACGTCGGACTAGTTGCTTGTGAGGAGAATAGTCAGTCAAAGAAAAGTTGACTTGTCAAAATAGCGAAATCATAGAAACACTGTCCAAAGATTACATTGAAAATAAATGGATGTTCAATACCTTTCATCATTGATAGTGGTGCTTCAATAAATATGAGGCCTGAAGAAAAGTACAATGAACTGTCTCCGTTACTGCAGCTCATGCCGTCAAAGATCAAAGTATACACTTGGGCTGCACTGACACCCATGAAGAGTAAAGGTTAATTTATGGAGACAGTGAAATAAAAGAAAACAAAGATTAAAACACAGATACATGTACTTCAAGGTACAGTAGCAAATGCATGTTTGTTCAATTTAAACACGGCTGCTGATATGGGACTGATTCCAGTGAATTACATGAATGCTCATCATGAGACAATAAGTTAATGCCCTTCATTGTTTCATGGTTTGGGAAAGTTAAAGACTGGCCCAGCGGGGATCTCGGCCGCAACACAGGAGCCTGCTCCAAATGGACCCGGCGGTGTTGCAGCCGTGCGACGGGTGCAGTTGCACCCATCGCGCTTTTCACTGTCTGCATAGCAGACAGTGAAAAGCTGCACGGGCCCCCAGGGGCCCCGCGATTCCCATACCGCCAGCCTTTTCCTGGCGGTTCAAACCACCAGGAAAAGGCTGGCAGTAGGGGGACTCGTAAGCCCCTGGACAGTGCTGCAAGCAGCGCTGCCCTGGTGGATTACTACCACCGGGGCCATTGTGGCGAGAAACCGCGGGCCACGGTCGTAATGCCCTGGGAAGCACCGCCAGCCTGTTGGCAGTGCTTCCTCCAGAACAGCCCTGGCGGTCTTTGACCGCCAGGGTTATAATGAGGGCCTTTGTGTCTGTCTAATGATTTCTAAAAAGTAAAATTGCAATTTTTCATCAAGGGGTGGGGGGAGTGTAGTGTCTTGCATGATTTGAACTGAACCTTTATGGTTCCCGGAAGACTCTGGATCAGTACATGATGTAATCGCTAGATTAGAATGAAAGAGAGTTTGCTTTAGAATGTTGAGTTCACAGGTACACACAGAGGAATAAAGACGTGTGATTTACAGCTCCATGTGTGGGCTAGTTATTCAGTGGGTTCCAGTCTGGGGAGAATTCTACAGGTGCCATTTCAAGTATGATCTTCTTCAAGCCATCTCATGACGGAGGTATTTATTGAAGGTAGGAGAGGTTTCAGTTGACAGCAACAAGCGCTATATTGGGGTAGTTAAGAGTATAACTCAAAGCCTGGGGAGAGCTGCTGGCATGCAAATGTCTGCCTAACTGAAACATTGTGAATCTGCCATGTAAATGTGCAACTACGTAAATGAGGCACTGTGAACCTGTACTGAAATGTGTAAATAACTGGCATTGTAAATGTGGTGTGGAAATATGAGTACAATTGTGACACTAATTCTGGCACGAAAATATGCACTCAACAGAGGTTCTGTTATGCTTGTGGGGAGATATGTACATAACTGAGGCATTTAGAGCATAACGCATACTGAACTAGATCAATCTAAGAACCCTCCCATCGACCTAAGGAGAGAAGAATCCTTTTGCTTTAAAGAACTCTCACTCACCAGGGGTGACATGCTGCATCATAGAACCGGTTTCCATTGCCGAACAGGGCATGCTACAATCTGAAAGATGCACGGAAGCACTTCGTTTGCAAAGGAATAGGGTAATGAGTGGGGTAGAGTTACTCTTTAAAAGTACATGCCTAGTACCCTAACGCTTTAATCGGGGCTCCAGCTAGTATGATTATAAATGGAAAATTCAAGAAGTCCTCGGGCTCTCGTTACCCCTACTTTCTCTTAGGGTCAACATGTTTCTGCCACCTATGTTCCCAAATGCTTGTGGCTTTCGTCAGGACCAATTATACTACCACAATCCACATCTATTCCATAATGCTGACGTAACTAGTAAACTTACCATACATATGTCAAGAAACCTAAACCACCTATGTAGGGAAAGACACAGGTATTTTATGCAAGCAGGCCAGACGGGCACCTTGAGGTCTGTGTGACGACAGGCACACCTCTCCTCCATGTACCTATGGAGCACTGTGAAATGCCTTAATACCCATAGATGGGCACAAAGGGGGTGGTTTAGGTGGGCTTGACGTATGTATGGTAAATTCACCGGTTACGTCAGAGAAGTTTCCATCAGATTTCTTCTGCAGCCCTTGAACACTGCCGCCCTCAGTGGGAATGATGCATCTTCACTTTGCATGAGGATTCCTATCAAGGTGTCATCTGCATTCAGATAATGGAGAAGCTGCAAAGATATCTATGGCTAAATCTGGCAGTTAAATAGGCTACCCATCAGAATTACATGGCATCACAGGCAGTAGAACATACAATCTTGATAAGTTCTGTAGCAGCCTTTCAGGTAATGTTTGTCAATCCGGTAGTTGGCATAGGCAAAAGAGACTTGGATCTCTTAATCATGTTTGATAGTTGATACAAAGACCGGCATTTTAGTGGTAGTAACTTGTGTTAGCAAGTTAATTAAAACCAAAACCAATTTGAGAAATAATCACATAATCATACCAAATAATCACTCACACGTGTTCTTAAGTTGACCTTTGAGTACAAATAGTATAAAAACATTCCCCAATTATTAAAGTTGATTGATTTTAACATTTGATTATGCACTATGTAAAAAGGTTACCCCATCTGATTGTCATGGACTAAATCTTTTCTTAAAATATTGGATTAAAAACGGGGACCTAAGTCCGAGCACTCTCTAACAGCCAAATATAAAATGATCAAGCAAGCCATATAAATAAAGTGACAGTGCATCCTAGTTACTAAACATAAAATACAATCAGTTTCAAAATAACAAAAAAAAAATTAAAACTTGTTTGTCAATCTTAACGACTTAAGCTCACTAACGGTGCATTCTAGCCCTTTAACTTAAAAGACAGCTTTTGTTTCCTCCATCCACCTATTATACTAAGGTTTGCAATTGAATACTCATTAACATAGTCCCACAAGCATTTAAAGCATCTGCATGCCAATCCGTTCTTATCTATGATCTACCTACTCAACTTTTGTTGCCATTTCTTTGAAGGTCTGCACCAAGAATTTAGTCTCCCGACAAGAAAAAGGAATTGAAGAGCCACTTAACTAGCTAATAACGGCTGGCCTGCATGATCGGATGTCCAGCAACCTAAGAACGTATTTCAAATACTTTCTCCTATATTCTGCCCACACCGAACACAAAAAACATGCACAAATGACTCTTGTTTATACCCACAAACGCAACATGATTGTGTCTGTGACTGCTGTCTCCATGAAGGGACCATGTCTTTGGTTTCCATCATGCCAAAACGAAATAGCATGAATTGATGTTTCAGAGGGTGGGTGAAGGACACTGCTAGGTATTCCTGAGCCTGTAGAGATTTGTATGATGATAATATAGACCAGTCATGTCGTCTTGTGGAGGGTGTGTTTTTGTCTGGAATTAAGGACTGTAACTGAGTGGCGATGTTTGCCATTGGGTAAAGCTCCACTTTACCCAAGCTCATGCCCCATGCGACTTGCAAGCCTAGTTCCTTTAAAGATTTGTTTAGGTAATGACCCCATGAGCCGTTCTCATTACAACGCTGTTGCTCCTCAATTTCAATCCAACATAGATTGTTGATCGTTCCAGGCTCTACTGCTCGCAGTCACCAACAGAATTTAATATAAGCACTTTTGCTCTGATGCGCATAGTTTTTCAGTCCGAATTCCAAGCATACCTGAGCAGTGATACTGAGCTTGGAATCTGGAACACTGTTTTGTAGGCCTTTATTTGAATTTGGTTGAAAAAAGCTGTTTTCTTGCTCAGATTTATTTCAGCCCAGTAAGTGACCATTGGCATTAGCTGTGCTGACATTACAGAGAGTAGATGGTTATAAGACGGGCAACTCAGTCTCTGTTTTAATAACTTAAATCCACAGGTCAAGGGTTGAGCCTTGGCTTGAGCGGCAGCATGCTGAGGTTTAAAGGTCAAGTGATGATCCACTATGAAAGGCAAGTATTTGTATGAAGGGACGACCTTCACCTGAGTTCCATGAAAGAACCACACAAATGATTTGAACTTTGAGTCAACCAACCAGACTACCTTAGTTTTATTCAAATTCAATCCCAGACCTTGCTTAACAATATAAGTGGTAAGCACATCAATGCTGTGCTGAGGTCCAACTGGTGTTTGACTGAGTAGTACTATGTCAAAGATTGTCATTAATTGTCAGACTGGGAACACAGACTAACAAAGAGACATTACCTCCCTCAGTTTTCCCATGTTGGAACATCTAGGAAAGCTTCTTGGCACAAGGGACTTGCTTTTAGTGTCAACTGTCAATTAGTAATTCTCTAGATGACAATCGGTAGGAACTGTAGGAAAACTACCGGGGAATCAGTAGTTTCTATTTTTTTATTCCTAATAAATGATCCTCCTGTTCATTATTACATGTATCAACAACCAAACATTAGTCAACATTATGGACTTAAAATTTGGTGAAATGTGAACATCATGGTAAAACGAGTGTGCCCCCGCCTCACTCACGGTTCCCTAACTCTATGTCTATATTTTGAGTGTCGGGTAAGTGCTGGGTTTCAAACAGTCATACAGTGCAGTGAAAAAAGAAAACTCCATGTGCATTTTCAAGAATGAACGTCCACTTTAGGAGTTTATTATTAAAAATGAAAGTACTTTGCCACTAATTCATTGCATTCAGTGGAGTCACGTGGACTTCACAGAAAGCAGACAGATCCAAGCCTGCCTGGTAGGGTCTCTAGGAATGGCGTGCGGTCTTCTGCTGAAAAGTAAGAGGCGCAGACCGCCCCCATATGGTTAATGACCCCCACGTCCTCTCTTCTAGTGTAAGTAACTTTAAAAACACTATAGCACTGCTCCAACAGCATTGTTATTTGATACAAATACCTAAATAACCCGAGTTCCCACTAGTTTATGTTAGGCCTGATATTGTTGATAGGAGGGCATCTAGTAAAGCGTCTGCATTGATAAGGTGGTTGCTTATGTGCAACAGTTTGTCATTTTCAAAGAGGTGCGGTGCAAAACCCCTTAAGTCAAGTTCTCATGTTTATGCTGATGTCTTGGCTCTGGGTATGAATACATATAAAGGAATCCCTGCATGATACTGTGAAAAAAAGAACTTTTTTGTGCGATTAAATCCTACAAATCCTAGTTTTTATCTGGCAGCAGTTACTAACACCCACATTGCACTGTCTATGTAATTAGCATCAAGAATAAGAATGTGCAGAGACTGAAGATGCTGCTGGTGGTGGTGAGTGGGGCGGGGGGGGATATACAGATATACATTGACCAGGCTGCCCTGCTTCTCACTGGCTCTGGAGGAGGGCCTATTGAAGCCCGTATAGTGTGCTTACATCCCCTGTATGCACAGGACACGCTGAAACTTAACACGTTGCCAGTGGGGGGACTACCTCGAACAGGCTGCCCTGTGTCTGACTGGCCCTGGAGGAGGGCTATTAAAGCGCTTATAGTGCACTTACACCCCAGCAGTGTGGTACACGGTCAGAATGAAGGCAATGCCAGTGGGGGGACTACATCGACCAGGCTGTCCTGCTTCTAACTGAAGCTGAAGGAGAGGCTATTGAATCGCCTTTAGCTAGAATTTTAAAGCCAAAAACCGAGAGATTTCACAAAAATAGGACTACAAATTTACTCTAACCAAGCACACAGAATGACAGCGCTCATCACCATAAAATAACAGAAGATGCACTATGAGCATACATAAAATGCAAATTTAAAGCCAGTACAATGCCTGATATTTATATTGCTTCCTGATAACACCTGGTAACTATCTCTACTTTGGAAAACAAAAAAATTCCCATCCCACTGTTTTCAGTAGACCCTCTCTAAAAACTGTGACAAGAGCTAAATTTCCAAAATCGTCATGGGCAGCTGGTGAAAAACCGGGACTGTTCTGGCAAATCCAGAACGCCAGGTCACCTTACTTAATAGTGCGTTTACATCCCCCGCAGCACAGGACACCCCCAGCCAGGCCCTTCATCGCCCGGATATTGGCTGCTGGCCGTTTTTTAAAGGTACATGGGAAGGTAGTACCAGTGCTTGCTGCTTCGTGAGGAAGTTCGAGCTGTGTTCAAGCATGCTGTACGCTTGCTGCTCTTATATTCAACTTCAATTTGCCGCCCTTATAAACTCAGTTTAGCAGCAGAGTTTAAAGACTTCGCTTACCCTCAGTAATCCAAATGGGGTAAAGGAAGGCATCAGAGAATCCCACACTTTCCCTGAAAAAGCAGCAATTCAACCTTCTGATGCTGATACATTGAGAGAAACCAATGATTGATTAATACAGTTGAGTCTCATTCTTAAGCTAGCTTCTTCTTCTTCGGTTTCACCCTTAAAATGAAAAGTAAAAGCGAAACCTGTAGCATAAATATTTACTAAAAAGTCCAGCAAGCCATGTAAGCTTTTCGGGCCTCAGGCCAACCATCCTTCTTTTGTTACAAATGGGTGTGTCTCCATGGAGCCTCTCCAAATCGAGTCAACTTGTGGGTCTGTCCCCGTGATGGCTTCTTATAAAGTCACAGTGCCATGTGAAAACAGCTTTTCTGATCTACCTGTACAGGAACCTGTCATACCGTGTGAATCTGATAATACTGCACAGCAAGCGTCTATGAATTTGGATACTCTCCGGGTTGTGAATTAACCCAAAACTGAACTTGGGAAACTCAGAAAGCAAGTCAAGAAATTAACGTCCCATTTCTCGCCAGTTGCTGCTCTTTTACAACAAATGACCCAGTTACATTTTCAACTCAAAATTCCTTCACGTCATGATAATCCAATTTCTATTGCTGATCAATGCCTTCTACCGCCTTAGGGAAGCAGACACTAGACAGCCGGAGCCCAGTGTCAACTATTGTTCCATGGAATAAAACTCCTGGTATTAGGGAGTGGGTGGCTGAGTCTAGATCTCTTTCACCCATCATGCATGAACTTCACCTGTCAAGGAGTATAGGCATTTTTATTCTGAACTGTCCGGTGTGGTCCCACAGCCAATCTCTACTAATAAATGTGTCACCAAGAGAAGTTCTAATCCTTCGTCCAATTTTAAGTCGTTTTCCTCTATGCTTGCAGACTTCTGACAATGGCTTGTGCACAGTTGTATTCATGCATAGTGTGCCAAGACTTTCTCGGGGTACAAAAGAAGGCAGCGATTTACTGACCAACAAAGTGATCTATTATTTACGGAACGTTCGAAAATGCTTATCAATAATCCGCTCAGATATCGTGAGGGCCATTCTTTGTGAAGCTCATGGTGACATTTCTGATTATGGTGGCATTTTATCACTGTCTGGAGAGATGGCTATGAGTTATTTGCTTGGGAGATTCATTCTTGTTGCCTGATGCCTACTAATGTTAGTCTAAAATATAATCCTCCTCTGGCAATATCACTGGGCTTAAATCTGAACTTTCTGATCCGACTTGAGGGGACTTTTTTTTATTTCTTTTAAATTTGCATAGTCCAAGAGTCCTGGAGTGTGAAGCCGGTCCATAGGTTGGACTCAATGTTCAATGTTTATAAGAGGACTAATGGACAGAACAAGGAGTCTATTATTCTTCTAAGTATTGAGCAATTTATCAATTGTCAATTTCGTAAGGGGGTCGTTATAGTTACTGGTGATTTTAATATAACTTTTGAGCCACTCGATAATTCTGAACTGGGTATCACGGAGGAGGAAGATGCTGCCTTGGGAAATTCAAACTAGGCCTAGTACCAGTGAAAAGGTGGCCGGCTTTAGCCATTCAACTTTTGGGACTTGTTGGACCTGGCTTTTTGACAGGGACATCCCCAAACTTTTTGCCTCCTTCCTCCTATTTTTTTTCTGACCTGTTGTTGTTGGCTTTTGACCTCTGAGCACTTTACCACTGCTAACCAGTGCTAAAGTGCATATGCTCTCTGTGTAAATTGTACTATTGATTGGTTTATCCATGATTGACTATTTAATTTACCTGTAAGTCCCTAGTAGAGTGCACTACATGTGCCTAGGGCATGTAGATTAAATGCTACTAGTGGGCCTACAGCACTGGTTGTGCCACCCACCTCAGTAGCCCCTTAACCTTGTCTCAGGCCTGCCATTGCAAGGCCTGTGTGTGCAGTTTCACTGCCACTTCGACTTGGCATTTAAAAGTACTTGCCAAGCCTAGAACTCCCCTTTTTCTACATATAAGTCATCCCTAATGTGTGCCCTAGGTAATCCCTAGAGCAGGGTGCTGTGTAGGTAAAAGGCAGGACATGTACCTGTGTAGTTATATGTCCTGGTAGTGTAAAACTCCTAAAATCGTTTTTACACTACTGTGAGGCCTGCTCCCTTCATAGGCTAACATTGGGGCTGCCCTCATACACTGTTGAAGTGGCAGCTGCTGATCTGAAAGGAGCAGGAAGGTCATATTTAGTATGGCCAGAATGGTAATATAAAGTCCTGCTGACTGGTGAAGTCGGATTTAATATTACTATTCTAGAAATGCCACTTTTAGAAAGTGAGCATTTCTTTGCACTAAAAACTTGTTGTGCCCTTCAATCCACGTCTGGCTAGGTTTAGTTGACAGCTCCTTGTGCATTCACTCAGACACACCCCAAACACAGGGTACTCAGCCTCACTTGCATACATCTGCATTTTGAATGGGTCTTCCTGGGCTGGGAGGGTGGAGGGCCCGCCCTCACACAAAGGACTGCCACACCCCCTACTGGGACTCTGGCAGACAGGATTGAGCTGAAAGGGAACTTGGTGCATTTCTTATAGACTCTTTGAAATCACCCCCACTTCAAAGGCACAACTTAGTATAAAACAGGGCCTCTGCCCTACCTCATCAGACACTTGCTGGAGAAGAAACCTGAACCAGAAACTACATCCTGCCAAGAAGAACTGCCTGGCTGCTCAAAGGACTCACCTGTCTGCTTTCTCCAAAGGACTGCTGTCTTGCTGTTGCCCTGCTGCCTTGCTGAACTCTTGTCTGGCTGTGAGAGTGCTCTCCAAGGGCTTGGATAGAGCTTGCCTCCTGTTCCTTGAAGTCTCAGGACCAAAAAGACTTCTTCCTTTCACGTGGACACTCCGTGCGCCGAAAATTTCGACGCACAGCTTGTTTCGCGGCGAGAAAAACGCCGCACACCGACGCTGATCAACGCGACGCCCTCGGGACGATCGAGACTTCGACGCACAACCTCGCAAGGACAAAGCCGCCCGACTTCCAAGGAGAAATCGACGCGACGCCTACCGTGAGTGCGAAACTTTGACGCACGGCCTCGCAAGGACAACGCCGCCCGACTTCCAAGGAGAAATCGACGCGACGCCTGCCGTGAGACCAAAATTTCGACGCACGGCCTCGCAAGGTCAACGCCGCCCGACTTCCAAGGAGAAATCGACGCGACGCCTACCGTGAGATCGAAACTTCGACGCGCAGCCCCGCAGAACGACGCGCAGCCGGAAAATAAGCAGGAGAACCCACGCACAGACCCGGGACATCTGGTAATCCTCGCGATCCACAAAAAGAGACTGTCTGCGCGCCGGAAAACGACGCCCGACTTCCCCGCGTGGAAAAGAACGACGCAAGTCTGTGTGTGCTGAGCGGAAAACGACGCACACACCCCTTTTTCCACGCATCTCTTCTCCTGTGGCCCTCTGAGGAGATTTCCCACCAGAAACCAGGTACTCTGTGCTTGAAAGACACTTTATTGCTTTTTAAAGACTTAAAGACTCTTAATATCACTTTTCAGTGATATCTTTACAAATTCGTATTGCAACTTTGATCGTTTTGACCTACAATTATCCAGATAAATATTCTATATTTTTCTAAACACTGTGTGGTGTATTTTTGTGGTGTTATACTATGGTGTTGTATGATTTATTGCACAAATGCTTTACACATTGCCTTCTAAGTTAAGCCTGACTGCTCGTGCCAAGCTACCGGAGGGTGAGCACAGGCTGATTTGGGATTGTGTGTGACTTACCCTGACTAGAGTGAGGGTTCTTGCTTGGACAGAGGGCAACCTAACTGCCAACCAAAAACCCAATTTCTAACATTGGTGATCAGCGGTGAGGATAGGACTTGTGTTTGTGCAGTGACATACAGTAGCTAAGTATTTCACTACCTACCCACAGTTGAAGGTCAACTTGATTTTTTATCTCTTTTTTGACTTTTGGTCTCTGATGTCCTCCTGGATATACTATTGATATTTTGGACTTTGGATTTTGGTTTTTGCTGGTAAGATCCTATCAGAATGGGATCGCTTACCTACTTATTCTTTTTGCCTACTGACCACCTCACTAAGGCTGACCTAAGGAAGCTTTGCAGAGAATGTGGCCTTCCTGTAGCAAAGAGATCTACTAAAGCAGAGATGCTACATGCCTACATAGTCTGGGAGGAAGACAGATGGGCAGAGAGAGAGGCAGCAAGAAACCAAATGACTAAGTACCCCTCAGAGGAGGAGGAAGACGACTCAGATGAGGAAAGAGACCCAGTGAAAAAAGAATGGCTCATGGCTCAAGCACGGTGGATGGAAGAGCTAGATGAGTTTATTGAAAGGGCTGAGGCAGCAAGTCTCTTAGCCCTGGAAGAAGAAAAGATTGCAGCTCAAGAGCTGAGCTGTAAAGAGCTGAAACTGGAGGCCGGAAGGGCTGAGTCCAGTTCAGATGGAGGCAGCAAAAATCTTGCATCTAGTACTGCTGAAGAAGGGCACAAGCCCAGAGATGTGGTACCCAACTTGAAGAAGAGAGTTGACACACCCCAGGCGGTTCAAGGGTATGAGGTAGTTCCCGTTATGCACAGGGTCCCTGAGAAGGATTGGGGAACTGGCACAGGGAGTCATATTCCTACTGGGGGGAGGGACACTTTACTGACTCTAGCAGAGAGTGACAGAGAAAAGGGTTCCCCCCTGGTGGACGTCCTGGATATAGAGTGTAGAGACATCCCAGAAGAGTTTGGGTTGAGTGTCAGGGACAGACAGAAACTGTCTCACCAGTCTCAAGAGGGTGATGTAGAGTGCTTTTCCAAGGCTGAGTTACTAGGTGGTTGGGTGAAGGGTACTGTGGTTAATACATGTGAAGGGCAGAGTGATGTAATTGCTGGAGAGCATATGTCTGGTCCTTATTTTCCAGAGCTACGCCAACACCAGGTGGAGTGTGAGTTCTCTGACCCCAGGGAACTTACAGTGGAGGCAGACTTTTGGGTGAGTACCAGAGAGTCTGAAGAGGCATTTGGGGGTGCTCCTGAAGGGAGTGGTCTAGGTGGTTCCCGACCAAGTGAGGTGGGAGAGGATTGTAGTGTCCCAGGTAGGTCTCAGAGCCTAACCTGTACCGTAGGGCCACCTTTTGAGGGAAGCCCCGCAGTGTCAGAAGAACTTGGGGGGATGACTGTAGACAGCATCCCAACAGTTCTGGTGTCTGGCAGTACCACTCCTAGTGAGGGGGTGCAGAAGTCCAGACATAGGGTTGAGAGGGGGTGGCAGACCCCAGTGGAGGATCTTGAAAGTCAGGGGTCAGCTCTGAGAGCAGAGCCCCCCAGGAATGACCCAGGTGAGACCGTTTCTGGTTTGGGGGAAACCCAGACTCTGCCGGATGGGCAGAGGTCGGGAGACCTGCGCCAACCAGACTCTTGTGTGGCCCTTGGGGACGGCGTGTCCCTTGTGGGGGGTGAGAGTGCCCCCCAGGAAGTCCTGGCATGCCAGGCAAAGATTCAACCTCAGGGTGGTGACTCTGGGTTGGATAACCGGGTTCAGAGGTTAAACTTTGACCTGGTGGGGGGTAGATGTGCCCCCCAGAAAGTCCTGGAATGCCAGGCAATGGCTCAACCTCAGGGTGTCGACTCTGGGTTGGATGGCCAGGTTCAGAGGTTAAACTCTGACCTGGTGGGAGGTAGGTGTGCCTCCCAGAAAGTCCTGGGGTGCCAGGCAATTGCCCAACCTCAGGGTGGTGACTCTGGGTTGGATATCCAGGTTCAGAGGTTAACCTCTGACCTGGTGGGGGGTAGGTGTGCCCCCCAGAAAGCCCTGGTGTACCAGGCAGTTGTCCAACCTCAGGATGGTGACCCTAGGTTGGAGAACCAGGTTCAGAGGTTAAACTCTGACCTGGTGGAGGGTCAGTGTGCCCTCCAGGAAGTCCTGGCGTGCCAGGCGATTGTTCTACTTCAGGGTGGTAACTCTGAGTTGAATGGCCCAGTTCAGAGGTTAAACTCTGACCTGGTGGAGGGTCAGTGTGCCCTCCAGAAAGGCCTGGCGTGCCAGGCAATTGTTCAACCTCAGAGTGCTGACTCTGGGTTGGATACCCAGGTTCAGAGGTTAAACTCTGACCTGGTGGGAGGTAGGTGTGCCTCCCAAGAAGCCCTGCTGTGCCAGGCAATTGTCCAACCTCAGGGTGTTGACTCTGGGTTGGATGACCAGGTTCAGAGGTTAAACTCTGACCTGGTGGGGGGTAGGTGTGCCCCCCAGAAAGTCCTGGCGTGCCAGGCAATTGCCCAACCTCAGGGTGGTGACCCTGGGTTGGGGAGCCAGGCTCAGAGGTTAAACTCTGACCTGGTGGGAGGTAGGTGTGCCTCCCAGAAAGTCCTGGTGCGCCAGGCAATTGTTCAACTTCAGGGTGGTGACTCTGAGTTGAATGGTCAGGTGCAGAGGTTAAACTCTGACCTGGTGGAGGGTCAGTGTGCCCTCCAGGAAGTCCTGGCGTGCCAGGCAATTGTTCAACTTCAGGGTGGTGACTCTGAGTTGAATGGGCTGGTGCAGAGGTTAAACTCTGACCTGGTGGGGGGTAGGTGTGCCTCCCAGGAAGTCCTGGGTTGCCAGGCGGTGATCCAGTCTGAGGGTACAGACCCTGGGCTGGAAGACCAGGTTCAGGGTGTCCCCCCGGACCTGGAGGGAGGGGCTACTGATAACAGTGCCCCTACCATGTTGTCTTCTGAGGAGGCCACTCCTAGTTGGAGGGTGCTGGACCCCAGAAGGGAGGGCAGGGGGAGGGAAGCCTCACCCCGGGCCCTAGTCCAACCTGAAGGTACAGACCCCAGGTTGGAGGGCCAGTGGCAGGTTAACAGCCCTGCACTGGTGGAGGAATGGTACAGGGCGACTTCTGTAAGCCCCCTGGCCATGTTGGACTCTGGGGGTACCGCTCCAGGAGGGAGGGTACAAAGCCCCAGAGGGGAGGACCAGGTTCAGGCTGTCATCCCTGACCTGGTGGAAGGGAGAGTGGTTAAAGGGTGCCCAGCACCTGGGGCTACCGCCCCCCACTCTCCACAGCCACAGTGGTTGGAGAGCTTTGAGAGGCCTGGGGCCTGGCTCTCATCCCTGGCAGCTGTCAGTAATCACTGTGGCTTGCTGTCCGGGTGGACAGAGTTATCCCTGGGGAGGGGACAAGTGTCCCACCCCGGGGATAGAATGGGCAACACCACTGTGTTGGTCCTGGTGGTACTATCCTGCTCCTGGGATACATCTGTGAGCAATGTAAGGTTAGGTGCTGCACAGATGGGATCCGCAGGAAAGGAGAAAGGTTCCCCATGGATGGGCTTAGTGGGCCCTGAGAGTATGGACAGAGGGATCCAATTGGAGTCAGGAAGGCGAAGAACTGGAGCATGCCCCTGCTGTTGTGGGCCTGGGTCCTTGTTCTGTCGCCTCAAACAGGGAAGTACATCAGGCTAGTGATTGTTCTCCCCTGGCTTTAGGCTGGTGGGGGGTCATGTTGGACCTGGCTTTTTGACAGGGACATCCCCAAACTTTTTGCCTCCTTCCTCCTATTTTTTTTCTGACCTGTTGTTGTTGGCTTTTGACCTCTGAGCACTTTACCACTGCTAACCAGTGCTAAAGTGCATATGCTCTCTGTGTAAATTGTACTATTGATTGGTTTATCCATGATTGACTATTTAATTTACCTGTAAGTCCCTAGTAGAGTGCACTACATGTGCCTAGGGCATGTAGATTAAATGCTACTAGTGGGCCTACAGCACTGGTTGTGCCACCCACCTCAGTAGCCCCTTAACCTTGTCTCAGGCCTGCCATTGCAAGGCCTGTGTGTGCAGTTTCACTGCCACTTCGACTTGGCATTTAAAAGTACTTGCCAAGCCTAGAACTCCCCTTTTTCTACATATAAGTCATCCCTAATGTGTGCCCTAGGTAATCCCTAGAGCAGGGTGCTGTGTAGGTAAAAGGCAGGACATGTACCTGTGTAGTTATATGTCCTGGTAGTGTAAAACTCCTAAAATCGTTTTTACACTACTGTGAGGCCTGCTCCCTTCATAGGCTAACATTGGGGCTGCCCTCATACACTGTTGAAGTGGCAGCTGCTGATCTGAAAGGAGCAGGAAGGTCATATTTAGTATGGCCAGAATGGTAATATAAAGTCCTGCTGACTGGTGAAGTCGGATTTAATATTACTATTCTAGAAATGCCACTTTTAGAAAGTGAGCATTTCTTTGCACTAAAAACTTGTTGTGCCCTTCAATCCACGTCTGGCTAGGTTTAGTTGACAGCTCCTTGTGCATTCACTCAGACACACCCCAAACACAGGGTACTCAGCCTCACTTGCATACATCTGCATTTTGAATGGGTCTTCCTGGGCTGGGAGGGTGGAGGGCCCGCCCTCACACAAAGGACTGCCACACCCCCTACTGGGACTCTGGCAGACAGGATTGAGCTGAAAGGGAACTTGGTGCATTTCTTAGAGACTCTTTGAAATCACCCCCACTTCAAAGGCACAACTTAGTATAAAACAGGGCCTCTGCCCTACCTCATCAGACACTTGCTGGAGAAGAAACCTGAACCAGAAACTACATCCTGCCAAGAAGAACTGCCTGGCTGCTCAAAGGACTCACCTGTCTGCTTTCTCCAAAGGACTGCTGTCTTGCTGTTGCCCTGCTGCCTTGCTGAACTCTTGTCTGGCTGTGAGAGTGCTCTCCAAGGGCTTGGATAGAGCTTGCCTCCTGTTCCTTGAAGTCTCAGGACCAAAAAGACTTCTTCCTTTCACGTGGACACTCCGTGCGCCGAAAATTTCGACGCACAGCTTGTTTCGCGGCGAGAAAAACGCCGCACACCGACGCTGATCAACGCGACGCCCTCGGGACGATCGAGACTTCGACGCACAACCTCGCAAGGACAAAGCCGCCCGACTTCCAAGGAGAAATCGACGCGACGCCTACCGTGAGTGCGAAACTTTGACGCACGGCCTCGCAAGGACAACGCCGCCCGACTTCCAAGGAGAAATCGACGCGACGCCTGCCGTGAGACCAAAATTTCGACGCACGGCCTCGCAAGGTCAACGCCGCCCGACTTCCAAGGAGAAATCGACGCGACGCCTACCGTGAGATCGAAACTTCGACGCGCAGCCCCGCAGAACGACGCGCAGCCGGAAAATAAGCAGGAGAACCCACGCACAGACCCGGGACATCTGGTAATCCTCGCGATCCACAAAAAGAGACTGTCTGCGCGCCGGAAAACGACGCCCGACTTCCCCGCGTGGAAAAGAACGACGCAAGTCTGTGTGTGCTGAGCGGAAAACGACGCACACACCCCTTTTTCCACGCATCTCTTCTCCTGTGGCCCTCTGAGGAGATTTCCCACCAGAAACCAGGTACTCTGTGCTTGAAAGACACTTTATTGCTTTTTAAAGACTTAAAGACTCTTAATATCACTTTTCAGTGATATCTTTACAAATTCGTATTGCAACTTTGATCGTTTTGACCTACAATTATCCAGATAAATATTCTATATTTTTCTAAACACTGTGTGGTGTATTTTTGTGGTGTTATACTATGGTGTTGTATGATTTATTGCACAAATGCTTTACACATTGCCTTCTAAGTTAAGCCTGACTGCTCGTGCCAAGCTACCGGAGGGTGAGCACAGGCTGATTTGGGATTGTGTGTGACTTACCCTGACTAGAGTGAGGGTTCTTGCTTGGACAGAGGGCAACCTAACTGCCAACCAAAAACCCCATTTCTAACAGGACTGACATTGCTTTTTGGCCTGAGGGCATGCAATAGTAGATCCTCCTCAGACTTATTAGGTGCCCACAACTTCAAGAGGCATAATCAATCCAGTAGAATTGATTATATAATGTTATCCCTCCAACTGTGGCCACATAGGGTGGATATGAAGATCTTGGTATGTAGTGAAGTGATCACAAGGCGTTATAATTAAAAATAAAAGGTTTACTTGTCATCAAAATGCATGGCACATCATTGTGAGTATCAGAGGAGAACTATGCTTTCAAACAACAAGCAGGCCCTTAAGTGGTCCTTTGTAACAGCACAGCCCACCTACATGGCCGAAATATAAAACAACATAGCAGAAACTATTGAGAGCCTGTTCAACATTGACTCATGTGGGGAAGGTGCAAATTCCCTACTTAAATATCATGATGATTTAGGGCCAGATGTATAATTTTAGCATTAGGATCTAAGTTAGTGCAAAGAAGAGGAACTTTACACAAATGACCCAGATGGCCTCCACTCCATTGATACAGTTAAAAAAGTCTGGTCACAAATACTGACTCACAACACACGGTATGCTGCCACCAACGCTCTCATGTTAAATTCATGACAGAGATGGTAGTTCATTGTCAGTCAAATCAGGTTAGAGCACCCCTTGATGTAAAAAAACAGGTCTAGGACATCACTCATGTCAAGAGCCAGGCATAGGCAGCTGTGCACAAACTGAATTAGCATGAGGCTGAGCCCAAATAAAAAAAAAAAAGATACCAGATACTCGCAGATGGAAACTCAGGCTGGGGGAACACAACACAACTCCATACATGGACATTCCAGTCCCAACATGCAGCATTCTAAAATGTATTAATAAATAAATAAAAAATAAACAGCTAAGCAAATAAAGATCATTTTTATTCCACGGGGGCTCCTTAAATTGGGTGCTTTTGGAAATTTCTGTTATAGTTTACCTATTTGTAACGGATTTGGAAATCATTCTCCCTCATTGGATTTTTTTTTATTTCATCTTTCCCAATACAGTTTTTCACCAATTACCTTTGCCTATTATTTGATTAGTTTACTTTATTTTTAATAAACTATCATGGATGTTAAATTC
Source organism: Pleurodeles waltl (assembly GCF_031143425.1). Taxonomy (NCBI): domain Eukaryota; kingdom Metazoa; phylum Chordata; class Amphibia; order Caudata; family Salamandridae; genus Pleurodeles; species Pleurodeles waltl. The sequence goes on from NC_090448.1 coordinate 641,269,208, forward strand.
TTTGGCTAAGAGCAGTGCAAAACACACAAAAATACATTTAGATCCTGACACACACCAAATACATATATTCATGTGAAGTCATAGTCTAATACCCAGACAGACACATTCTATTTGCAGACACATTTGAACCTATCAGAGACATACATGCCAGTAAGTAAAATGCACAAGTACCTTTTGTCATGAATTGTATTCTGGCTGCGAGAAACACTCCCTAACCATTCAAAACATCTAGAACAGTGGTTCCCAACCTGTGGTCCGGGGACCCCTGGGGGTCTGCGAACCCACCTCAGGAGGTCCGCGACTGCTTCAAAAGTAAAATAATATTAGCAGAATAGGTCAACAGCTTTTAGTAATGACTCAGTGGAGGGGTCCCTGGATTCCAATAATGATTCAGTGGGGGTCCCTGGGTTCCGGTGATGATAAAGTGGGGGTCCACAGAAGTGAAAAGGTTGGGAACCACTGATCTAGAACGTATTATTTGTAATTCATTTTTCGTGCTCTCCTCAGTATAAGATGTTTCCTGTGCATATGTATGTAAGGGTATTTCTATAGCACAAACCTAGCAAAAAGGCAGAAGAGGGATGCACTGGGTAAAAGAAAGTCAATAAGTTACAGGACAGGTACCTTAGTTGTGCATAGTTAATGCACTGTGATACAGTTTTCATTAAACAGGTGAGTCTAAACTAAGCAGCGTTGGGACAATCCTCAAGTATAAAGATATGTTGTTCCAGATCCTAGGCACATAGATGGAAAAAGCCTGCTGCCTTATTTTTTGCTTTTTTACACTTTCTCAGTCAGAAATCTGTAGGTGTCCAGGCTGCTAGGGTGCCAAGAAGAAGCACCCAATATGGCAAACAATGTGTTTCTTGAGACTCCAGGATAAATGCAAGTGACTTTGTTGAGGTTTGTGTCACTGAGCAAGGTTTTTGTTTATTGTTCTTGGTAAATAACAGGGATTCTGTGTTGGTTGGATTGAGCTTCAGGCAGGCGCTAGACTTCCAAGTCTCAATGATTTGCAGGCAGTGTTTAAGAGACTGGTTTCAATTAGACTCCTGTATCATTGGCATATTGGTGAATAGTGATGCTGTAATCTGTGAGTAGAGCATCAAGTGGCTCCATGTAGAGTTTGAAGAGGACAGCATGCAGGCTGTATGACATGACCATGCGTGCCTGAACCACGCATGCCTAAACAACGTGGTCAGAATCACGTCCGCACGTTTACCAATCATGCCTTTACAACCAATTTTGTTGTAAAAGCATGTTTGGTAAAGGAATATGCCTGGTAAATCGCACCTCGCCACCCACCCCCATGCTGCCCCTAATGCCGGATACCCCAGCCCTGCAATCCACCCTGTCCCAGCCCCTAAAGCTGCCCCTTCCCACAGGCCTGAGCCCTAGAATTGACCCACCCCTATCCTTAAAACTATATTGACCCCCTGCCCGGAGCCCTGAAACTGACCCCGACCTGCCCTTAAAACTACCCAGACTCCCCACCCTACAACCAATCGGCCCGACCCCAGCCCCCCACCCCTGAAAACTTCCTCTGCGCCCACCGCTCTGAGCCCTAAAACTCGGCCTCAGCCCTTAAAACTAGCTCAACCCCTCTGCCCTGAGCCCTAAACCCCTGCCCCCTTTTAAAAAGAACACCCCAATCCCCACCCCAACCTCCCTGAGCACTAAAACAGCCCACCCCTAAGAAATATCCCCCAAACATGGCCCCAGCCCCACTTACCTCTCCCGATCCTTCCTGTTCCTCTCTCTGCTCTCTGGCCCCTTTCTAAAAATTACCCCGATCCCAGCCCCCCGTCCTGAGCCCTAACACTGACCCCTACCCCTGAAAACTGTCCCTACCCCTTAAAACTACCCCAGCCCCCCTGCCCTGACCCTAAAACCCTGTCCCCTGTCCAAAAAATGATCCCAACCCCCTCCACCTGCCCTGAGCACTAAAACCACAGCACCTCTAAAAAATAACCCCCACAAACCTGGCCCCAGCCCCACTTACCTCTCCCGATTCTTCCTCTTCTGTTCTTCTCGTTCATCCGCACAGTTAGACCGCAGACCATTCTCTGCCTTAACCTTGCATATGCGTGGTTTAGGCAAATGCGGGGTTAGGGCAGAGAACGGGAGAGTCATGGTTTAGGCAAGCATTGTTACACTTGCGGGGAAATGGCACGGGTAGCTTAGCCTGCGTTGTTAAGGCAATTTTCCCAGCATTCAGTATGGGACCCTGGGGGACTTCATACGTGGTGAGGATCTTTGAGGTCTTGGAGGTGCTCAATGAACACACCGTTGTCAGCTGGAAGATTAGGAGAACCAGTAAAGGACATTGCCAGTGAATCCATTTGAAACCCAAGGGTGTGTGAGGAGGAGATGGTTGACTGTGCCAAAGGCAGCTGAGAGATCCAGCAATATAAGGAGGCAAGTGTGGTCTTCATCTGTAGTCAGGAGGTCATCGCCTACAATGTATAAGGCACTGGTCCAAGTGCTGCAGCATGATATGAAGCCAGACTGGTTGTCATGAAACAAATAGTTATCATTGATGTGATCTTGGAGTTCAATATAGACTGTTTTTTCAGTTATCTTGCTGATGACTGATAGGGGAATGATGCGCCTGTAGTTGGCGAGGTCATCAGGGTCTAATGTATGTTTCTTTTGAAGTTGAAGGATCTGGCCGTTTTAAGAGCTTCTGGGAAAATGTCTTGACTGGGGGAAACACTAACAATGGTGAGTAGGGGTTACAGTGTGTCCCCGGAGTGAACTTTGATGAAGGTTGAGGGTAAGACAAAATCTTTGTAAGTAGTGGCTGTGAGGGACTTGAGAATGTCTGCAAGAGATAGGACCTTACTGGCTGACCATTGTAGAATTCTAAGGGAATGCAGGGACATAAGAGATTGAGCAGACATGGTCTTCTCCACACACTGATAGATCTTTGGAATTTATTCACTGAAGAAAAAGCTTTGGCTAATGTAATCTCTGTGTGTTTCAAGGAGGGGCTTCAGTATCACAAGGTTATCAAGAGTTCTGTTTTTCATCCATTTACTTTCCTCTTTGTGGATGGACTGTTTATTGCCAGCGAGGTGTTTAGAGTACCAGGCTGCTGAAGGCTTTGGCTTGCACTTGTATGTCTTAACTGGGCATGCATGTTCCTCTGAGGGTTTGGTCTTCTCTTTTATGTTGACCTTGATTTGTTCATAGTATGCTGAGCTGGAAGACATGGATAGCAAAGTGAGTATTCCATACCCGGGCTGTGGGTTCCTCCCAAGTACATTTCAGAGGTTCTTGAACCATGTCTATTTGTCACTGTTCATTTCACATTTCAAGAGTTCGAAGGTGTGCAGTAATCTATGAATTAAAGTGTGACATATCGGTCCTCATTTTATCACAGTTACTGCCCACAAGCCTTGCTTAGTTCAGTAGGGAGGTGGAGAGTCTGAGAATAAACTCAAATTGCATTAGTTCTGAGGGATGGGCCTTGTGACAACCTGGTGACAGAAGTAAGAATACCACATTCCACCAGTACTATTTCAATATTTTTTGTGGCCGCAGGCAAGACATAATTTGGGGAACTCTATTTATAACAACTTTGAATTGATTAGCCATTTTTAGATGAGTCAAGCTTTTGTGATGACAAACAATACTGAACTATAGATTAAACATTCAGATAAAAGGCCACACAAAAACAGCCAAAAAATCAAGATGCTGGACATCTGGAAGCCAAGTAGTAGGAAAAAAGTTTAAACAAGTATTGATAAAACAATTTCCATTTGCACTTGTATTGAGTTTTATTTTTGTTATGCAACAACAATAAATGACGTGGTATCCAGTGTTTAATTACCTGTGCTTCCAACTGTAGGAAGATATGATAAGGATGACTGGGTGATTAGTTAGGAAACTAGTGCACAGTATTAAAGAACATGTTATCTTGGTGACGGTCTTTCTGGTAAAGACTCTGTCTAGCCACAGATTCTTCACCTTTTGAATTTTCCTCAGGTTTCAGACTGTGTTGGACCTGGCCCTTTTTGTAGGGTCATTTCCAACCTTTTGCCTCCTTCCCTCTATTTTTTCTGACCTGTTGTTTTGGCTTTAGGACTCTGGGCACTTTACATTGCTGACTAGTACTAAAGTGCAAGTGCTCTCTGTCGAAATTGTATTAGCAATTGGTTTACCCATGATTGGCATATTTGATGAACTAGTGAGACCCTAGGAAAGTGCACTATGTGTGCCCAGGGCCGGTAAATCAAATGCTACTAGTGGGCCTTCAGGACTGAATGTGACACCCATATGAGTAGCCCTGTAAACATGTCTCAGACCTGCCACTGGAGTGTCTATGTGGGCAGTGTTAAACTGTCAGTTCGAACTGGTAAGTACACTCATTTTCCAGGCTCAAACCTTCCCCTTACTACATGTAGTTCACCCTTAAGGTAGGCCCAAGGCAGCCTCATGGGCAGGGTGCAGTGTATCTAAAAGGTAGGACATGTACTGCTGTGTTTTACATGTCCTGATAATGAAATACTGCTAAATTTGTTTTTTACTATTGCAAGGCCTGTCTCTCCCATAAGGTAACATGGGGATCGCCTTGAAATATCTTTTAAGTGCACTTTCCCATTGGGCGCAGATAGAGATACTGAGTCTGAGGTCTCTGAACTCACAATTTAAAAATATTTTTTTTGGTGAAGTTGGTTTTTGGATTGTAAGTTTGAAAGTCCCACTTTTAGAAAAGGGGCATTTTCTTGCTGAACCTTTCTGTGCCTCTGCCAGTCTGTGGAAAACACGTCTGGGTTAGGATGACAGTTGGGCAGTTTGAGAATTCACTCACACAAAGGCAGCTGAGGTGTGCCCTGCATATCCTGATGGGTCTTCCTGAGCTAGAGTGATGGGAGGAGCTGACACTTGGACCTGAACAGGGCTGTGCCTGCCCTTACATAAAGTGGTTTCCAACCCCCTGGAGTGTATCTGTGGCCAGGGCAGGAAAGGCAGGGTCTTATGCAATACAAATACGTTCCTTTGAAGTGTGCCTACTTCAAAGGCAGAAATGAGTAAAAGTATTGGGCCTCTGAGACCACAGCTTCAGAACAGTTCTGGACTGTAGACACTCTGCCAGGAAGAAGAGCTAGATGCCGAAGGAGGGACTGCCACTCTGCCTATTGCTTTGCTGTGCTGGCTTGCTGCTGGCTGCTTCTGTCACGTTCCTTTGAAGTGTGCCTACTTCAAAGGCAGAAATGAGTAAAAGTATTGGGCCTCTGAGACCACAGCTTCAGAACAGTTCTGGACTGAGGACACTCTGCCAGGAAGAAGAGATAGATGCCGAAGGAGGGACTACCACTCTGCCTATTGCATTGCTGTGCCGGCTTGCTGCTGGCTGCTTCTGCCCTGGGAGTATAAGGATTGGACTTTGCTTTCTAAATCCTGCTTTTCAAGGCTCTCCAAGGGCTTGGACTGAGTGTTCCGCCTGTTAGAAGCCTCAGGGACATCAAAGACTTCATCTGCTAGCACCTGGTCTTCATTGTTGAGAGTCCTGACTTGCCAATTGGTGCCAAATCCAGTTCCTGGGTACTTGAAAGTGAGTGCTGGAGAAACCAAGAAGAAACCATGTGCACCGACTTCGGATTCGGAGCCGCTGTCTGACTTTGCGCTGCTGCCTGAACCAGAAGCCGTGATCACCGATGAGTGCAACTACCGTGACCGACGCCCCTGCAGTACCTTCGAAGTCCCACCACTGTGTGAGTCCTAAGTGCTGTATCCAACACGTCCGGGACACCCGACTCTGGCGCAGCATCTGTTGCCCTGTGGTGTGATTGTGACACCATCAAAGTGGACGCCGTACGTCTTGACCTGCTGGATTCATTAACTGCGCAAGATCGCAAAGAACCAATGCCTTGCCACTGACGCCGCATAGTCTCCCCTGCAACTGTAAGGAAACAATGCCTCACCTCCCCTGCCTCACAGTAAGGAACTGACGCTTCACCTCCCCATTAGCAGTAAGGAACTGACGCTGCACCGGCCCCAGCGACGCCTCACCTGCCTGACTCTGTGCAACATCTTTGTTTCATCGTTTTCAAAGGTATTGTACCTGGGGGTCTGTGCGACTCCGTGAATGGCCCGCACTCCCTTGTGAGTGGCGTCAGACTGTTAGGAACAACTCCGTCAACGGCGTTGTGATAGCCCCAGTTCGAGCTATTGTGTTTCTAAGCCCTATTCTTAAATGTGTATCCTCGCTTGTGTATGTGGGATTTTTGTCGTTTTGGTCTTGTTTTATTCACTCAAATGTTGGCTATTCTTTTAAACTGATGTGGAGTACGTTTGTGGTGTTTTCCCTGTGTTACTGTGTACAAATACTTTTACACATTGCCTCTGAAATAAGCCTGACTGATTGTGCCAAGCTACGAAGGGAGTGAGTAGGTGTTATCTTAGCTGTGTGGCTCCCTTACCCTGACTAGAGTGAGGGTCCCAACAAGGAATGGCTGCAAACCACTGCCAATTAGATACTTCATTTCTAACAGACTGGGTCTGGAAACCTGTCATCAGTATGTCTGTGCGCTGGTAGGTGGTGCCATGCCGCTCCACACTGACACCGTTGGGCTCTGGAAATTATGTTCAGAGTCCATATAGGCACTAGGCAAATGTCCAGGACAGCGACTTCACATGCTAACAAAGTGGTAGCAGCTTTGGCACTGGGAGAATGAGCATGCAGTTCTTCCAGAGGCTGCTTTTTGGCCAATGCGTAGCGGATCTTAATGCAAGGTCGAACTCCTCTCCAAGCACGAGTTGCCTTGGAAACTCCAACACGCAGAAGTGCTGACATTGTGCATACTCAGCTGTGGCGAACATATCAAACCAAGGTCTCCACATTTGCGGAATGTGAGGTAGCTTCGAGTTTGTCTCTGGTTGCGTGGAAAGAAAGGAACTGACAGCACGCATGGGTGGTACCTATATAGGTTCTGCAAGTCATTTCTGAGTAGGACAGTTAGAACACACCCAGAAAGCGCCTTCTACCGGTGCGCAGAAGAGGTACTGCTGAAAAGTTTCCAGATCAAGATCTGCAGCTCGAAGTATCTATCAGAAAAAAAGACATATTGTGATGTAGCCTTGATTGTGGGGTATTCATAAATCCCCCAACAGAATTAGATCCCTGCTGCAACAGTGAAAGCAAAGCTTAAATAAATCTCAGACACTGGTGTCTCTTGAGACCATGTTCCATTTCAAAACAGTGCACTGAAGATTTTCAGAATTCCACAGGGTGAAATCTGATAATGTTGTCAATAATTACCTTCCTCTTCCTTGTCCCCCTTTTCCTCTTTCAATGTGTACACTGCTCTGGCTAGATAGTGACCTCCATTTCTGCTGAGTAAGAAAAATGGAAGGCTGTGGGGCACAGAAGAAGAACCAGAAAAGTGTAAAGCGTCAGAGGTGAAGTGGCGGGGGTACGGATGTGGAGATAGAGATGAGATAGAGAGATAAATACAGCAGGGAGAAACATTAGGTAAAGCCAAAATACCTGTCAGGAATCTCCAAGGTGCCTCCTGCGTTATCTGTCAGCATCCCCAGGGATTAGAGTTATATAATATCTCTGTTCTTGGTTAAACCTTCATGTTTCTAAGGAAACATAATGTGCTGTGTTACACAATTGGTTTTTATCAATGTTTGTTTTTACCAATGCTTGTTTGCTAATGTGAGCAGGTGTGGACATGTGCTTCTAATTGGGTGTGGTGTAGACATGTGTTTCTAATTGGGTGTGCTGACTCATCCACGTGTGGAAACTCACCTGCTTTCCTGATTGGCTATAAATAGCAGAGTGAAGCATGCCTCCCTGCTTGGCTTTGTTTTGCTTCCTGATCTCAGCATCTGATTTGGCAGTCCAGCCCCTGCTGTCATCCTCGTATTCAGGACTTTTGAGACAATTCTTTTCTTCGTTCCTGTACCAGCTGACACCAGGCATTCCTGCAGCACTCCAGAAAAGATTGCAGATAAGTGACTAGTATTCTCCAGGGAGTTTGTTCTTTGAGATCCGCGCTTTCGTAGAACAGCTGGTGTATTTTAGACCTTGTATTTTGGCAGAGTGCTTATCTTGAAGAGACAAATGTATTTCTGAACATTTTACATTATTATTGTAGTTACTTGCCTAAATGTTTTTCAGGAAATCTGCTTGAGCTCAAGTGCTACAAAAAGTGACGGTGCAATTTTAAAAGAGCATTTACGTGACTTTTCTTTCTCTAATAGCATAACTCTTAGATTTAAATTGTGTCATTCATGCCTGTGTTTCAGGTTTGAAGAATTTGCTTTTGAAGGGTTTTCACACAACCAAACTGTGCCACCCTAATTGTTTAAACCCAGAGTGGACATTTGTATTTCTTGGATTTTTCTTGTTCCTTTTAGTTTAACCCTATGCATGCAGGAAAGATATATGTGATATAATTAATGCCCTTGTTTGTCTTTCTTGTGCATGATAAGTGCAACCACAGTTCTAATTGTAGTGTGCAACAGTGAATCTCTGTGAAGCCAGCCCTAGTGTCGCAGTACTTATTGTTATGGTACTCAGATTGGGTTTTTGGTAATGCAGTGTTAGTAATTGTGCCAACAGTTATTATTATCAAAAAAGAGTGCTGGAGCATCCCGGTGTTCTACCGCTCCCGTGCCCATATCAGAAAGAGAGATTCAGTTTCAAGGAAGTTGAGTGCACTAACTCTACTATCACTCTGTCAACAATGACCTGCCCCCCAAAGATACAGGGTGCCTGGCTGGACCGGCAAGACGCGGCAGTGTTTTGTCTCTTTCTCTTCCACTCCCCGTTTCCTTTTGGGACACCTGCCGGGGTTTCTGTGTCCACCAGGAAGTGCTGAGAGGTGTTTCAGGAGCTCAGGGGGCATACCATCGCCCCTGCAGACAGCCTGCTTTTCAGGTGAATGGCCCCATCTCGACAGTCCCCAACAAGTACCCAACAAGAGAGATACAAAGAGCTAAAAGAGAACTTGGTACTTGCCTTTGTTAACACTCTTTCTGGTGGACACTCTAGCTAACCCCATATTCCTCACCCTAAAATGATTCCCTAAGCGCAAGACTAGATCTGGAAATTTTCACAATAGTGCTCCCATGCACAGCTAGGTGTTGTTGTTCGGCTCTGCATTGACCTCAGTCTCTCTTAGAAAGAATGGAGCTGCACATATGAGCCACCCCTGTATGCCCGTGTCAGTTGCTTGACTGACCCTTTCCGCGCACTTGGACGTAGAGCACAAAACAACAGGCAGTAACAGTGTGCTGAGCTCTAACTTAGGGCCATTTTATACAGTAAAAAGAGACTACTCCACACAATGAGGAGGTAGGGGTGAGGGGGGGCAGTGAAGAATATGCAGTTTACTAGAGTAGCCACGAAAGAGTGTCACCAAAGGTAAGCACCTTGTTCATCTGATGGATACTTCTACCCGCAGAGTCCTCACCTTTAGAATAGATAGTAAGGCAATGCCGCACCATCGGTGGAGGGCCTAAAGAGTGGGCTAAACCAACAAAGTCTGCAGGTCCAAACAGTCTAATTGCTCTTCCCATTGGATCAGACTTTGCTGTCAGGGCAGTACAGCTTTATAAATGTGTGCAGTGAGTCCCATGTTACAGTCTGGCAGATGTCATGATCAGGTACTCAGCGTGCCAAGGCAGTGGTAGCAGCTTTGAAAAATGAGGCCTCAGATCTTCCTGCAGCAACATCTTGGCCAGGGCATAGGATATCTCACTAAGGGCTTCCGGTTTTATGGCATTTATTCTTTTGATATTTCAGTCTCTATTCATATTTACTTTTAGCTCATTGTATCTGTATTTATCAAATAGATTGTTTTCTGCCCGTATTTAGCTATAAAACAAAACAGTAAAAAAAAATGCGAGCCTTAATCTTAACATGGAGGACTATCCACCCTGACAAAGTCCTTTTTTGCACCACCTCAACAATTCCACAAAATATTAATCGTCCTCCCAATGGTCTTTGGTATAATCAATATAAAAATTCAAGGATCTTTTAGAAACCAGACAATAGAATCTTTCCTCCTCTTTGGAGGGGTGAGGCAGGGCAAATGATGTTAGGAATAATTATGTTTATTGATAAGGCTGCCACTTCTTATACAGCATGATGCCTACAACCCCAGGGACTCGCTTCGATGACGAACATAAAACTAGAGTCATTATGTCCATACCATCCGCCTACAACTGGAGGCCGGCAGCGTCAGATAGGCAATTTGAAAAAGCAAAATCAAGACATACACATCAAGAAACTCCCCATAACTCTCTCACCCCACCCCCCAGGATCCGAGCTATCCGTGGTTAAAGGGCCAATCTCAGTGGACATATATTAAATAGTATGTTGGTTGCGAAAACAGATTGGAGGAAAGAGACACCCTAGGTTCCCAAAAAGGGGGCATCAGAAATCAAGCAAAGTACTCGTAAATATACCGGGAATGTCAGTTCCCAACGTTCAGCTGAAAGTAGGTTAACAAAGGGGGCTCACATGTCCGCATATCCAGTGGGGTCTGGGTCTGCTGCGAAGGATAGCTTCTCCATTCCCAATATATACCACAATCTATGAAAACAGGAGATGTGCTCAGGAGTTTTGTCTGTGCCCCATAGAGAGGGTATGGTTTGATGGGCTGCCCCTAGAGCTAGAGCCATCTGTCTTCCTCTAAGAGAGTGAAGAGGATAAGTCAAGGAATAGAGAGGGCCTAAGATGGTATTAGCTGGGAGGAGTTGATAGCACTGTCAATTTCTAGGAGGCCCAGGTCCCAATAGCGCGTAAGCTTAGGGTAACGCCATAGAGGGTGTAGGAGAGACTCAGTGCCACCACACCCCGCCAACATTTTGAGGAACTACCCTGCTTCCACTGCTGCATCCTTGCAGGGGTCAGGTAACAGTAGGAAGCAATCTTATATGCTGTTTCAGTGTCGGACATGTTGTGCGCTGTGTGGTGGGCCCTGGAAAAGATATCCACCCACTCATTAACAGAGAGAGATCTACCTAGTTTGGCTTTCTTCTGGAGCTGCCTTTTATTTAGATTTCGGTGTGGAATAGTCCTGATTCAGACGGTATACAATTCTGATATGAGGCGTCTGTTGTCACTTATGAGAAGCACCCATTTCTCAAAGGGGGGTCACTGATCGTCCCATGTTCTGTATCATCTCAAACCCTGTCACCCAGTGACGCAGTTGTAGGGAGCTAACCTGGTCAGCGTCTTGAGGGGAATAATCATCTCTGAGTCCCTTGAAAGGGATCCTTCCTAGGCTATCGGAAGGGAACCCACACGCTTACAGCCCCCGTCTCCATGAAACTGTTCAGGCTGCAGTCCATGCAGAAAGTCTGGTTTTGCTAAAACTGGGGTCATGGCAGAAGGGAATGTTGCTAGGCCTCCTCTGACAGCTCACAAGTCCCACAATTGTTGCATAGAGCGGGTCACAGTGGAGGAGTAAAGGCCCTATGTCCTATGTCTGCAGGGAAGCTAGACCTCCTTCCATACATGGGAACGAGCAACAGCTTGATCCATAAATGTCCAATGTTTTTCAGAGAACGGACGGTTCCACTCTACAATTAAGTGGAGCTGAGCCACCTAGAGATATCTGAGCAAATGGGAGACCATAAGCCCACCCTCCCCTTTCTGTTGGTATTATCAAGTGTTTGTGCAAATGGGGTTTCTTGCCATTCTAGAAAAATGTATTAACCACCATTTGAAGAGTGTCAATCGCGGTAGGGTTTGGGGTCAAGGGTAGGGTCTAGAATAGACAGATGATGTGGGGAAGCACAGTTATCTTGACCACCATAACCCTGCCTATCCAGGAGTGGGGAAGGCGACTCCAAGACTCTAAGTCCTTGGAGGTCTGCAAGATTAGGGCAGAATAGTTGACTGTCGCCATTCTGGAGGCACAGCAGGTTAGTTCAATGCCTAAATATGGAATGGTATCTGTTGACCACCCAAAAAGAAAGAGGGAGTGGAAGGTCACTTTGAGCGCTGGGTTAGCAGCGAGGTTCAAGAGCTGTGGTTTTTGCATGTTTACTCTAAAGCCTGAGACCTCTCTTAATGCACCGAACTCCTCCATCAAGGCCGGAAGCAAATTTGCCAGGTCTGTTATGGATAAGATTAAATCGTCAGCGTAGAGGCTGATTGAGTGATGGGCCCCTCTGAAAGGAATCCCCAGGATGTGTGGTTTGTCCCTCGTACTTTGAGTTCACTGCTCCATGTGAAGAGCAAAAAGGAGGGGGGACAAGGGGCTACCCTGACATGTGCCTCTCTGGACTGGAAAGGGTGTCTGAGAAATACCATTGACCTTGTCCGAGGCCCTCGGATTGCTATAGATACTACCAACCCATTTGCAAAAACGCTTCCTGAATTCGAATTTTCAAAACACTTTGGAGAGGTAGGGTCAGCGAACTAGGTCAATAGCTTTTTCCATGTCGACAGATAGGAGTAGAGCTTACGTGTGTGACTGCCGGGCTTTATCTATAAGATGGAGTAGTCGTTTGGTGTTATCACTACATTGGCATGCAGGGATGAAGCCCATCTTATCTGGGTTGATCAAGCCTGGCATCAAAGGGTTATGGCGGTGTGTTAATATGCTAGCAAAAAGCTTAGCATTTATATTTAAAAGAGAAATAGGTCAGTACGAATGGCAGAGTGCTGGGCCCTTGCCCACTTTCGGAAGCATGGTAATGACCACTTCAGCACAGAGTCTGGAAGGGACCCAGCGTCCACAAAGTAGTTGTATACTGGGTGAGTATGGGGGCCAGATCTTGGCAGAAGGCCTTGTAAAACTGTGAACTAAAGCCATCCGGTCCTGCGTCTTACATTGGTTTCAGCCTGGCTATGGCCGAGATCACCTCATCAATGCAGATAGGCTGATCCAGAACCAGAGCCTCTGCTGCGGCTAGGGTGGTGAGAGGAATATTCTGAAGCTAACTCCCTGTGCTGCTACAGGAGCTGTCAGCGTCAGCAAAGAGGGAACCATAAAGGCCCGAAAAGCTCATGTTATTCCATCTGCTGATCATACTTCCATGTCTGAGCCGGTGTGGATTGCTTTCCCAGTCCCTAAATTAATGCTGCTGCGCAGCCGATGTGCTAGCATGCAGCCACAATGGTTACTGCTAAAAAACATTTTATGTCTGAAACATGCCTGTCCTATCTAAGTCAAGACACTTGAGTAGAAGCCAGATATGTTCTAGCTCTCTCCAAACCCTATGGGTTCCTGTGTGATTATGACTGATTTTTAGCTCAGTAACTGACCTTTCGAGAGTGTTTCGCTGTTTTCAGCTTCAGAGATTGCTATCAGCTCTTCACACACTACCATCTACCATCTTCAGAGTTTCCCAGAGAAGTATCCCCATCATCGTTAATCTGAGTATAGGATACAATTGCAGCTTTGATGGGGACAACAGAGGTCCGGGACTGCAGCAGGGAGTGGCACTAGCACTAATGGGAAGTCTCAGGTTGAAGGAAGGGCAACTTGAGTGAGGGAGTAAAGGAGACGTGGTCAGAAAGTGAGCGGGGGGCAATGGATGCTTCTTTGGCAACTTCCAGTGGAGATGGAGTCACTAAAAATGGTCAATGTGGGCATACACCTTGTGGGCAGCCAAGTAAAATGTATAGCCTCTAGAGGATGGGTACAGTCTCTGCCATACATCAAGGAGTCAGCAGTCTGAGAGCCATCATAGGCCAGTCATCGAGACTGCCCCCGCTTGAGCCAATCGTAGGCCAGAGCAGTCCAAGTCACTGTCCAAGACCAAGTTCAGGTCACCACCCACCAGGACTGTGGAGTCCAGAGTTCGAAGAACTGTGGCCAAAGAACTCATAAGGAAGGCCTCCTTTTGCTCATTAGGAGCGTATACTTTCGCTAGCATAAAGGAGAAGGACCCCACTCTTAGTCGGATTGCTATGAGGTGACCCTTAATGTCTGCTAATGTGGTTAAGATTTCCCCCTGGTATTCCCAGGAAAGTAGGATGGCCACACTACACTTCTTAGTTGGCCAGGAGGACCAAAGTTGACGCGGAAACCACAGAGAGCGCATTCTATGCGTGTTTTTATAAAGCATGTGTTTCTCTTGTAATAGGCAGATGTCACCCCTCGACTTCTCGAGGAGGGACAGTACTGCTAATCTCTTAGCGGAGTTGTTCAGACAATATATATTAAAGCTGATAATTTTAAGTGTAATGACAGTGTACGAGAGGTATAAATGTCAATAGTATGTTATGGGAAGCTCTTTAAGTGTGTGGAATGGGAGTGGGTCCACTCCACCCAACCCGTTTGGTGTAATGCAGGAGCCAGAAAGGTCCATGTTGTGTAGTGGAGCTAGTATACCAAAAAATTCAAGAGAGCAAACAAGAAACATAAAACACTTTTAGATTCAAGCATCAGTCCATAGAACATGGCTAGCTGAGAAGTAGTGTGGGCCTGTAGGGTAGGGTCAATAACAGAGAAAGGAGACACAACAGGATGGTCCCCCTGCCGGGAGGCACGGTAGTGGCCGGATGAAATAGTGGACCTCTCCACATCCTGTCCCTGCGTATGTGCTCCAATCTCCTATATTTCTGTGGAGGAGGAGATGCCCCCCAGTTCACAAGGCCCCAGGCCTGTCAGAGTCCCCATCAAGTGAGTCCAAAACTGACTCTCTCTCTAGAGCCATGGCCGCTGGGTCTGGACATCTGGCATCTGGTGGAGCTTTCGTCTGTGGGGCTGTTTGTGCTTTGAGGGGGGCTGATCGAACAGGATTCAGGGGCGGGCACCTCAATGCCCAGCACTCCGCAAGCTTCCTTGAGCATTCTGATTTGGTACAGTTTACCAAGTCTGAAAATTATTCGAAATGGGTGACCCCAGGAGTAGGGGACCCCCTTCTTCCTCAAGTGGGCAGTGACTGGTGGAAGTCGCGACTCTTTTGCAGAGTGATGCCGTTAGTGCTTGATAAAGCATTGGTGTGTGGCCTGGGAACTGGAGTGAGTGCTGGAACTGGATTGAGTGCTGGTCTTGAGCCCCGGGTAAGATCGATTCTTTAAACTGGAAGCTATGCACACAGACTAAAATGTCCACAGGACCATAGGTGGGCCTCACAAGGCCTACCTGATGGAGCCGGACCAGTTTTATCTCCATTGCTGCCGGACCTCCCAGGATATGGCGGAAGAGAGTACCTACGTTTTCTCCCAGGTCCAAGCCCTCAGCAGCAGTGAGAACCCCTCCGAATATATATGTTTTTCTGTCTTGAGCGGTTCTCCATTTCTTCAGCATGGGGTTGGAGGTGTATTTGGTGCTCCTGTAGCTGAATAATTTGTAGTTGGATCATTCTATCTCATCACTGCGCCCAGCATCCTTGACTTCGAAGGCCGCAACTCTTTCTCCAGTGTTGTCCAAATTGAGCAGAACATCCCAAAAGTCGGAGGAGAGGTATTTTTTATTTGTCTGTAGGTCCTCTCAGAAGGAGGCAAAAAGCGATGTCAGGAAAGACTGCGCGACAGGGCTTTCGGTGTCCCAGGGTTCCTGAGTGGGATCAGTGTTCGCCGCAGGAAGCTTGCCCCCTGCAGGGCCTCCAGCAGCCTTAATCAGCAAATCCTTGAGTGAGCAGTCTCTGTTGCCCCTCGGCACTGACCTGGCTGAAGCCTCAATGCACAAGGATCACAAGAGGGCAGCAGGAGAGTCAGTACGGCGCCTACTCAGCTTGGCCAGCTCAGGAGGACAGACAGCAGAAAAGAGCAATGATCATCAGTGTTCCGGACGCCGCCAGATCTCCCCAGGGCATGAGTCGTCTGAAGCCACAGATGTCATAACAAGTAGAGCAGCATCTGCTGGGCCAGGGACTCCAGTTCCTTCAATTAGGATGTCAGTGGTCCAATGGATCAGAAAAGCTTTCCCTGCCGCGGTGAGTAAAGTCTCAGGGGCCCAGTGTCGAGGAGGGCCCTATTGTATTTGTTACTCGTGTCACAGAGCTCATGTAAGTCCCCTGGCGCACCATGGAATGTCAGTGGCATGCAGAACCCCATTATAAAAGCAATGAGGATGGTGCTGTGTCCGAGAAGAGGCTGCGATGAGCCAACGGCCCAAGAGAGATAGGGGCACTCCACAACGTGCTCCTGTCCAGTGAAGTACCTCTTCTTTGCTTCACTCCTGACACTACCCCTGTTCCCCCAGGGCCCGGACCACCCGGGGTCCAGTCCAGTTCCCAGCCTGTACATGGCGTGGGACAGACCACCCAGTCCACAGCAGCTCCAGGGAATATCAGGTAGGCCACCGGGCGATCGTCTTTCAGTGCTATGCCCAAAACTAAAAATGAGGCCTCCACTGAGCGGCACAGCGGGCCCTGCCATAATTTATCTTCCTTGACTGAATAGGGGTGAGAAGCCTGCTTGAAGGCTCACCCGTCATCCACGTCTGCAGGCTGAATCTCACTGTGGGCCACGGCCCACTGAGAAATGGCGGCTCCCGTCATGGACTTGCGCTCAAGCACTGGAAGGGGGGGCCTGTGGGCTGAGCCATCTGCTGTGCCCTGCAAAGGAGCCAATATGATTTATGCCTCAAGCAGGGCAGCCAAATAATGCAGTCCTGAAGTGGGGCGAGGAAAAGGAGACAGAGAAAGGCATCCTACCCGCCCGCCATCTTTGCCACGCCCGCCACGGCAGAAAATGTTAGGAGAGAGATGTGTGTCAAGCCTTCAATAAATTAAAAGGTGATTTAAACTAGATTGGATGGTTCAACACATGTCAAAAAGCCAAAACTGCTGACAAATAACCTTTTGTGGTATCAACTGTAAGACCTTGGTGGGCCAGAAATAAAACAAACAACAAAACATCTGACTGTTGCAGACTCAACACCAGGCCACAAATGTGCCCTAATACACTGCGTAAACAGATCTTGTAGAGGGATGCCTGGCTACAAGGATGACATTCAGAACCTCAGAAGGTAGATCAAATGCAATCAACTGGTGGTGTTAAAATGTCTCACCCATATCAGGAGCCACTGGTTGTTACTGGTATTCGTTAGAACTTGGAAAGGTGAGGAACGGCAGAAAAGTGTACAGTGGTCCCATGCTCCACTCGAGCCTCAATTCATCGCCTAACGAGGATATTCTTGGGAACTTTAACGCATAGATGTTTGAAACTCCGAGTTCTAACGGATGTGAAAAGATCCATCTAAGGCTCTCTCCACTGCCGTAAGACATCCTGCAGCACTTCTGGATGCAACCACAATCAGTGATCCACCAAGAAGCACCAGATGAGCTTGTCCACCTTGGCAATTGAAGATCCCACCAGGTTTTTCACAATCAGGGGAATGACCTGATGCTCAGCCCATCCACAGAGTGGTAGCACCGCCTAGTGCAGGACCCATGATCCCGCTCTGCTCTGTTTGCTGCAGTACCACATGGCTTTGTTGTTGTCCGTGAGAACCTGCAAGTGCCTTCCCTTGACAGACAGGAGGAAGACCTTCAATGCCAGGTAGATGGCCTGCAGCTCCAAAAGATTTATGTGAAGTCAGGTTGCAGCTGAAGACCAGAATCCACTAATATCCACCTCGCTGATATGATTTCCCAGGCCCAGCAGAGACACATCTGTTACCACTGTCAGCTCTGGATGTGGAAGAGAGAGGGGACTGCTACTGGTCAGGTTGCTGTGGAGAAGTCTGCACTGCAGATATTGTGCAGTCTCCTCCGGAACCCAAATTACATCAGATAGGTTTTCTTGGTGCTGGGCCAACTGAGACTTCAAATCCCGCTGCAGAGACTGCATAAGCCACCTGGCGAAGTGGAGAAGCAGAATGTGCTGGTGATTTGCCCTTTCTGCAGGGTCACCTCAGGTTGTTTTACTGAACCCTATTTTTCTGGCTCAATACCTCAGTGCTGACCAGTGTTAAAGTGCTTGTGCTCCTCCATTCAAAATGGTTAAATGGATATACCCCTAATAACCATCTTTAACTTACCTATAAGTTCCTAGAATATGGTACAGAGTACATCCTTGGCCTATACGTTAAAGTTACCTGTGGACTGCAGCACTGGTAATACTGAAGGGGAACATGTTAAACTGAAAATGCTCCTGGCCTACCTTAAGCTGCAGGTACCATCTATGGGACTGCAGGATGGGCACATACAAGTACACTTCCTGTACGTCCAGGGCAACCATCCAGTCACTCAGATCTGTGGCATACAGAACGTTGGACACTGTGAGCATTTTGAGCTTGTCCTTCTGCTGGAAGGTGTTCAGTGTGTGAAGATTTAAAATAGGTTGAAGGCCTCCATCTGTCTTCAGCCTGAGGAAATAAAGAGAGTAACAACCTGTCCGCACTTCCAAGGCCAGCACCCTCTTGATAGTCTCTTTGGCAAGCAAGGCTTGCACTTCTTGTTGCAAAATGGACAGGTGCTCCTCTCAAAACTGTTTTGCTGTGGGAGGAACGTGTGGTGGGTTGGAAAGAAACAGAAGAGCTTAATCCTGAGGGATGATATGTAAGATCCACCTGTCATATGTGAAGGACTTCCACCCTGGCAGGAAATGTCTGATCTTCCTTCCCACAAGGTGGTTGTGTACAGCCAAGGGCAAAGTAAATCGATTTTTAAGGGTGATGCCAAAGTGGTGGGGGTCTAAGAAGAGACTTGTCCTGGTGTCCTGCGCTATGTCTGCTTGACCCCCTAGCATTAAAGGACGGTGTGGCTGTTGCACGAGCAGTGCGGCGTGACGTCTATATACCAGCCCTCTAACGTAACCTCTGAAAGAGCAATAGTTTTGCAGAAACTGACGAGTATAAAGGCCCAGGGAACGATCGGTGTCTCTTCTTTCCTTAAATCATTTTTGCTAAATAGGTAGGATCCATCGAAAAGGCATAGCCATATGGGATGTTTGCACATCTCTAGACAAGCCAGTGGATCGCATCATTCATGTCAGTGAAACACCTTGAAAGTGCCCACTGTTTGACCCAAGCAATTTAGGGCCAGCCCTAATTAAAAACTTGGATTACCATATGCCTAGGGTGCCCCCAATATGCCAGTGCGGATTTTGTCCCATTTATGCCATCCATATAGCACTAGTGACCCTTATAACAAAAATTAACTCAGTATGTCAGAACCTGCATTTTGTCATGGTTGCCACCGGCCCATATGTTAGGTTGTCCTCCTTTATGCCAGGAATTACTTCCAATGTGTTTGCAGCAGCATTTTTCTAAAGGTGTCTTAGTATGCTTTTTCGAGTACTTTAATAGGGGTGCCATTATGCCACGAATTACTTCTAATATGCTAGTGCCAGTAATTTCTCACAGGTGTATGTCCTGCTAAGGATTGCCTCAAGTATGCCAGTACCAGTATTTTACATCCAGTACTACCTGCAGTACACTAGTGTCTAAGACAGACTTGCATTATATATAACACCACATTCTCACACACACTCACTCATTTATTCTCAATCATTCATTCTTACTTTCACTCTAGCACTCCCAACTTTTATTCTTATTCATTCTCACTTGCAGTCACCCATTTTCACTCATTATGACTCACTCATACTTAATGACAATCAGTCTCAGTTTCTTACTTACTACCTGTCACTGACTCTCACTCACACCCATACTTGAACATACATTCACACTTGCTGACTTATATGCAAGCATGCTCTCACATAAAAACACTCTCTCCCAAAAGCGCACAAATAGCATACATTCAAAATTATTTTTAATTTATCTTGCTGCCACCAAAGGTCCAATTCCTGCTAATTGTGCTTCATTTTTTATTACAAGAATAATGAATAATATTATATTATTCACTATTAGTATAACACACATGATCAGAAAATAAGGCGTGCAGAGACTCCCTGATGTTCTCAGCACTTCTTTTACTACTTCTGAGAACAGGGGTCACAAACACAGTGCCAGGGGCTGCAAGGGGCAAGCCAGGGGTCACCGCTGCGACCCCTGTTGACCCCTAAATGATGTCCTTGGGCACTTCATACATTCCCAAAGTGCTTGTGGTACAGCAACACATGAAAATATGCAGAGATTACCAACAGCTTCCCTGGTAGCTCTTTCTCAGTGTTTTTCAATTCTTCCCAGTCCTCCCAGAGCCTGCCAATGAAGCATGTTCCTGTCTGGTGAAGTTTTGGGGTGAGAGGCCTTGAACGGTGTGTTGCTGGACAACACTTTAGGCAAATCCTTAACTGGTAGGATAAACATTTGCAAGTTTTAACTGTTACCTGTCTCCAGCTACAGTAACCTGCAATCCTAAAGCTGTTTTTATTTTCAGACGAAAAATATACTGCTTTGACTGTTCCTAGTGCTTCCCTTTGCAGCCTGAGCTCTGGAGTTGCAAGGACAATGCTAGGGGCCACATGGAGCAAACCAGAGGACCCAGCTGATCCTTTAAAGACATCCATGCCTCATTTCTTTTCGACTCCATGCCTGGAGGAGTGGTTGGAAACGAATTATAATTTATATTGCTGGGAGAGGCCTGCACTACTTATCTCTTAGGTTTAGGATGTTGCATCAGAAAATCTAGGTTAGCAGGTGCTGGTCTGTGGTTCTGTTATAGAAAATTCAAGAATAATTAGGGACCAAGAGTAATGCTATGTTATAAGGAGCAAAGATCCCTAACTAGCAAAGAAGTCAACAATAAAGTGGGAACAAAAAATAATGCCCAGAAGATGTCGAATCAACAATTAAATCACATTTATTGAGCAATCAAAATAGTAAAAGAATGTGGGGTAACAACCCCTATAGGCCATATTATACAAGTATCAAAACACACAGGCAAAGTTGGATTACCCAACAACATGAGATCATCAAGGTCACAGCTTGATATTGGTCAACAGTTCTGCACCTAAAGGAAATTATAAATGCTTACTGTTTGCGTGTGATGATAATACTAAGTGAGTCCTTCATGCGTCAACCAAAATAATGAAGTCGGGGGTATAGGGACCCCAACCTGTGGCTCTGGGCACTTGGCTTTTCTCTGGTTGGTAAGAACAAGGCTTATCACAAGCGCCAATAAGGGTGTCAGGCAGGGCTTCATTAAAAGATAGTAAGGGCTCATATTGTGCTGACCCATGATGCAAAACCTCAGTAAGGACATTTGTCTTCAAAAGAAGGCAGTTTAGGGTCTCAGACCTCGGCCATGCTTCTAATCATAGTGGCAAACGAAGCACTCTCCTCTGCTGAGGTTCTAGACGGCAAAATCAACTGAGTATAAGGGGAAGTATCTAGCTCGCTGGCCTCCTGCAAATTCATGCATGAACTGTTGTTGTCGCACTGGGAAGGCAAACTCCTCCCATCATCAACACCATCACAGGCATCTGCTGGCAAACTCTGGTCAGAATCTGAGCGAAAAAGTGATGGAGCCTCTAAGGAACAGTCGTACATAAAGGGCCTTGTCACACACTGAAAAACAGAATGTTAAAAGAATTTGTTGACAGACAATAAAATGGGACAGAGCTTCAGATTTGCATTTGATGGAATGGAAAGGGACTGACATCAGCGCCAGTAGTGGCACCTAAACATGGCTTCAGTCCATCACTTCTGGGGTGGACTGAGGCCACAGCAGTGCTGCACAATATCACATAACGGTGCAAGGGAGCACTGCTGTGAAAACTTTCAGATCCAGTCTGGTGCCCAGGGAATATTCTACAGAGAGTAATCTGCGGTTAGAAGTATCCATCAGAAAAAGGTATACAGAAGGAGAAGTAGAGTGATAAGTAAAGCTTTAGATTGAAGTAGTGAGGAAGAGAGAGCTAGGAACCTAGAGAAGGTGTGGTACACTGGAGTGAGATAGTGAGATACAGTAAGCCAGAAAGAGAAGTGATTTTGAGAGAGGCAACGGGAGGTAGAGAGGTGATCTGGTGAAAGTAGTAGAGAGATGCAAGGTAAAGAATGCTGATGTATTGAGATGGGCAAAATAACTACAGATAAAAAGACAAGTCAGGCAGAGTAGCAAGGTGGATCAAAAGGTACAAATACAGGTGAAGTGTAGAAAGAGATGAGATGTACGGAGAAAAGAAATGAAGAAATAGGTGAGGTAGAGAAATAAAGGTGAGATTAATAGGCAGCAGCGGTTCCTTCATAGGAACGGAGGAGTGTTGTCCCCACACTGCTTTGCAGAAAGCATGAAAATATTACAATGGTAATACAATTATTTTATTACCATTTTATGTTTTACTCTGCCAGCAAATGGAGAATGAGGGAGGGTCAGGGCCAGTGCATCACTGCTGCTGATTGGTGGCAGTGAGGAGTGGAAACCTCAGTTTGAAGTGCGCTTGTTGGTTTGGCCAGCTACATTGCTACAGTCAGGCCTACATGCGCAATAAAAACCTCTCCAACCCTTAGACATACTGAAGACAGCTCTCCAACCCAGCTGTCTTAGACAGCTGGGTTGGAGAGCAGACACAGGCCTCTAGTGCCTTCTGGAGTGCAGAGCCAGGCCACTCCAGCCAATCCAGACACTTCACTCATGCTGCTTAATAGCATGAGAGGAGTATCTTGATTGGATAAGGGAGTTGGTTGTGGGATCTCAATCTCAGACTGAAGTCTGGAGCCAGGAACACCAAGGACATGCTGCTGCAGAACATCGAGGGTATGCAGCGTAAGGCAATTAAACCATTTTCTTTGTAAAATATTGTTTTTTGCGCCCCTCCAATTTATTATGTTACTAAACGCCACTGTTGATAGGTAAACAGAGAGATACAGTTGAAAGAGAGGTGTACAGAGGAGAGACACACAGAGGTCAGATGGAGCACAGCAGTGAGGTGGAAAGAGAGGGCTAGGGGACACAGATATGCACATATGTATATAGTACTTATACGACTCAAACCTAGCCAAGAGGCAGTCAAGTGCTGGATAGGACTCAAGGCAAAGACCAAGTCGGTATTTGATTGGAGGTGTAGCTGGTTTATAAGTTTGGGCTGTTGCTGTATCATGATGTTGTGTTCTTTAAAGGGTTGTGTCTTCATCTCTTTCTTAAAACACAGAGGATGTCCAGAGAGGGAGGAAATGTAAACAGAGAGATGGAGCTATATATTCCCAAGGACTGAGAGAAAGATAAGGTTGTGAGAAACATGTCGAGGGAGAAGAGGTGAGATGAAGTTACAAGAAGGACACAAAACTGAAAATTATTTTTATACTTACAGCCTGAAAGCATGAGAGTTAAGTTTGGTGAGGCTAAGAATGTTGTCAAATTAAAAAGAATCAGACTTGTAATCCTCATTGCCATTATATTGGGACTTCTGGGACCTTATGATCGATCACTTTTCCTGTGGGTCCATGGGAGTGGAGGGGGTGGGGCAGTAGCCCACTCTGTCACACCTTAAAAAGGCTCTGCTTTTGGGATCATGCTGAAGTGGCACCTTGGGGAGAAAAGGTCGTGAAGCTCCAGGGAGTATAACTGCACTGCAAACTGAGGGTCCAAAGTTCCCTGAACATGATTTAGTGTACAGTATGTTCAGGGTGAGAGATTCCTGAGGAAAGATGAATATAGATGGTTTGAAGTTTCTGGGGAGTTAGCTCAGGACTCCACACTGACAATTTTAAGGCATCTGAGTGTATAGTTTGGCAGGAGCATGTTGCATGCTGAGTTGCTGAAGTTTATGAAGTTATGATTTTGTAAGTAAGCTGTAAAGGTGTGGGGCACTGAATGAGATGGTTTGTTATGTGCAAACTGCACACTTAGAGCTGTGATTCCAAGAGGAAGTTTGACAACTGTGTAATATGACACTAACGCTCCTGACAGAGGATTGTGATAAGCATGATGAGAGTACTGGGCTCCAAAGATATGCTGAAGGTAAAATCCAAAATGGGGAACTTGGGAGGTGCACTGTGGGTCCTAGAATTTCCAAAGGACAATTTTGGTTATGCACAACGTGCCCTGAGAGCCCAGATCTGCTGAGGGAACTATTTGGGAGGCGCAGATCCACGAGCGCATCAAAGAGCAGAGATAAGTCATTTAGCAATTTTGAACAATTAAGATTCCTGTGCCATCCTGATACAGGTACGTGGCCACTGCTCTTGGACAGTCTCTCCTCCTGCATGGCCAGGCACACTCCTCCCTCTCTAAGGAGGCAGGTGTGGTTCTAGGCTCTTCATGCAGAAGGCTGACTTCAGTTGATGTCATCTCACCTCTTGGAGACAGGCTAAGAGACAGACACCAGCACTGGTTATACCGCAGCTCACTGAATACTGTAGGGAGCACTCTCTTCCTTAGTCAATAAGACCCTTGGACTGGATTAAAGTGGTATGGTTTGGACAAGTGGTATGGTTTGGATCCCAATTTAATACACATTATCCAGACAAAGGATGTGTATTCACTGTCTAATGCGTAAGAACTGCTTTTGGCTGGTTCCCTTTCAAAGATCATATTGAAGCTACTCTCCAGACAATGCCTTTGAGCACGGAATTGGCTCACTCCACAGGTTGCAATGGGGCTGGCTCCAAGCAGGAGTACCCAAAACACGGACACACTAAAGTGTGAGTTCTCTGCACTTGGCTGACGTGAGTCCGCATGAAGTAGTAATCATAGGCAGACAAAAGGGCAGGTTCTGCTTAGAAGCCTTCTCACCTTTAACAGAGGAAGCTGCAGTCCCAACCCTCAAGCCTATCATATACCAAAAAGATAAGGTCAGTAATACCTAATCAGTGGCCCCTTGCTAACAAAGTCTTCATAGAATATCTAAAGGCAGTCCAGTCTCTATCCTCCTCCCTTCAGTGTCTAGGTATTCACGCACCAGCTATAGGAATACAGGCAATATACTTCCACCTCTGGAGAAGCTAGACTCGCCTTCCAGCATTGTGCAATGCTAGAACCAGGGGAATCCAAAATGGGTTATACTTGCATCAGGGCTCAGACTCACACTCATTCAGAGTCCTATGACAATGCATGTGTCACACACTCACTGTACATACAATCAGCATGCACACAGGATGGTAACAGTATGTTCTGGGTTTCACACAATCAAGGGGCCATACACTTGAAAGGTCAGTGGATCATGCTTCTATTGACAAAGAGAAAAGAGTCTGGTCTCACTAAAAATCATTACACAAGATATGCTGCCACCACCACTTCAAATCATAGAGGCTGTCCAACAACCATACATTCCATCAACCTTTCTTGTATGAGACACAGAAGTTTAAGTCTAAATACACATTTTCATTACTGAAAGCAAACTTATTAATGTAAATAATATCCCACAACAAATCATCTAGAATCCACACTTTATACCACAAATACTTTGCACATGAAGATACAATTACACAAGAAAGACCCACAAATGAAGAATTGATACATTTTGTTGTGCAACATAAACATTTATGCATATATACAAAAAAATTAAAACAATAAAAAACCTTAACCAAAACAAACATTCAAAAGTGTCAAACATATAAAGACACGATAATCAATTTCAAGTTTAACATTATCTGAACCATTAATATTCCCAGTAGATTGGGGACTGTAGTTTTAGGCGTGTCCCTCAATGTAGGTTGATGTTAGATTTTTCTTTAGCATATGGGGATCATCCACAAATGGACCTCACCCTCCTAAACCTTCTATAAGTGCTGATGAGTTTCGACCTTCAAATCTGGTACCATTATCTTAACAGAAGGTCTTCTTCAGGGCAAATCTTTTGATGGTAGGACACTAAACATAAATGAGGATATTGTGAAAATCGAAGTCACCTGTGGAATCATGCTTTTAATAGTGTCTATGAAAAGATAATTTTTACATACCCCAGGATCCTGTGTCTGAGTTAGAGTTCTCCGTCTGAGTAAATGTAAGACCTACTACGCCCTTTGGCAAGTAGAAATAGCCTTTACACCATTGTATATTGTCTGAGGTGATGAGGGTCTCACTGTGGGGTGGGAATATTCTTCGCCTGAGGTCAAACCCACATTCAGGGTACCACTACCACATTCAGCCGGGCCTTCAGCATTGGGGTACATGCATGTATACCATTAAGAGGCTATTCCCATCCGAAAACCTTCAATGACTTATCCATTAACAAGGAAGAAGTCATTCTTAGAGCCTTCAATACAGCCACATTGCTACAGAGTTTTATTGGCCAGAACGTGAAAACAATAGCCTAAGTTCTCTATTTCTTAATGGAATAATATGTTTCATGAATTTTACCGTCTATATTAAAAGGAAAGTCCAACTCTGGGACTGCCGGAATGTTTAGAATTAATACCCATAACTAAGGGATGTGCAGGAAGATTTATATTTTTACACATCTTTATTTTAATCAATGCAGGCGCAAAGACAGAACTTTACATTAAATAGTGGGTTATCATGTTTTATCACTCCAATGCAGTAACAGGCCAGGAGGTCATTATAATTGAACAATCAGAGTTTAGCTATTAAAACATGGTGAAATCATAATTTTGTGTTTAAGTAAACTGCAGGTGGGGTCTGTCATCAAAATACATCTTAGGTACTCGTTTTGAAGTTGTCAGACAATGTCAGATAAATGTCCAGAGCCATAAGAAGAGCAAGGACTAATGTCTCAGAGCAGGCATACTAGCTTCAAAGCTTGTACTTTTCCCACTATAGCACATTTTGGTGATTATGCTGTCAGACTAATCTGTGGTAATATACAATGTGATATAGGTAAGGCATAACTAGAAGTGGGTTATATAGGCATACATATTACAATTGATATGCCTTTGGCAGAAACTATGAGGGTGATCTGGAGGAGTGTTGTTTAAAGAGGTGGACGTCCTGTGAATAGTGACAACAGAAAGATCAGCAGATGTGGCTGTGTAAGAATGGAGCGCACTTCCAATATGTCTGCCAAATTAGATGATTGAAGATTATGCTGAGAAAGTCATTGTTCGTGAAGAAGAGTGCTCCAGTGGTGTCACACCCAGCCACAGGGTGTGAGGGTTGTTTCCTATATAGGTCACAGTCCATCTATGAAAAAGAAAACCACGGCACATCTCAAAGTCACAGTATAAGCCATTTATTCCTTGGTGCTTGTAGCAAGAGAATTGGTGACCTGATCCAATGAAGTACACTGAGTAAGTGATTTGTAGGTCAGATACAATTTTTCGTAGTCGTACGAAAACAACCAAGTGATTGCTAGGCCAATACAGGTTTTTGTAGTTGAAAGAAAACAGCCGACACGTGTTTCGTCACACTGGACTTTTTCAAGGCTTTCGCAAATTGGAGGTATTACTTGTATTGTGAGATTCCCATAATCATGAAAGTAGACCAGGTATGTATGGTATATCATGAGTTAAAAGGGAGTCCGGAGACCATGATACGTCTGTTACCGGGCTCCCGTCACGTCTCGTTTCGGATCGCGTCGTATCTGAGAATAGTATTTTAATGTAATGTGTATCCACTGAATAGAGTTTCAGTAAATATGCAATTTAATTAAGGTCAAATTAATTTACCTGCGTTTCTATTCATTGTACTGATAAACCGACCATGGAAGTTTGTTCTTTTAAAGTCACTCCATTGATACCAAAAAGAGTGAACAGAAACAAAATTACACTTGCATGATGTCACTTCCAGAGATGTCATGTCATATGTTAATGAGAGAGTCCTCACATTTTTCCCTTTCTGCTCAGGGACACAAAATATCTAGTGCCGGCTCTGCCAGGCGAGGGGGACTAGATCTGAAAGCACTATGGAGAGCAGGTGGAGATCACACATTGAAACAACAGCAATCTACAGAGTCAGATACATCGTACAGTGTGGGAGACAATAAGAGGTACCTTGCTGCATCTGAGACATTCAGCACCATCAAGATACAGGCAGGACCAGTGACATATGCCTTCGGCCCTTGGAAGGCACTACCTGCTCAACCCTGCATGCACCTGAAAAGGCACGGCCCTTAGTTCTTCTGGGAATTGCCTAATGCCATCAATGTTATCTAAAGCGCAGGCATGCTCTGTGGATCGAGGACATGGCTGCAGTGGTAGGCATTGGTCCTCTTTGCAGTTCACAAGGTGGTAGCTATTTTGTGACAGTAGTGACAATCTATGGAAGATGTCAGAGCTTGATTTGCCATGCTAGCTAGTGGCCATTCTGTGTGTGTTTTAGGTTTCATGCATGCTATGCATAATAAACACAATTCAGTGAAAAAGTGGCTTTCCTTTGGTAATGCTCTTTCTGGCGGATCCTGTATCTACCAGCAGATTCCTCACCTTTTGAACATCCCAGGCACCAGTGGGAATCCAGAAACTCTTCAATAGCTCTCCCAAGCCGGTAGGTGGTGGTGGCTCCATTTTAGCATCATAGATGACATCTCTGATGTCAATGGAGCCCAAACGCACCCCGTCAGAGTACCAACGTCAGTTTCCATCCATTTTCTATGAGCCTCCAAGACGACAGATAATAAGCCTAACTTGAGGAAGACAGGTACAGTTTTGTGATATGATGAGGCCACCTTCAGAGGACATGTGGTATAACCAGCAATGCAAGGTGATGGACGGTGCGTCAGTGAGGGATCGGCAGGTAGAAACAGTGCCCACCAGAAACAGTAGTACCAAAGGCAATTAAGCTTTTCTTCTGATGTATACTTCTAACTGTAGATTCCTCCCCTTTTGAATAGATTTTCTAAGCAGTCCCAAAATTGTGTGTGGGTGGGTGCATGGATAGTTAGACCAAAAAATCCTGAAGTACGGAGTATGCAAAATTACTTTCTCTCCTCACTCCTCATTCCAAATAGTAATGGTTTACAAAAGTGCAGAGAGAAGCCCAGATCTCCATTTTCCAGACGTCCGCTACTTACACTTCTCTCGCCAGTGAAGAAGTATAAGACTTGACTATGGTGGATTGACCTTGAACACCTTCTGGTGGTTCTTTGTACACCAAGGCACAGCACAACTTGATGCACAGAATAATCCATCTTGATATCATCCTCTTATGCACGGACCTGCCTTTCATCTTCCCACATAGCCCATGAAGAGCTGATAAATAGCCTGAACCCATGTGTTCTACCCACGTGAAAGTTAATCGCTCTCTGAGGATCAAGCTGAAGAAGTCTCTTCTTCCTTCATTAAGTGAGGGAAGAAGGTTGGCACTGAACACCGCTGCTGTGCTAGAAAAAGGGCTAAGTGTATAGTGTCCGAAGTGTCCACTGTAACATAATATGACATAGAAAAATAATTCAGGTTGCTCTGTTTAGTCTTTGGCATGTCAGTAAGGCTCTGGAAGTTGGGGTGTAGAATCTGCACTCGCAAATGTGAGAGGAGGTTTACCCTGTGAGGGAGATGGAGAGCACAGAGAAAGGTGAATGGAGGCTGCATGCTACACTCTTTGTGAGCAATCTGGGGAAAACAGAATTTGGGCCTTGTTAAGGCGACTCTTCCTAAGAACACAAGAAATCAAGGGTACAGGAGGAAGTGGGTATTGAAAGGGAAGATACATCTCAATCGAAACAATTCCCACAGTGCTACTTGCACCAGAAACTAGAGGTGACAGAATATCGACAGTGAGCATTGTTGTGAGTGGAAAACAGGTAGATTTGAGGAGTTTCCAGAACGGGAATATGTCCTGGACTACCTCTGGATGAAGATGCCACTCATGGCCAGCAAGATGAGTGACTGCGACTGTCCATTTGTATGTTTAGCACGCTGGCCAGGTGATATGCAACCAGGCAGATCTGAAGTTCCTGAGCCCTGGACCAGGATTGCAGAACCTCTTGGCAGAGAAGGTGCACCCTAATACTCACTGTTTGCTTATATATCACATCAAGGTTGTATTGTCCAGCATGGTCTGGACAGAATGACAGTGAAGAGAAGAGAAAGGAGAAAGGCCATGAGTGCCAGACATATCGCCCTTAATTCCTACAGACTGATGCACAATATTTGTTCTTCAAGAGACCAGAGACCTTGGATCTCCAACTTCGCTTGAGCTCTGCACCCAAGACTGGCGTCATTGTGAGAACTGTTGTCACTGGAGCAGGAGGGTAGAATAAATTTATTTTGGAAAAACTGCACTGCACACTCCACCACTGTAGGTCCACTGCAATGTCCCTTGGGATTTTGATACAAGCATGAAGTTCTCCACCATGTTAGAACCACTGTCTGCGGAAGCACCAATGGAGGGCCCTTATGCCACAGTGCATGGATGACCAACAGAATGAAGGTGGCTAGCAGACCAAGCAGATGTAAGACTGTCAGGACTGGAAGGATTGCTCCACTGTGAAACATCAGAATCGTAGCCTGAATGTTGTGAACCCTCTGAAGAGGAGGGAAGACTGGATTCATTGTGGTGTCCAGTACTGTCCCTGTGATCACGATGCACTGAGTGTGTACTACTCAATTGTGGGCTTGTTGATGGAAAAGCCCACACTGAAGAGCAACCTAGCTGTTATGTGTAAATGCCAAGACACTATCTCTGGCATCCTGGCTTTTAGGAGCCAGTCGTCCAAATAAGGTAATACCTGGATTCTCTGCCATCTGAGATGGGTTACACTACTGTCATCATCTTTGTAAAGACTTTAGTAGGGGAACTGGGGCCGAATGGAAGAACTGGTAGTGTTCTATCCTTCAGTGAAGTGTAGCTATTCCCTGTCTGACTGCAGGATAGGGATCTGGTAATAGGCAGTCAACAGATACCATGCTGTCTTCCACTTCCACCACTAGCAGAAGCTGAGCTAGGGACAACACTTTGAACTTTTCCTTTTTGAGGAACCAACTCAGATCCCTGAGGTCTAGGACCATATGGGGACCGTTATCCTTTTTTGTGGACTAGAAACTACCAGGAGGAGCATCCCTGATCCTATTCCTGCTCTGGAACCAACTTCACTGCCCCCTTTAGCAGTAAGATCTGAACCTCCTGCTGTAGGAATCAAAGATGGTCTGGTGGGAGTGGTTGCAACTGGGGAGGGATGTGAGGGAGTCTGTGTTGGAAGGACAGGGCATACCCACTTTCCACAATCTACAAGTCTCAAACATCTAAAGTGATGGCCCTCCAGACCGGTGAAACAGAGTATACCTCTCTTTCAGCGGGCTGACATGGGCTCAGGACATTCGGACTAGGGAGGAACTAAGGCTGCTTTCTTGTGGTGGAAGGGAGGAGAAGGGAGAGAAGGAAGGAGGAAGAGGGAGGGACGAGCTTTTCCTTTCCCTCAAATTCTATATTGTTTGTATAGGGGTTCGCCTGTTGCAGATGTTACTGTTTGGCGTATCGTTGACAATACCCAAAGGAAAAACCTCGGCAGAAGCCACAACATTTTCAGAACTGCCTATAATCCCTTCTCTGGGACTGCAGGCCAAGCTACCTTGCAGTAGCTTTTCTGTCTTTTAACCTCCTCAATGCTGAATTGGCTGTTGTACCGAAAAGACTAGAGTCATCAGAGAGGAAGTCCATCAATGTTGCTCTGACATCAGGAGATCACGAACTATACAACCATGCATGTTGTCACCGGTAACAGATGTTTCCATGGCCCTTGTCATTAAGGGGGTCATTATGAACACGGCGGTAAACACCGCCTAACGCCGTGGCTGCAGTGAACAGAAGACCGCCGTTGGTGGTGAATGGAAACCCGCCATATAATGAACCAAAATCCCAAACCTGCCAAAAATCACCAGTCCACCAGTCACTGCCAGGTACCTGTCGGCGGAAATGCTGGACCTTCCACCCCGCCACCGCCTAGCACACCCACATCCCGCCCTCCAAATAATGATGCACAAATCACCTTGGCGGTCAGTGGAAGTCGAACGACCATTGGCAGTGCTGACTGCCACGGGCGGCAAGTGGACCCAACAGCAAGAAGTGCACACATTGGATAAGCTAGAAACCCACACACCTGACACACATCCACAACACCATAAAACACTCACATACACACCCCACAATCCTTTGCAACGAAACTAGGCCAACGAAGACAAAGAGCAGCAGAGGCAGACATCGAACGCCACTATACACAAGACTCACACCGACCCACAGAAGCGCACCCTCACCGCGATTCCACCCCCGACACCATTCACCACACTCACCATGTCACCCCCTAAACATCCACGCTTCACAGAAAGCGAGCTAAGGACCATGGTGGATGAGATCCTGAAGGTGGAGCCACAAATATTCGGGCTCAGGTGCAGTACACACCCATCGCCAGGAAGATGGAGCTATGGCAGACCATGGTCAACAGGGTTAATGTAGTCGGAAACCATCCACGCACCAGGGACGACATCCGCAAGAGATGGAACGACCTGTGGGGGAAGGTCAGGGCCATGGCATCGAGGCACCACATTGCAGTCCAGAAGACTGGGGGAGGACCTCCACCAACACCACCCAACTACACCGACTGGGAGGAAAAGGTACTGGCCATCCTGCACCCTGAGGGACTCACTGGACTCACTGGAGGAATGGACTTGGGTAAGTCGTCCACATTTTCCCCATATACATCACACCTGGAATGCATGCACCACCCCACCAACACCCACCAGGACCACTACCCCACCCAGCCCACAGCCACTGAATCCACCCCCCCTGCATGCCCACAAACCCACTAACAGGCCCACGTCCCTACCCCTGTGCACAGCCACCTACCCCTGCAAGGATTCACAATGGCACTACACCACCCACAATGCAGCTCCACATCCAAAGCAAAATGCAGTGCACACCTCACAAAGGCACCCTGCATGGCCCCAAAAAGTTACACCTGCACAAACAGCCCAACCCTGTGCACCCATCCGATCATGCATGTGTAACAGACATGTCCATTTCCCCCAACAGGCACCACCACCCATGCTAACCTGACGGTCAGGACAAGGAGTGGCAGTGCCCCCCAGGGAGACAGAGGCACCTCACAGGACACTGAAGATGGATCCCTGGACACTGATGAGCAGGCTGGCCCCTCACACAGTCCTGGACTGTCTCCATCCAGCAGCCCCACCCAGGATACCACTGACACCCCTACCACCTAGCCAAGAACATCAGCCCAGGGCAACCGTCCCCACACCAGTGTATCCAGGCCACAGACTGGTGGAACACAGGTACAAAGGCCATAGTCCCCCCCCCCTCCCAACAGGCAGGAAGATGATTGCCCCAGTACAAGTGCTACCGCCAGACCTGTGCAGGGGACACAGGCACAGGGGGCTAGGCCCAGTGGTAGGGCCTCAGTGGCCCAGGGGGGAGGCCACAGGATGGATGCTGCAGCCCCCGACATGATCTCTGAGGTCCTGGGGGTGTACCAGCATACCCATGACAGATTGGCACAGATAGTATCCACCCTGGAGCATAGTCAGAGGATGCATCAGGAACACCACCAACAGGCCATGGAGCAGTGGAAACAGCACAACGCCACAATGGCCAGCATAACAAACCCAGTCTGAGACCCACACGGGACAGGAGGCCCCCACTACAGCACAGGAGACAGACCTGACAATGACAGCAACAGCAGCAACATTCCACGAACTACCCTCAGAGGAAACACAAGGTACAACCATGTCATCCCCTCTAGGTCGACAGCAGGCGCCCAAACGGACCCTCAGGCCAAGATATGGGACTGGAACCCCTGCCAAAAACAAGCCCCCCTCCAAGAAGTAACTCTGCAACAATCTGCCCACCAACCATCCCACCCAATCAACCACCAAACAGTGCTAACAATCAATCAGAACTCATGTAAGCTGTGATAGAGCCATCAATGCTAACAACAAGGCTGCCACCATGTGGGCATTGAGGACAACCAGCCATGACCAACTGCCATCACTGTAAATTGCACTAGTCAATCCCTGCCACAAATAAAACACATATCACACCTGTAACACTTTCCCCTGTCATAATATGTGAACACAGTGAAGTATGGAAGCAACTGGCCGATAACTACTTTATTGGTAATGCGTAGCATGAAAGTACACCTGTGTGCCTAAATGTTGTCAAAAGAAAATGAAGTAAATTGTATTTGGTACCATGCAGACCTGGACCTTGTTGCAAATAATAGATTAAGCCCCCCTAGATGACAAAGCACACTGACAGTATGTGTCACAATCACCCATGTCAGCCCTTAGTCCCACATAGTTAATGGAAGTAGAGTTGTATCAGTTGGGTCCTGGAATTGACATTTTCCCCTTCCTCATCATCGCCATCACTCTCCTCCCCTCTCTGAGGAAGCTGGTTAGGATTTACAGCACCATCCACATCCAAGAGGGGGATAGAATTTCTTACTGCCAAGTTGTGCAGCATGCAGCAGGCCACCACTGTTCTACACAAATTTTCAGGCCCATAGGCCAGGGAACCCCCAGAAATATATTTAGACAACGAAATCGAGCCTTCAGGAGACCTATTGCGCGCTCTATCACTCTCCTAGTACGTCCATGGGCCTCATTGTAATTCCTCTCTGCATCTGTCCCAGGATTCCTCACTGGTGTCAGGAGCCAACCCAAGTTCGGACAGCCAGAATCACCTAGAAAAATGTGCAAAACAGAGCGGTCAGTGTCAAGCCTCTGAGTCAGACAGCCTGGCTGTCTGCTAGGTGGCAGTTACTGACAGAAACACCTACCTATGATCCACCCTCTTTCGTCTTGTAGTTGTTCCATCTTGTGTGGCACACTACTGTTCCTCAGCACAAAGGAATCATGGACTGAACCGGGGAACATGGCATCACATGTGAGATGTACTGGTCTGCAGTACATACCAATTGGATGCTCATGGAGTGAAAGTTCTTTCTGTTTCTGTACACCTGTTCACTGACTCTTGGGGGTATTATAGGTATGGGGGTGCCATCGATGGCACCTATCACATGGGGTATGTTGGCAAAGGCATAGAAGTCAGATTTGATGGCAGGGAAGTCAGTACTTTGGGAAAACCTCACATAGGACTGCAAATGTCGTACAAATGCATTTAGAAATCTTGTCAGTATAATGGAGAGCACTGGCTGTGAAAATCCTGTACCTATGCCCACTGTCACTTGAAATGAGCCAGTGGCCAGGAAATGGTGTGCAGAGAGCACCTGCACTTGTAGGGATGGCATGCTGATTACGATTTGCCGGAGTTAGTGCAGGATCCAGTAATGCACAAAAGTCTGTGAATAGTTGTACGGGTGAGTCTGAAATTGATTATGATGTTACGCTACACCATGGTCCGCAAATCAACAAGTGGTCTGTACACCGATGGGGCCCTTCCTCGCCACAAGGGTCGGTACCTAGGAGGGATTTGAAACACATGTGAGGAACACACATACATAGGCACACATTGTCATTCATTGTGCACTGCTTACTTGATTGTAGGGACTCAAAAGTAAAATGTTCTTGACAGAATTTCATCCAGAGCTTAATGAGTGAACATGCTTTGATACGTGTGGCATTGTTAATTGTCACATGCTTAGGTGTGTTAGGTGAACAATTGGGCCTGCATTGTGCAAATATAATTTTTATTAATGCGTAGTTAAGGCCAAAATGTCTGCCCCCTGTAATCCAGAATTGTCATTGTGGAAGTAACCTCATACCGCTAGCGGTTGACGTAACAGCATAAGGCGGTGTTTACCGCCGTTTGCACCGTCATTAGTTAACATGAATGCCAATGGGGAATCCTGGCGCATCATGATCACCGCCGGCGGTGACGGTGCACTCCGCCGCAGTGCATATGCGAATTTGTCACCCCAACTTCACTTGACTTCCTGATCTTGTGCGAGCAGGTACTCCACTGAGTGTACTGCTGTGTCCTGCCTCTGGCCATGGAGGTGGCTCGGGTTGCAGGGAAAAGGGCCCAGCCTTCAACCAGGAGGAATTGGAGAAGCTAGTGGACGGGGTCCTGCCCCTGTACGCCAAGCTCTACGGACGGCCAGAGATACAGGTGAGTCGGGGTTTGGGGGCACTGTTAGGGTGCAATGGATGGTGTTGTAAGTACATATGTGTACACCTCTGAACCTGCATGGGCCATGGTTCATGCCGTGCTGCGTGCGTATGTCCTGTAAGTCTGTCAGTACTGCCCGTCCCATAGTGGACGCAGAGCCAGCTGTACATATTTTCCAAGTGCCTGACCTTTGTGTTACATTTCTGTGTCTCCCTTTTAGGTCAGCGCCCACCAGAAGAGGGCACTTTGGCATGCCATCGCCAAGGAGGTGCTGACCGTGGGGGTCTAGGACCGGCGGAGCACCCACCACAGGAAGAGGTGGGAGGAACTGCAGAGCTGGGCACGAAAAATCGGTGAGGCCCAGCTGGGGAAGTCCTCCCAACATGGAAGGGGTGCCCGTCGGGCACTGACCCCCCCTCATGCTACGTATCCTGACGGTGGCTTACCCAGACATGGAGGGGCGCTTGAAGGCTGCACAGCAGTCACAAGGGGTGAGTACTCATGTCACAATCTTAACCTTTGATGGATGTCTGTGTGTGCATTAGGGTTTATGCTGCTTAGTTGAAGGGACTCTGACTGAAGTCCATCTACATGTTGGGCCCCGTAGGGTGTAGGGGTGTTTGGGTCGGGTCTCCTACACGTCGGGTCCTTAGGTAGTTCAGGGGAAGGGTGTAGAGCAGGGTTCTGGTCACTAGTCAGGGGCATGGCCATGGGCATAGTGGAAGGGGTTGCCTGTTGGTGGGTCTTCTGGGTGGGTGTATGTCTGGCCACTATGTTCACTCCTTTCAGCTATTTACAAGTGTCTCTCCTGTTTTGTCTCCCCATCCCTGTTCTCTTGTGTTGTTTGTGTACATCAGCATCATTGAGCGAGGGAGCTGAGGCACCGCAAGTGGGGATGCAGCGGCCCACGGATCCTCGGAGGCAGAGTCATCGGACGCCAAGGGGACCAGTGGGTTGGAGGGTGAGGGGACTACCACAGGGGAGGCAACTACCACTGTAGGTAGTGACTCTGATACCTCCTCCGATGGGGTCTCCCTGGCAGTGGGGGACCCTAGTGGGCACACCCCTACAGTATCATCTTCCTTTTGCTCCCCACCGAGTTGCCCGTGCCCGCTCACCCAGAAGGGTGGGCATCTCCTTCGCCCAGGCACCTCCTCCCCTGCCCCAGTCAGCCCTGCTGCCCTCACGGAGGAGGCTATTGACCTCCTGAGAACCATCTCTGTAGGGCAGACAACCATTGTCAATGCCATCCAGGGGCTAGCATCAGAGATGCAGCAGACAAATGCCTATCTGGATGGCATTCACGGTGCTGTGTCTGGTCTACAGAGATATTTTCAGGCTCTAGCCTCCTCTTTGACGGCAGCCAGTGAACCTGGACATTCTGTCCCCCCTCCAACTCCTCTACCCCTTCTAGCACCCACTCCCTTCACCTGTCCAGAGCACACAATCTGACACCCAGTCAAGCACCACAACACACAAAAAGCACACTTCTAAACACAAGCACCACACCTCCAACACAAGCATTCACACAGCCAACATACACATGCACACACAGCAACATCCACTTCCCCTAGTGTGCCCACCTCTTCCGCATCCCTGTCTGTCCCCTCTACATGCACACCCCCAAGCACTGCACCTTCAGTCACTGTTGCTGAGCTTATTCCTGCAGTCACCACAATAGCAGACATCCATATATGCACCCCAGACACCACACCTGCACTCACCACCACTACTGTAGTTGACACATGCAGCACACTCACCAGTCTTGCAGACACCCACACAACATACATACACACTGGCAGCCCGTCTTCTCCCACTGTGTCCACCCCCCCTCCTCCAAAAACACACAAACGCACCAAGACACCCACCCATTACACATCCACCACACCTCAGCATACTGTCCAGTCACCTGCACCCACAACACGCACCCCAACACCACTTACATCCACACCCTCTGTCTCCACTCCCACGCCCTCCTCCAGGCCCAACCCAATTGCACCCAAAAAACGTATCCTCTTCCGTGCTGACCTCTTCCAACCCACTGGCCCACTCCATCTTGTCCCTAAGCGTGCCCACCTCCTTGCCCTTTCCACTCTTTCCACTTCACAGCCTGCCCCTGTCCGCCCTTCACGTTCCCTTGCTCTTTGGTCGAGGAACACACCCACACCTTCCAAGGCCAAACCAAAACCCCCTCCACCTTCCGAACACAAGTCCAAGCCCCATCCCTGTCGCAAATCCCTACCCCCACCACCCTCTGCCCCTTTTCCCTGAGGTGCCTGGATGCCCCATTGTTGCCCCTTTAGGTGGAGTACAGTGCACTTTTGGGAGTCAGGTAGGGGCCATTGTAGCCCAAACACCTCTGTCACTACGGACTGGCCATTGGCCTTGTTGTGAATAGTTAGCTCTGTGAGCTGAAATAAGTATTTATGGGTGCCCTGTGTTTTGGCGGCACACTCTTGTACCCTGGTCTCTCG
The DNA here is from genome assembly GCF_031143425.1 of Pleurodeles waltl. Taxonomy (NCBI): domain Eukaryota; kingdom Metazoa; phylum Chordata; class Amphibia; order Caudata; family Salamandridae; genus Pleurodeles; species Pleurodeles waltl. The sequence continues at coordinate 641,307,373 of NC_090448.1, forward strand.
TTTCATTGTTTGTGGGTGTGGGGCATTTGTATGTACCATGTTCAGGTTGGATTTGCCTTGTGTTGGGTAAGTAGCTCTTTCTGTGGAGAGTATGGGTTATGCTGTTGTGAAGGGTTGTGGGAGCGTTGCAGGGTGGGTGGATTGGGTGGGAATGTAACTCTGCCGTTTCTTCCCTTGGTTTGTAGGTTTACGATACATACCGTCGTCATCTTCGTCGGTGGTCTCAGTCATGGAGGTATAAGGCAAGGAGCAGGGCTGGCATGATCTGTAGCTCTCTATCCATGTCTGCTTCGGCGATTTGTGTGAGCCTCCAGTGAGTGTTTCCTTATATTAGGTTTGTTTCCGCCTGGCTTTGCGTGGCAGTGGTTCCCGCCCCGGAACTGATAGCGGTCTAGTGGTTCATTATTTGATGAGTGGGTTGGGCCTTTCCGTCGGCCTGTGGGCATATTCTTCTGTCGGCGTCGGCACTCCTCTACTGGCAGTGGGTGGTTTTGAAGATGCCTGTGTTTCAGTTGGTTCTTTATTTGGCGGTCGGGAACGCTCCTCTGTTGGCGGTTTTTACTGCCACCGCCGGCGACGCGGTTTGGACCACCGTGTTCATAATGAGGGCCTAAGTCTGCTGTGTTCAAAGACAGATTGTACGACCTGCTTTGCTGTGGCTTGACCGTTCCCTGCTAGCTTTATAAAGTAACCTTGAATGTCCTCCGGCAGATTGGGGATTACTGCTTGCACCGTGTCCTAGAGTGAATGCATGTTTCGGCCAAGGGGCAGGTGGCGTTCAGTGATTTTAGAGCCATACACCCAGAAGAAAACACCTTTTTCGCAAACAGCTCCAACTTTTTGATTCCCTGTCTGATGGTGTTGTGGTAATACACCAGGGGCTCGTTTTAAAAGCAAAAAACATGCACCACCAAGTTTTCAGGCAACAGGTGGGAGGACAGAAAAGCTGGGTCTCCCTGTTCTGGTTTATAGCTCCTTGCTATGGATCTGGTGACATCAATGGAAGTTGTTGGTTTCTCCCAGACTGTTACTATAGGTTCTGTTATTGCATCATTGGATAGTAGAAAGGGTTCTGACACATGGATCTTGGCTTATAGAAACTCAGTGAGTATGTTGGATTTTGTCTCTGTAGACGGTAACTGGAGTCACAGCATCTCTTCTGCTCTTCTGATAACCGAGTGATAGGAGGTAACTTCTGATGAGTGGTGGAATCCCAGCTGGGAATTAAAGTTCCCACTCAAGGGTGGTATCAAGCCCCCTTGACATCTGCAAAGTTTTGGTCCAGTGTAGGCTGGCCATCCCCATCGGCATCGCACCAGGGTATTTCTGAGGATCGGAGTACCTGATGAAAAGCCTGATTTCCTCCATTAACCTTTGCACATCCCTTCTGGACTGCTGTAGTAAGTCCAACAAGGACAGAGACTTTGGTCAAGTGGGTTGTGACACCGGAAGCCTCAGGTGATAACGGATGTGTCAGTTGAGGCATCATTAGTGTATCCGGTGGTGTTGTGCATGGCCTGCCTGCGTCATATGCAGTGCTGGAGGAATTATCTTTAGGGCTAGTGAAGAGGTGCCAAAGGTGACAAAGATGAAATGGTTTACAAGGGTGGCACTGGGCACGGAGTCAATTTCTATGTCTGCGCTGGCACCAGAATCTGCGCCCATGTAACTGGTGGCAAGGGCAGAAAAGGCATGGAGAGAACTGAGTAATACAGCATCGGTAAACCCCCCCCATATCAAAAATTCATCAGACCCATGAGGTCAGTCAGCACTCCAGAGAGGACAGGAGATCAGCAACAGATGAACATTGTGTTAAGGAACATTGATGGATCTGTCTGGAGTGTTGGAAGTCTTGACAGAGCTGACCGCGCTGGGATGTTGGAGACACTGCTACAGGCGATAGTGTACCCAGAACTGGAGCCAGGCCACATGGAGGCATAGCCACTAAATCCTTCATGGGGTTCTTGATCTGATGGCGGATGAGGTAAAGCAGGGGAACTTGGCGACTTACTTTTCAAAGAACAATGTTGAACAATGTTGTCTTGTCTTTTCTTTCTCTTGTGGTTCTTTTCAGATGACGTCAGTAAGGGTGGTGACTATGATGACCTCAACCTTGGTCTTGACTTGTACTGCCTTTGGCATTCATCACCTATTCTGGCCACAAACATCTTGACTTCTCGTTCATTAATTGCCTTGGGATGCATCTTCTACCATGAATTATGGGCCTGCACATCGTAGTTGGATCCAAGGCACCTGAAGCAGCTACAGTAAAGGCCTGCAAAGGACATCTGACCATCACTTTCGTTCCATGGTTTGAAACTAGAATACAAAGAGACATTTTGAAGGAATGACTGCACTTAATTACAAAAAATGAGTAGAAACTGTCAACAACTCCTGAGGAGATTAAAAGAGCTCTGAACTGTGTCAAGGGCACGGAAAACAGGGAACTGGCACCAGCACATGAGGGCGCTCTGTGGCTTCAGTGACATCACGTACAGGGCCAAGATGGAGCCAGAACCCATTATCGGTGTTGGAGAGCTATGGAAGAGTTTCTGGATCCAGACTTGTATCTCGAATATTCAAAAGGTGAGGAATCTGTAGGTAGAAGTATCCATCAGAAACTTAATTCAAGAGGCTTTAGGTGAGTTGACTTTAGCTATTGGCTTATTTTGCTCCAGTACATCCAACCATTGGCTTCAGGCATAGGATCAGCCAACCAGAGTAGTTTAGTCTAAGTGCTTTTATATTAGTTGCTTGGATTGATCCTTCTACCTCCACTGGAATGCACGAGGAACTATTACATCTGAAATCAGTCAGAAAGAATTCCACTAACACTGAGAACGGACAAATAATTGTGTCTAAAAACTGGGTGCACGTAATAAAAGGGTTGCTTTATTTTCCGTAGCATCCATTTTCCAGATGTTTTTGTGTGTGGTCAGTACCCAACAATGCTAGGCTAACAAGCACTGTCAAAGTCAAGAGGTTTGGCATTTGAATTGCATGTCCACTTTCCTATCTACATGCCACAGAAAAGTCAAATCTTTTAGCTTAACTAATGCTTTATTTTTCTCGGCGCCGTTCAAATGTCTTAAGGTCTCTGTGGAAGCAGTGTCCACCTTCCCTCCAGCAAAGCACCTCTGTATAAAAAGACGACAATATATTCTTGCTGTTCTGCACGATGCACCTCATCGACCCTCTAGTGTGCAATCTGCACGGCAGCAAATGGGTATTGTCTGTTCTTCAGCAACTTTTAAGAGTTCCTGGATGAGGCCACCCAACAATGCCAGACTGCTAGTGAGGTGTCCAAAAACTAGGGGGAAGAATGGATGGTGATCGAAGGTTCCCTCACCAAAATGAGCTTCACCCTATGACCATCACACTGCTTTTGTGTGAGACAAGACCAGCTTACTTTGCGCTTACAGCAATGACCAAAGTGCTGCACTCCTTTGCGGATGATAACAAATGTGATGCATCAAGCTACTTCCTGCAGCTAGGGTCCATCTAATATGCACATCAACATGTTGGTCTAGTGGCTCATGTGTGCCCCTATGCCACTATGTGAAAAGGACCTGAAGAAAAAGTTGTCGCGCTCTCACAGGCGGAGACCAGGTAAGATGTAGTTTCAATGGCACTTTTCATTTTACTATTAGTACATCTTGTTACGGAAGTCTCGTATTTATGGATACAACTATTCAGGATGACAGTGACAGACATATGTAACTGATTTATGAGATACTGTGCCAGATAACAGACAATGGGCCTAATTCTGAGTCTGACGGGCGGCGGAGGCCGCCCGCCAGACTTCCCCCCTCCGAAATACCGCTCCGCGGTCGAAAGACCGCGGAGGGTATTCCGAGTTTTCCCCTGGGCTGGCGGGCGGTCTTCGCAAGACCGCCCGCCAGCCCAGGGGAAAACTCCCTTCCCACGATGACGCCGGCTCGTAATAGAGCCGGCGGAGTGGGAAGGTGCGACGGGTGCAGTTGCACCCGTCGCGTATTTCAGTGTCTGCTTTGCAGACACTGAAATACTTTTAGGGGCCCTCTTACGGGGGCCCCTGCCGTGCCCATGCCATAGGCATGGGCATGGCAGGGGCCCCCAGGGGCCCCGTGACTCCCCCTCCCGCCATCCGGTTCCCGGCGGGAGAACCGCCAGGAACTGGATGGCGGGAGGGGGAGTCGGAATCCTCCATGGCTGCGGAGCGCGCTCCGCAGCCATGGAGGATTCCTACGAGCGGCGGAAAGTCAGCGGGAGACCGCTGGCTTTCCGCGTCTGACCGCGGCTAAACCGCCGCGGTCAGAATGCTCGTAGGAGCACCGCCAGCCTGTTGGCGGTGCTCCCGTGGTCGGTGGCCCTGGCGGCCACCGACCGCCAGGGTCGGAATGACCCGCAATGTCTCGAGCCCTATGCCTCCAAAAATAACACAGTGTATACTTTAATAAAGCGATTACTGAAATGTCAGCTCAGCAGCATGCCCCCATTCTTCTAGACCTCTGCTTACCGAATGTATTGCTTGCGGTTCATGCGGCAGAACATGATGAAGCCATTGACACATTTTTTCTTGAGCTGAAAGACACAATGATGCTTTTTCAAAGCCTTAAGCCTCTGAAAGCTGTGACTCCTCTTTCTCTTGCGTCCTCCAAGGTGTGCCCGTTTTCCTTTCTGGCATGGTGTCCACGAGTAGTCACCCTTCTCATCACTGGTAGACTTCAGACAGTCCTTTGAACACCTTGGGCCCTGAAGAGAAGGAAAAATGAAACACAGAGGAAGTCACAAGAGGACCAGATAAAGAGATTTCAGTTGTGGAGAAAGCAGGAGGAGAGAAAAAAGGCGATTCAAAAACGTGCATTTACGCCAAGTCATCACTGTGCATTAAACTTGGCAGTTAATTCCAGTATATAAAAGGATTATTAGCCACAGGACATGAAGGTTAATTACAGCAGGATCAGCAACTAAAGCAGAGGAGTATTTTGGCGTTCATTATTTGTCATCCTCTAAGACAAAAGTCGAGTTACTTTGAAAAATGTATGTTTCTTTCAGACAAACAAATACTACATAGATCTAGCAAAACGAGAGTTCTGAAACAAGTAGCACAACAACGTATACATTTAGCTCAAATAAATATGCACTGGACTCAGTAGTTGTATACAGCATGCCTTCTAAAATTTTATAGGTCGTCCAAACCCCTACTCAGTTCTGATCTTGAAGACTAATGAGGAACTGTCATCTTCACCTCTGTGGATGAAAGCTCGAGACAGCTGCATTTATCCTTTGGATAGTAAGTTGACAAAAGAGCTGATACGTTATAAGGCCAAGGCCTTATTTGTAATGTTGTTTCTTTAGCCAAAAAGCTGCCATTCACAGAGTGAGCCAGATTGACGGCGAACGGGTACCTGCTGATGACTTCTTTATTACATATCGTGTGTCCTCTGCTAAAGTACTGCATCCTTTTGTCGTATTGTACCCACCACGTTGATTTACTTTGGCCCCAACGAGTATTGGTATGCCACTTAACATCTGGAGCAGAAAAAACAGACAGGTGTCCCGAGAACCTCTACCAAACTACCTGAAAAAAGCATCCACATCACGAAGAGACGAAAGTGCCAAAGAAAACAGGCATAATTTCCTGGTGTTCCCTCACTTTTTTCCTAAAGCCAGCATGCACAAAATATACTCTAAAGAACCTTCACGTTAGGCTTTCTGCTGGGCAGTTTCAATTCAAAGTATTGTCTGTATCACACTACTAAAAGCAGAGCGGCCAGATAAATGGAATGAGATTCCTACTCCATTCTGCGATTATCACCATCAATAAAGATTCTGCAATGCAAAAGCAAATGTCTCTTATTAGTAATCCTATTCTGCATCGTAGTTATCATTTAATTTATAAACTCTGGGTAATCCTATGCTGCATTGCAATTATCATTTTACAAGCCCTGGATACGTGTAGTGCCATTTACTAGAGATTTACAAGTAAATTAAATATGCCAATTAGTAGTAAGCCAATTTTATCACGTTTGAAGAAAAGAACACAACCACTTAGCCATCACGGTCGAATTCAGCAAAGCAGGAGTGAGGGTGACAACTTTGGTGTGGTTTTCCCCCAAACATTTCACCTTCACTCCTGCTTTTCTGAATTTGGTTGTGATGGCTTTAGGACTCAACACACGTTACCACTGCTAACCAGTGCTAACAGACTTGTGTTCTTTTCTTCAAACATGGTAACACTGGCTTACACCTAATTGGCATATTTAATTTACTTGTAAATCTCTAATAAAAGGCTCAACATGTACCCAGGGTTTGTAAATTAAATGCCACTAATGGGCTTGCAGCATTCATTGTGCCAACCAGACAGTGACACAAAATATTAGCAGTGGATAGGATGGACCATCCTGCCAAGATGGTTGGGGCAGAGCTGTTCCCTGCCAAAACGAGTGCCTGAACAACGAGGTCGGAACACCTACCTCGTTGTTACTACTAATGCCTTTACCACGAATGCCTTAACAACGATATTTTGTTGTAAAGGCATTCCTGGTAAAGGCATTAGTAATAGGCACCCATTGATCCTGCATGCGTCACCCCAACCCCCAACACCTAAAAACCCCTGACCCCCCACCCCGCCCCAAAACCTAAAACGCCCCACCCCCCCAACCCCACCCCAAAACCTAAAACCCCCGACACCCCACCCCATCCCAAAACCTAAAACGCCCCGCCCCCCAGCCCCCGCCCCAAAACCTAAAACCCCCTGACCCCCCACCCCTGCCCCGAAACCTAAAACGCCCCACCCCCAACCCCATCCCAAAACCTAAAACCCCCTGACCCCCCACCCCGCCCCAAAACCTAAAACACCCCACCCCCCCAACCCCAACCCCCAAAACCCCCTGACCCCCCACCCCGCCCGCCCCAAAACCTAAAACTCCCGACCCCACCCCAAAACCTAAAACGCCCCAACCCCCGCTCCAAAATCTAAAACCCCCCGACCCCCCACCCCGCCCAAAACCTAAAACCCCACACCCCCGCCCCAAAACCTAAAACCCCCCACTTACCTGAGTCGTCGCCTCGTCATCTGCGTCGTCCTCCTCAGCCGACTCCCTTGTTTGTACCTTAACCACGCATGTACGTTGTTCAGGACATGCGTGGTTAAGGCACAAAATAACAAAGTCGTGGTTAAAGAAAGCGTTGTTCCGCTATCGTTAACCAGGACTTCGTTATAAAAAAGTCGGCGTAGAGGACGTTTCCCGCACAACATGCTCCAGAGGCCTCCCTGCAACGGCTCAGCTGACCTGCTCCACTGGACCTTCAACTAGTCCTGCCTGAGCAATTCTGTTCTCTGATGGAGTGATTTCCTGATCCTCAACATTTGCTTCCCCTGGACCTGGATCCTTGGCTGGCATCAGTTGAGCTGCTCCTCTGAAGGAGGGTAAAATCCTTAAGTTTTGGGCACTTTAAATAGGCCTGTTCACTCTGAAACTCTGCCACCCTTGATGATCGCCTGCGTAAAGCTCTGGTGAACCTGACTCTTTGCGGTACAGCGTCCGCCAGAGACGACTGGTATGCTGCACTTCATGCTACAGCAATATCCGTTTGGGGTGACGGCCACTGAGCAGCTCCAGCAATGACGGTCTACAACAGCCAATCAAAACCTCTCACTACAGTGACTACTGTCAACAATGCCAAGCTTGCTCTTCGCGCTACAGTGACAACCATTTGTGATGCTCTCCCTGCTCCGTGCAAAAAGAACAGATGATGGAAAGAATGCTAAATAATGCAAACATTCACCCCCGTCACAAAGATCTGGGTTTAATCCATTGTTTTTTTGCTCACCACACCACCACAGTTTGCACCCAGCCACATGCAAATCAGTCTTAATCCTGTTCCTCGTGGGAACAGTCTAGCCCGAACAACCAAGGCAGGTTCTCCCTGGACTGAAAACAAGCATCCTAGGACTGGTTTCAGGATATCACCCTTCATCAGCAAGGCTAGCTTGAATCCAGTGGCACAGTGAGCATGGGACCTACGTCTGGGCATACCCTTCCGACTTGGAGCAACAAATTCAAAAAGCACAGATGACAAATGGAATGATGAACAATGCAAACATTCAACCCCAGTCACACAGATCTGGGTTTAATCCATCGTTTTTTTGCCCACCACGCAACCCCAGTTTGGACCCAGCCTTATGCAAATCAGCCTTGACTCTGTTCCTCATGGGAATAGTCCAGCCCGCACTGCCAACCCAGGTTCTTTCTGGACCGGAAACAAGCATCCTAGGACCAGTTTCAGGGTATCACCCTTCATCAGCTAGACTAGCTTGAATCCGGTGGCGCAGTGATCACAGGACCCACGCCTGGGCATCCCTTCCTACTTGGGGCGACAAATGCAAAAAGAACAGATGATGGACTGAATGCTGAACAATGCAAACATTCACCCCCCAATCAAAAATATCTGGGTTTAATCCATTCTTTTTTTGCTCACCGTGACATTCCAGTGTGGACCCAGCCAAATGCAAATAAGTCTTGAACTTGTTCCTCATGGGAACAGTCCAGCCCGAACTACCAAGCCAGGTCCTCCCTGGACCGGAAACAAGCATCCTAGGACCAGTTTCAGGGTATCACCCTTCATCCGCTAGGTTGGGTGCATGGGTCCCGTGCTCACTATGCCACCAGATTCAAGCTAGCCTGGCTGAAGAGGGTTGATACCCCGAAACTTTCACTTAATTACATTTTGGATGCTGCATAAATACTTAACACTTTTCCTCCAAGACGGCTTTGTGCAAAGCTACCAAAATGTTATGCACAGGTTAATTTAGTGAGTTATGTGGTTCACCCTGGCAAGGATTGTGGTTGTTGCCACAGTGGGACTTCCAAAACCTGTACCAATAACCAAATTTCTTACAAAGTGTTACTTGAGCTTAACGCCTACCTGATTTCTTCTGTTAAAGGGACCACAGAATTTACAGGATGAAAATAAGAGTCTCTTCAAAAGAAGTGAGCTTTTGCAGCAACTGCCAGAAAAATGTGTGCTGGGTTATTGTTGGCTCTTCAAGCGTATGTTTTTCAGGGTTGACATCAAATGCTTCCTATCAAGCACATCTTCCTGCATTTTCCCCTAGTGTTGATCATTTCTATTCTATTACATACAAAGATGTATTAGAGTACTGTGCTACAGAGTTGCATTATGTATGTTTCCCAATTGGAAAATAACTGGGAAGTCAAGACTGATTAGCGTATAAGGTCCTTTTTGCATTGCAACTCACCTTTTGAAAATATTCATATCTATAAAATAGGATTGCTCCAGGATGCCTGGATGCATCTGGGAGCTATTCAGCTTTTATGATTATCTATGAAGATCTTATGGTGCAGAACATTAAAAGCTATGCAGCTATGTATAAGAATAACTGCTTTTAAAAGTTAGCTTTCACTGGTGAATATGTAGTACACTAGTATACAAGAGTGAAGAATCTGCTCTAATTCTGATGCTGACCAAGCCACAAAATCTGCAGTTCAGACACACAAAATAAAAGCTATGACAAGGTTGAAACCTAACATCAACTCCAAAAGAACTAAAACACAGGTATCACAAAATTAAGAAAAGTACCAACTTTAGACGACCCAGAAAAATATGCTTACTTCATTAGATCAGATGTTTCCGCTAAAGTCACATCAGTAGTCAGTGCCCACAATGTACCTAATAAGTCTGTCTGACTTGACGAAATCAAAGCAGCTCATGAACCTATAGGTTCAGCTCATGCCAGACTCTTAGATACTCTGCACGCTATATGAGCGCTAGTGGGGGCCATAAATGCAGAGGGCAACCAAACCATATGTACTGCAGCATCCAATATATCAGTTGATAGAAACTTCTATGACTGCATGGCCACTTCACATGTGCCTTACAAAAAGCAGTGGTTCCCCAAGATCATTTAATAAAATTGTTCCACTTCCACAAATAAAAAATATATATTATTGCATACTGGTAGCTGTAGATTCATGGAAACTGTTTATATGAGTATAGTCACAGCTTGCGCATTCACAAAAGACATCTTGTAATCAGCAGCAAAGGGAGGGATACGTACCTTTCAAGCAGACCAAGTGTCAGCTTCAGCTTCCATATTATAAGAGATACTTACTAATGTGGAAGTACTACCCCAATTTTGTAATCCACACCAATTGCAAATTAATGCAGTTGTAGAGGGACTGAAGGGCATGCTCATAAAAGGCTTTGACAATGAGGGGTTTAAGTAGTTGTGTGCCATGGCTAGAGAACCCAAGTAACACACAAGGGGCAGTAAACAACTTGGCCAGACATGTATTAACTAAACCATACATTTCATGAAATGTTTGGTAGGAAGACCTATTCCCTCGACGGTGGTGTAAAACCTCCTGTTCAACCATGCATTGATCTGTTACAGTTATTGCAGTAGACCAGACAAAGTTTGTCTGAGCCATAGGCTCCTTCACATGCCCTACCATCAACATCTGCTTCTGGATTACCAAAAGCCGGGGACCTTGAAATAGAAATAAATTCCAGAGAAAGATATATTGGATCATGCCAATCAAGAGGCTGTGCTGATAGCTATGGCAACCCTATGAACTGTGATACTGCTGCTATTATGTGTCACCCAATAGAACAGGAATGATTCACCATGTGCAATTCACACAAGACATGTTGCACCACAGCTAGAGAAGTCTCACCTTTCACCATGATTTGAAGATTTCATGAAGCAACAAGCATTAGGGAATTTGAAAATGAAAGAGCGCATGAGGTGGACTATGCTAATGGTGTTAAGTAACAATGTAGAAGAGACACACCACCTTTAAGATACAAACGAATAAAGTGTGAAACCTCTTTCAAAGGATAATATGACAGAAAAAAGTTGAATGGTGTACAGATTCTCAGTTTCTGTTCATAAAGGCTTAAGTCAAAGTCTCAGTTGACAAGACAACTGGGCTGTGTACTGGCTGCATTCAAGAAAGAGACACCCAACCCCGAATTATTGTATAGTTAGTCCTAACGGATGTCATGTTCTCAAAGTTAAAGGTGATGGCTGGTATTCTACCTTATGTATCATTGTAGATACATTATATTTGGTCTACACTGAGTGATCAATGACCAACCTGTATTGTTAGGTGCAACAGAGTTCACCAGTCTATTAGGAATTTCACTGATTTGTAAACAAGTCACATTACATTAAGAATGAAATTTCTTTGTTCAAGGAAGCAAAGGTTCCCTAATTGTGACCCTGAAGCCAGTTGTTTCTGAAGGGGATACAATCTTAAGGAATTGATCGTACTTGGTCCAACTTATGAAAATGTATTGCTGTTTAAGAAAAGGCTTCATTTATACTTTAACTGTATATGAACAAATTGAATGTTATTGTTATGTGCTTTTACCATTGTGACTTAAAGCAAATACGTTCATTAATTTCCCTAAGATTAACAAATTTTCGTATACAAATCTTGACAAATTAGCAAGAAGGATTTCACTATTACTGGACAAAGATACACAGTTTATGCAAATGATTACTACACATTACATGTAGCACAAAGTAGAAAACGAGTAACTGAGTATCTACAAGCAGCCTAGTCGCCTGAGTTCATTGATTCAATAGGCATTATTTTGCTTGCTTCAAACATAATAAGAATAGCTATACATCACGAGTCAGTGAGTAGAGGCTTTTAAAAAACTTTTGACTACATTTTAGGCTTAGTGATGTGGTAATGGTAAAATGTGTTGGATTTTTAACACTCACATTTTTTCTGGTCCAGCTCCAACATTATGGTGGTCATTCTGACCTCGGCGGTAAAAGGCGCCTACCGCCGGTCAGAAATCCTCCATAATCCCGCCGCGGTCGCGGAAACCCGCCACGGTCATTCTGACCCGCAGAAGGCAAACCTCCGAAAATCCGACCGCCACAACAGACCGCCAGACCAGCGGTCGGCGGAAAGGTGGAGGTGACCAAACCTCCACCGCCACGCCAACAGAAATACGCCCATCCCATTACGACCCACGAATCCACGCGGCGGTCATTCAAACGCGGTATTCCATTGGCGGGACACACCGGCGCGGTCAGAATACACACCAACGAACAAAACTCACCCACATTGGACGATTTGAATCCCACACACCTGATACACATACACACACCACTCCCACACACACAATACAATATAAAACACCCACCCACATCACCCACAAACCCCTACGCTTACAAAATCGTAAAGAAGGCAAGAGCGAGACACCAGCATCCAAAACATAACAGCCACAGCCACTCAACACCATCACCCACACACTATCCACACACAAAACAACACACACCACCACACTCAACTCACTTAAATACACATACTCCACCCCACACATCATACACACCACCCCATGGCACCCCAAAGACAACCCCGCTTCACAGACGAAGAACTCAGGGTTATGGTGGAGGAAATCGTTCGTGTAGAGCCCCAGCTGTTCGGCACACAGGTCCAATACACCAGCATTGCCCGGAGGACGGAGCTATGGCAGAGGATTGTCGACAGGGTGAACGCAGTGGGACAGCACCCCAGAAATCGGGAAGACATCAGGAAGCGATGGAACGACCTACGGGGGAAGGTGCGTTCCATGGTATCCAGGCACAACATCGCCGTGCAGAAGACTGGCGGAGGACCCCCACCTCAACCCCCACAATTCACATCATGGGAGGAGGAAGTCTTGAACATCCTGCATCCTGACGGCCTCGCAGGAGTCGGCGGAGGAATGGATACTGGTAAGTTGAAGCTTCAATACTGCTTCCCCCCCACCTGCATGCCAAATCAGACCCCAACCCTCACCCCCATCCTCGAACCCCACCCTCACCCCCACCCCCATCCTCACCCCCACCCTCACCCCCACCACCATCCTCACCCCCACCACCATCCTCACCCCCACCCCCAGCACACCTATTCCCCGCCAATGTCTCACCATCACAACCCACACATCCCAAAACCTAGGCCTGCATGCGTCCACTAAGCATGGACACCCATCACCAAAGCATGCCCAATGCATATACACATCCCCCCCACAAGCCACCCTCACCAAAGCCCCCACACACGAATGCCAGCACTTGGGGACACGGGAACCCACAGATACACCCATATGCGACACATTGAAACTATAACCATACCTCTATACCCCTGCAGGACCCGACCGTCAACACACCGCGGCGGAGGGGCCAGAATTATCCACACCCCCCCACCCAAGAGGCCGTCAGCGATGACAGCAGCTCTGTCGATCTGGACACCGATGACCAGCCCGGACCATCGGGGACCTCTGGACAGTCGGTTCCCCTCACACAGGCACAGGCCACTATAGACCCTAACCCCTCTGGGAACACCAGCACAGCTCCCACCCAGCGGGCCCATGCCTCTGTCTCCAGGGCGCGTCAATCTGCGGTGTGTCTACCACTACAGGGCACCCAGGATAACCCACCACCCCAACAACAACAGGGACCTGGGGGCAGTGGTAGTGGGCACACCGGCCAGGGGGCAGAGGCCCAGGGAAACAGGGCAACTCGGCGGGCAGCTGTGCGACAGGGGGGGGAGGAGAGGCCCAGGGAACCCACTCTCCACGAGGTCCTCACCACCATCATGGGAGCATACAACCGCTCCCAGGAGACGATGGCGACGGTACTGGCCCGGTTCCAGGAGATCCAGGTGCTGCAGGAGGAACACTATCGGGGGTACAGGGAGGACATCCGAGCCATCAACACCACCCTGGTTACCATGGTAGGGCTGCTGCAGGACCTCGTAAACAGCAGGGCGGACACTGAACAACACCCAAGGGCCCCTGCCACTAGCCGGGACCAAGAACAGCCATCCACCTCCGCCGGCGCTAGTGGACAGGAGGCCCCCGCACAGCAGCAGCCCACCAGACCCCCACCTCCTGCAGGAGAAGAACCACCCCGCAAGAGGGCCCTGAGATCTCGCAAGACAGAGTAGGATGTCAAGACCCCCGCCAGCAATGGATACCACCTGATGTCATCCCACTGTCCCACATTGTCACCCTGTCCATCCTCGAACTGCCCATGCTCCATCTCTCCACAGGCCTCTGGACAATGCACCTGTGTGACTGTTACTCTGGACTCTGCCATGGACATTCCTTCACCATAGCCCCCACCCACTTGAAACCACCCATCCCATTTTGAGCACTTCAATAAACACCTATTTTGCACCAAAATATCAGGAGTCTGGCTGTGATTTCAATAGATTGTAATTGACATGACAGTGCAAATATGTCCTTGTACATGGTGAAGTCAACAAACAGCTGCCACAAAGCTGTAGGCCATGGGGAAACGAAGCACAGGACTCGTAGTGGGGACCCCAGATCTGAAATAGGGAGGGAAAAGCCAAAACTCAGTCATCATACACTGGGGCAAATAGACAGGCAGCAGAGATGCTGCAGAGTAGTTAACTTTTACTAAATTATCTTTGAAATGTTACCTGTGTCCTATTGGAAGTACTGTTCAATGATTCTGTCCCTGTTGTCTGTTTCAGCCCCGTCGTCTTCCTCCTCGTCACTCTCCTCAGGTTCCACCGCTGCCACAACACCACCGTCTCGACCATCCTCCTGCAGGAAAGGCACCTGGCGGCGCAAAGCCAGGTTGTGAAGCATGCAGCAGGCCACGATGATGTGACACACCTTCTTAGGTGAGTACATTAGGGATCCACCGGTCATATGCAGGCAGCGAAACCTGGCCTTTAGGAGGCCAAAGGTGCGTTCGATCACCCTCCTAGTACGCCCATGGGCCTCATTGTACCGTTCCTCTGCCCTGGTCCGGGGATTCCTTACTGGGGTCAGTAGCCACGACAGGTTGGGGTACCCAGAGTCCCCCACTAGCCATACACGGTGTCTCTGTAGCTGTTCCATCACGTAAGGGATGCTGCTATTCCTGAGGATGTAGGCGTCATGCACTGACCCTGGGAATTTGGCATTTACATGCGAGATGTACTGGTCAGCCAAACACACCACCTAGATGTTCATTGAATGGTAACTTTTTCTGTTCCTGTACACCTGCTCCCTGTCTCTTGGGGGAACCAAAGCCACATGGGTCCCATCAATGGCACCAATTACGTTGGGAATATGTCCAAGGGCGTAGAAATCACCCTTCACTGTAGCCAGTTCGCCCACCTCAGGGAAAATGATGTAGTTCCTCACGGATTTCATCAGGGCAGACAACACTCTGGATAACACCTTTGAAAACATGGGCTGAGACATCCCAGAAGCAAATCCCACGGTTGTCTGAAATGACCCACTTGCCAAGAAATGGAGTACTGACATGACCTGCACCAGAGGGGGAATCCCTGTGGGTTGGCGGATGGGGGACATCAGGTCGGGCTCCAGCTGGGCACACAGTTCATGGATAGTGGCACGGTTAAGACGGTAGGTCAGGATAATGTGGCGTTCTTCCATTGTCGACAGGTCCACCAGCGGTCGGTACACGGGAGGATTCATCCGTCTCCTCGCCCAACCCAGCGGACGGTGCCTAGGAAGGACAACATGGAGCACACAGTCAGGCAACCCACAGGTACGTACTCACAGCTAGCACAGTATACGATTCTCTATGCAGTGAATGGCGTGTATGAGTGGCTATGCAAGGCCTAGGCCTGTGTGACGCAGTTGAAATTGAGCCATGTGGGCCCTGGAAATGGCGGCTGCCTGACCTGTGAAGTGTGACAATGGGATGTGAGGTCAATGCGCTGGCGTGGCACACCGCGGCGGGCGGCGGGCCAAGACCGCGGCGCGAAGCCGCATTGGTTAACATTGAAGCCTATGGGTTTCAGGAGCCAATGGCGAAGGGCGCCGGCGGTGGCGGGACGCACCACCGCGGTACGCACCGCCGCGGACGTGACCGCCATTTTCTATCTACTTATCCACTTGCGACTTGAACTTTCACAGGAGAGGACCTATACTGCAAGTGTTGCTGTGACCTCGGTCTGGAAGGGACAATGGCTGCTGCGACTGGGGAAAGGGCCCCTGCCTTCACTGGAGAGGAGTTGGAGAAACTTGTGGATGGGGTCCTCCCCCAGTATGCGCTACTCTACGGTCCTCCAGACCAACAAGTGAGTTTAATTCTATCTGGATTTGGGGCCACTGGCTGGCTTGGGGGCCTGGCGGGGATGGGGTGCATGTTGGGCATGGCGGGGGGCCTGGCGGGGGGCCTGGCGGGGATGGGGGGCATGTTGGGGCTGGCGGGGGGCCTGGCGGGGGGCCTGGCGGGGATGGGGGGCATGTTGGGCATGGCGGGGGGCCTGGCGGGGGGCCTGGCGGGGATGGGGGGCATGTTGGGGCTGGCGGGGGGCCTGGCGGGGGGCCTGGCGGGGATGGGGGGCATGTTGGGCATGGCGGGGGGCCTGGCGGGGGGCCTGGCGGGGATGGGGTGCATGTTGGGGCTGGCGGGGGGCCTGGCGGGGATGGGGTGCATGTTGGGCATGGCGGGGGGCCTGGCGGGGGGCCTGGCGGGGATGGGGGGCATGTTGGGGCTGGCGGGGGGCCTGGCGGGGGGCCTGGCGGGGATGGGGGGCATGTTGGGCATGGCGGGGGGCCTGGCGGGGGGCCTGGCGGGGATGGGGGGCATGTTGGGGCTGGCGGGGGGCCTGGCGGGGGGCCTGGCGGGGATGGGGGGCATGTTGGGCATGGCGGGGGGCCTGGCGGGGGGCCTGGCGGGGATGGGGTGCATGTTGGGGCTGGCGGGGGGCCTGGCGGGGATGGGGTGCATGTTGGGCATGGCGGGGGGCCTGGCGGGGGGCCTGGCGGGGATGGGGTGCATGTTGGGCATGGCGGGGGGCCTGGCGGGGATGGGGTGCATGTTGGGCATGGCGGGGGGCCTGGCGGGGGGCCTGGTGGGGATGGGGGGCATGTTGGGCATGGCGGGGGCCTGGCGGGGGGCCTGGCGGGGATGGGGGGCGTTGGGCCACTGGAAAGGAAAATGCTGAGTAACTTGAACGTGGTATTTCTCCCTCCCTGTACGTGTCACATAGGTCCGCGCCCATGAGAAGATCGGGATTTGGCGTGCCATCGCCAAGGAAGTCCGGGGCCTGGGGGTCCACCATCGACGGGGCACCCACTGCCGCAAGAGGTGGGAGGACATCCGCCGCGGGACCAAGAAGACCGCCGAGTCTCTGCTGGGGATGGCCTCCCAACGTAGGCGGGGTGCCTGCCGTCAACTGAGCCCCCTGATGTTCCGGATCCTGGCGGTGGCCTACCCTGATTTGGATGGGCGCGTGAGGGCAGCACAGCAGACACAAGGGGGTGAGTACAAGCATCATCTACTCTGTTGTGGTGCAGTGGAGGTGTCTGGGTGGGGGAGGAGGGCTGTGGGTCCCCCTAGGCCAGGGCGATATCTGTAGGCTGGGCACCCCCGTAAGCCCCTGTGTCCCCAGCCACCACCCTCAGTAGTGTGTCAGTACAGCCATCCCTGGGCCGTGTCATCCATGGGTGCAGTTGACAACTCTAGGCGTGTAGGGCATGTTCCACGGAATGCGTAGCGGACCCCAAGTGCGCAACTTAGTGCAGGGGGCATCTGTGTCTGTCATGTCCGCTAACTGTACCGGAGATCCATGTACTCAATATCCCTTTATTTCTCTCTCCCCCACCCTTTTTGTTTGTCTTTCTGTGCTTGTGTGCATCAGCATCATCAGGCGGAGGAGAAGTGGCATCGGGGCAGGAGGGAGCTGCATCTCACATGGCCCAGGAGGGCCATGCCACAGAGTCAGACTGGACCAGTGAGACGGAGGGCGAGGGGAGCTCCACGACGGGGACGACTGGAGCCTGCAGCGACACGGACACGTCCTCGGAAGGGGGCTCCCTTGCGGGGGTGGCACCATCCGTGCCCCCCGCCATTACAGGTACAGCCGCCACCCAGCGCACCATCTCCGCCCTCCCAGCAGCCCCTCCGCGTTCGCCCCGTGCCCGCTCTGCCAGGAAGCCGGGCATCTCCTTCGCCCCAGGCACCTCAGGCCCTGCCCCTGTTACCCCCGCTGCCCTCAGTGAGGAGGTCATTGACCTCCTCCGAACGCTCATTGTTGGGCAGACTACCCTTTTGAATGCCATCCAGGGGGTGGAGAGGGAGGTTCATCGCAGCAATGCGTACCTGGAGGGCATTCATTCGGGTCAGGCTGCCCATCAGCGATCGTTCCAGGCTCTGGCCTCAGCACTGACGGCAGCCATTGTCCCTGTCTCCTGCCTGCCTCTACTAACTCCCTCCTCCCAGTCTCCTGTTCCTCTGCCTGTCCCACCCACACCATCAGACCAGCCTGCACACACCTCAACACCCAAGAGAAGCTCATCCAAACATAAGCACCACAGATCACCCAGACATTCACACACGCAACATTCCGATGCAGACATGCCAACAGTCACTACCACCTCTGTGACCCCCACCTCCTCGTCTCCCTCCTCCCTCCCTGTGACGTCTACACTCACACCTCCATTCACCTCACCATCAGCCAGTGTTTCCATCACCAGCACACCCTCCACTCCAGTCCGCACACGTGCAGTCACCATCCCCACTGCCATTTACACGTCCCCTGTGTCCTCTCCCACTGTGTCTGTCACCCCCTCTTCCACACCACACAAACGCAGCCACCCACCCACCCAACAGCCATCCACCTCACGACAGCCTATCCCTCCTGCACCTGCACCCAAAGACAGCAAACGTGACTCACCTACAACCACATCCTCTCCCTCCACTCCCATTCCCACTGTACCTACCACTCTCCATTGTCCCAAGAAGCTCTTCCTCGCCACTACTAACTTCTTTCCTGACCCTGAGCCCCCCCCTCCTTCTCGTCGGGGTAAGAAGAGCACCTCAGCCACCACCAGCCCTGCAGCCCCCTTGACAAGGGTGCAGGGGTATTGGAGCCCGCCAGCCCGCATGTCTGGATCTTCGCCCAGCAGCAAGGGGACAGCCAGCCCACCCCCTGGGAAGAGGAGCAGAAGGCGGAAGGGGCGCCGCAGGAGCCCGCCTTCTACATCCCCCCCGGACACCACCCAGAGACAGTCACCTGCCACAGCTCCAAAGGGAGGAAAGGGCCACAGGCCGACGACTAAGGAGGGCAAGGGCAGCAAGTTGGAGAGGTCAGGCAGCAGGCCTGCTGCCCAGGAGGAGCCCACAACCCCCATAGCCGCTGCCCCGGGAGGAACCGGCACAGCTGCCCCGGGAGAGCCCACCAGCCCCATAGCCGCTGCCCAGGGAGGACCCAGCCCAGCTGGCCAGGAGGGCCCCACCACCCACAGCCCAGGTGGGCAGTGAAGGAGCACCATCCCCGCTGCCCAGGAGGGCACCACCAGGCATTTAGCAGTTGGCCATAGACCGTCCGCCGTCTCAAGAACCGCTGAACTGGGCCCTTCAAGGCAAGAACCGCTGAACTGGGCCCCGCCGTCTCAAGAACCGCTGAACTGGGCCCCGCCGTCTCAAGAACCGCTGAACTGGGCCCTTCAAGGCAAGAACCGCTGAACTGGGCCCTTCAAGGCAAGAACCGCTGAACTGGGCCCCGCCGTCTCCAGAACCGCTGAACTGGGCCCTTCAAGGCAAGAACCGCTGAACTGGGCCCCGCCGTCTCAAGAACCGCTGAACTGGGCCCCGCCGTCTCAAGAACCGCTGAACTGGGCCCTTCAAGGCAAGAACCGCTGAACTGGGCCCTTCAAGGCAAGAACCGCTGAACTGGGCCCCGCCGTCTCAAGAACCGCTGAACTGGGCCCCGCCGTCTCAAGAACCGCTGAACTGGGCCCCGCCGTCTCAAGAACCGCTGAACTGGGCCCTTCAAGGCAAGAACCGCTGAACTGGGCCCTTCAAGGCAAGAACCGCTGAACTGGGCCCCGCCGTCTCAAGAACCGCTGAACTGGGCCCCGCCGTCTCAAGAACCGCTGAACTGGGCCCTTCAAGGCAAGAACCGCTGAACTGGGCCCTTCAAGGCAAGAACCGCTGAACTGGGCCCTTCAAGGCAAGAACCGCTGAACTGGGCCCCGCCGTCTCCAGAACCGCTGAACTGGGCCCTTCAAGGCAAGAACCGCTGAACTGGGCCCCGCCGTCTCAAGAAGCGCTGAACTGGGCCCCGCCGTCTCAAGAACCGCTGAACTGGGCCCCGCCGTCTCAAGAACCGCTGAACTGGGCCCTTCAAGGCAAGAACCGCTGAACTGGGCCCTTCAAGGCAAGAACCGCTGAACTGGGCCCCGCCGTCTCAAGAACCGCTGAACTGGGCCCCGCAGTCTCAAGAACCGCTGAACTGGGCCCTTCAAGGCAAGAACCGCTGAACTGGGCCCTTCAAGGCAAGAACCGCTGAACTGGGCCCTTCAAGGCAAGAACCGCTGAACTGGGCCCCGCCGTCTCCAGAACCGCTGAACTGGGCCCTTCAAGGCAAGAACCGCTGAACTGGGCCCCGCCGTCTCAAGAACCGCTGAACTGGGCCCCGCCGTCTCAAGAACCGCTGAACTGGGCCCTTCAAGGCAAGAACCGCTGAACTGGGCCCTTCAAGGCAAGAACCGCTGAACTGGGCCCCGCCGTCTCCAGAACCGCTGAACTGGGCCCTTCAAGGCAAGAACCGCTGAACTGGGCCCTTCAAGGCAAGAACTGCTGAACTGGGCCCTTCAAGGCAAGAACCGCTGAACTGGGCCCTTCAAGGCAAGAACCGCTGAACTGGGCCCTTCAAGGCAAGAACCGCTGAACTGGGCCCCGCCGTCTCAAGAACCGCTGAACTGGGCCCCGCCGTCTCAAGAACCGCTGAACTGGGCCCCGCCGTCTCAAGAACCGCTGAACTGGGCCCTTCAAGGCAAGAACCGCTGAACTGGGCCCTTCAAGGCAAGAACCGCTGAACTGGACCCCGCCGTCTCAAGAACCGCTGAACTGGGCCCCGCCGTCTCAAGAACCGCTGAACTGGGCCCTTCAAGGCAAGAACCGCTGAACTGGGCCCTTCAAGGCAAGAACCGCTGAACTGGGCCCCGCCGTCTCAAGAACCGCTGAACTGGGCCCCGCCGTCTCAAGAACCGCTGAACTGGGCCCCGCCGTCTCCAGAACCGCTGAACTGGGCCCCGCCGTCTCAAGAACCGCTGAACTGGGCCCTTCAGGGCAAGAACCGCTGGCCCTTTGGCAGACGTGGCAGGGCAGGATCTATCTCGGGCAGGGCTGCAGGATGTCCTCTGGCCAACTTGCCTCCTCCAGTGGCAGTGGGGTCTGTTATGGACTGTATGGACTGTGGCTTTGCTCTCCCCAGGATGGCCCAGTGGGCAGGCCACCCACTGTATGGACTGTATGGACTGTGGCTTTGCTCTCCCCAGGATGGCCCAGTGGGCAGGCCACCCACTGTATGGACTGTATGGACTGTGGCTTTGCTCTCCCCAGGATGGCCCAGTGGGCAGGCCACCCACTGTATGGACTGTATGGACTGTGGCTTTGCTCTCCCCAGGATGGCCCAGTGGGCAGGCCACCCACTGTATGGACTGTATGGACTGTGGCTTTGCTCTCCCCAGGATGGCCCAGTGGGCAGGCCACCCACTGTATGGACTGTATGGACTGTGGCTTTGCACTCCCCAGGATGGCCCAGTGGGCAGGCCACCCACTGTATGGACTGTTTGGACTGTGGCTTTGCTCTCCCCAGGATGGGCCAGTGGTCATGGAGTCCCCTCGTGGATCTGGCGTCGTGTACTCAAGTGGCTGAGGTGCCCCCCCTTCCCTTCCCCCTGAGGTGCCTGTCCTATTTTCTTTCTGATGCCCCTGCAGTGTTCTCTCCGTGGAGTTCTTGTCGTGGGACTGGGCCTTGCCCCTTTGCACAGGACCCCTGTGATCCACGGACAGTGGTTGGACTACATTTAGTAGCTGTATATATTTTGTACATAGTTTATTTATTTATTTGGATTACTGGTGTCCATATTTCAATATATCTGCCCGTTTATGATCTCTTCTTTTGGTCTTTGCATTATTTCGGAGGGGGGTGGTTTGTGGGTTGTGACAGTGATCTGTGGGAATGCATTGATGTGTGTGTTGTAGTGGGTGTGGGTGGGTGGGTGTGTGCCGGTAATCTTTTCCCTCCCCTGTGTCGTAGGTGCAGTACTCACCGATGTCTTCCGCGCCGCCGGGCGTGCTCCTGGTATATGAGGAGGAATAGGAGTGCGGGGATGACCTGTAACTCTGGCTCCATACTGCCGGAATCTCGCGTGGAGTGCGTAGAGGTGAGCGTTTTCCCGTTCGTAGTCTGTTTCCGCCGTGTTCTTATCGGCGGTGCTCCCGCCCCGGAAAAGGTGGCAGATTGGTGGGTCGTAATAGGGTGGGCGGTACTTTGTCTGCCGCCGGGCTGTTGGCGGGAACCGCCGCGCTGTTTGTTTGTACCGCTGTGGCGGTCGGAGTGTTAAGTTGGCGGGCTGTGTTGGCGGTTCCCGCCAGGGTCAGAATGCCATTTTTAATACCGCCGGTCTGTTCGCGGTCCGACCGCCGCCTCTCCGCCGACCGCCAAGGTCAGAATGAGGGCCTATTTGTTGATGGATTCATCTTAATACTGTTGCTGTTCCTACAAAAAGGACTTTGACAAAGCACACAGCAACTCAGGTGACTACGAAGGTGCTTAAGTGTGAACTCTGTGAACAGTCTGATGTGATATTTGTACATGGACTATGTTCTAGAAGGACACAGAGGCACTGGGATGAGTCCTGCGGTACATTCAACAGCACAGGCTGTGCAACTTTTAATTTCAACACAGACTTGGCGCTTGCAAATAAATTACAGTTCACTAAAGATTAGGACCAACTACAAGAAAAATTTGCTGGTCATTATTGCGTTTTAATCTTACGTTTGGAGTGCTCATTTCGTTAAGATGAACGTTCTCAACTAATTTTAATAGAATTATGGCTACCGTTTATTTTATACTTATACTAAAACATATGTCTGAGTAACCATTAACACATTAAGGGCCTGATTTATACTCTGTTTGCACTGAATTAGCATCATTTTTTTTACTCTAATTAGGTGCAAAACTAACTCCATATTTATACTTTGGCGCTAGACCCGTCTAGCGCCAAATTTATGGAGTTAAAGTCATTCCTTGGACGTGGAAACCTACTTTTGCCTTAATGAGATGCAAGGTAGGCGTTCCATTGCAAAAAATGACTCTATGGCCTTAACTCCATATTTATACTCCCATGCAAAAATGGTGCACGGAGGGAGGAGGGGTCCACAAATGGTGCAAAGCTTGCTCTGCCCAATTTTTTAACGCCTGAGTCAGGGCAGGCGTTAGGGGACCTGTGGGCCTATTGCCATGGTGGGTACACCCTCACCCAGACAAGAGGGACTGCGGAGGATGGGGACCCCATCCCAGGTAAGTACAGGTAGGTATTTCATTTTATTTTTTAAAGTGCCATGGGTGTCCTGAGATGGACCCCCATACATGGCACAGGGTGCATGGCCATGCCCAGGGGATGGATCCTTGTCCCCTGTGCTGGCCAATGGGGTGGTGGGCATGACTCCTTTCTATTTTAAGACAGGAGTCATGTGGTATGGATGGTTTTGCGTCAGAAAATGACTCTACGCAGGCTAGAGCCATTTTTTTTACTCTAACCTGCCTAACGTAATTTTTTGGTGCAAAACCCCTTCTTCCATACCGCCAGCCCCCCCAGACAAACGTCATTATTTTTTACGCTAGCATACCCTTTGCACCGGCTCTCACCATTCCATAAATATGGTGCCCAGCTGGTGCACAGAAATGGTGCACGCCGGTGTCAAACTTTTTGGTGCACCAAAAAGTATAAATCAGGGCCTAAGTTGTCAAATACAACATTGCTCCCAAGAGGGAGGGGTGACAAATTATCTGATACCATCTTTTCAAAAACTATTTTAGTTTGTTTCGGAATCTAGTTATCTGTCGTCAGTGGTTTTTCATTCAGCAGGTCTCTAGCAAATAATGGCCTTGCAAAAACAAGGCAGAGCATCAACTGCTTCGTATGGCAAAGGTACTTAACTTGTAATGCTAATCCTCCACAATTGACATGTTTTCTTTAATCATCCAAAGTAGAATATCTCCACACATGTCCGGAAACACAGAACTCAGGGCCAGATGCATGTCCATTTCATTTTGCGATTCTCTAACTGCGATTTTTTGCGAATGTTCTAGAGGGTGTTGACGCCTGATTGGCTGTAGCTCAAGCTTGGTTCTTTTTTTTATAAAAGAACATGGATCGGCTACAACAGAGCCTATTTGGGCCATTGGCGCCTAGTGTGTTACACTGCTGTATGTATTTGAAGTTACCGTGAGGCTCCCACCTCGACAACGGGGATGATTTAAGCATGTGAATCTATGAAAGATCCAATACTGGAGAATCTTTGTGATTCGTAAATTGCAAGTCGCAATACCAAACACATAAAAATGTAACTCACACTGTTTGCGATTTCCAGTGGGGTCTCAAATACCCACCTCATTAATATTTATGAGCTAGGTTACAATTTGCGACACCATTGAGAATGACCGCACTCACAGGGATGGTGGCCTGCTGGGGTCAACAGACCACCATGTCTGTGACTGCTTCTTAGCAGATGTTAAGAAGATCCTCAACGTGGAAGCAGAGTTTCCAGGGCCTGTTGAAGTCTAAATATAGGAAAGAACACCCATGAACCCATCAATTATAATGGAAATGGCTGTGATGCTGAAATATGGAGGGTAACCATGACGGATATATAACCTTGCGCTTTTCTGGATGAAGGAGAAGGAAGAATGGGATCCCTTGCCATGTTTCCTGAAATAGACCAGGTTGACAATTTGGCTCTCATCTGAACTCCCCAAGTACATTTAAAAAATGCGTCCTGGGATCCTGAACATGCAATGAAAATGTTCTACCATTTGTGAAAAAAATTCCATGATGAAGAAGTGAAACGTGAATTCTAGGCTAAAACCAACTGCAGTAAATATTTTTGAATCGCATAAAGAAATATACTTGATTCAGTCAGTTACAAGTATCACTGCATAAGGACTAGAGCAGCCAGGCATAGCCAAAAGTCAATTTTGCTTCTTATTATTCAAAAATGGAAGTCCCAAAGATAATCTTTCAAGGACTTAGCCCTATAGTCCAAAGCCACATGGAGGAAATATTTTGATAAACAACAGAAGCACAAAGTACATTACTATTAATTTTGTAGAGAAGACTGACATTTTATCATCACTGCACTTTTTGGTGACTGCAAGAAAAGAGTTGAATGCAACATCATTGATTAATAAAATATTGACCTGCAACAATATTGACTGGAGAGCTTTGACTTTCACAAAATCCTGAAGGTAAATATATTCCCCTAAGTGCAGACTGAATTAATGCGTAACTACCTTGAAAGGAAAAAAAATAAAAATCGATTATTTACTTGTTGATCACTGATAGGCAAACCATGCCCCCGGCCGATATTTACAATTTGTCTTTAAAACCATGACTGAATCCAACTGTCTTCTGAAATGTGTAGACCGACTACGAGACAATCTGTAGCACATAAATTCGAAATTTCTCTATGACCCCGCAAAAATCCCCATTAACTCAAACTCATATTTATTTTCTTAACTAGAACTGCTAAAATATGAGCACAACAAACACATCAGTAGGAAACGGGAGCAACTTAGTAGAAGCACAAGTTGCCAACCGACACATATCCGGCAAAAATTACTCTTTCAGCTATTTTGAAAGTAGTGAAAAACTGAATGACTCCAATGAGGAGAATATTACAGATACAATATTAGAGGTGTCTTCCGGGAAAATATGAGCCAGATAGGTGTTTTAACTTACTATATATAGTGAATGAAATTCCACTATGCTTCTTGACCCCAAATTACTTCCCCAACAAATTATCATCAAAAAGGCATTAACAGGCTGTGCCCTGAGGTGTTAATAGCATTAAGTACCAACTGTGGAAAAAATGTTGCAATTTGGCTAAGCGTAGACCAATATCCCTTCTAAATAGACTGTAAATGTGAAGCAAATGTTCTGGCAAACTAGTGATGACGCAGAAATGAAGGTTTTACATTTATTAGCGCATAAACGTAGTGCTGCAATAATCAAGTGTGACTTTGACCGAACTAGTAAAGATTGTACGGGGACAAATGTGCCCTCAGAGTAGTTTGCCAACATTTATAAGCGCGCTTTATATAACGTGATGTATTAGACTTGTATTAGTTTGACATAATCGTAAACGTGTGCCATGATTTGCTTGTTTGAAATGTTTTAGCTTAGCATAACTTTAGTGGAGGCTTTGGCCTAGTTGCCTTGTCTCACGGTTTAGATGCTCGTATTTTTCCAATGTGCCAATAAACGTGTATTCTTGCTTGAAGCTGTACTTTTCCAGTGAGATCGGTTCACATGCTTATCTTTAAGGTTTCGTGCCAGCCTGGCATCTTCTTCTTTGCTCCAAGGTCAATCTGCAGGTGCAGACAATGGAAGCTCTGAAAGTGAGTTAATTGGTAAAATATGTTGCAACTTACGTTCCCGACTCCAAGGATAATGTATGCTTAGGTAGAAGCTTGTGAACTGTTGTTTTTGATTGGACAATTTGAAGCCAACCTATGAACCCTCCAATGGAAGACCCTACTGGATTTGAACTGTTGTTTATTTAAACCCGGTGCACAAGAAGAAAGCAGCCATTACCCGGACATTTTAGCCATTGCAGCCATTACCAGCCATTTTGACATTGGCCGTTTCCCGGACATTGGCCATTACCCGCCATTTTGCAGGACATTGCAGCCATTATGGCCCATCTTGCAGACATCGTCATTTTGCCATCTCCTAGAGACTTTAAGTAATTCTCGCCCTAGAGACTTTAACTTTGATTTGCCCCTTTGCATGAAGTAGTAGTTTTATCTTGCCGCTGTGAGGCAATTGCCCCGTCCACCCTGCCCCTTTGCCCCCGTCCCATGCTGATCGAAACCGGTACCTGTGAGACGAAGACTTCCTTGAATGCTGATTGAATTTGGTAAATATGAAAGGAAAATGTACAATTGCATTGTGTTTTCTTTTTAGGTAACCAACTGCTGATTTTGATAAGAGCCCTAGTTAGGAGTTTTCTAAATTAATGTTGCTAAATTGTTTTTGCATGAAGTCCCACATGCTGATGCTAATTTGAGGTTAGATGAGGATTCATTTGATGCACGATGCAATTTGAGACCTTGTTATGCTGACTAATGTATGCAATTAGCCCATTACAGATTGTAGTTTTAGTGGTTTGCGTTGCTATTATCGAATGCATTGTTATTCAAATGCTGCATAGATTGCATCTGTTTCGCCGCTATGGACAGCTATTAAAGTTCATTTACATATATCATTTGGTGTTGAGACACATTTATATTGTGCTAGCTTTGTTAATATAGGGAAATGAATGCATTAACTTTGAATGAACTGGTGTGGTTATTCATGGCCGAAAGGTCATGGTTCGCCGAAATGTTTTCTGGATTAATTGTGAAGTGTTATGTTGATCAGGGTATTGCTTATGTTCGTTATTGATTATTGATTGTTGATTTGATTGGTTACTCTCGGGTGAAGAGAGTCCCACTTGGTCAAAAGATTCATCGACCCAAGAGCGTCCAAATACCGGTAATTTATTAGGCTGGAACGCTCTATCAGTAGATGGTAGCAGAGGACGGTTTCGACTTTTGGGACCCCGCTCGAGACATATATGGTGTTGAATTCGATTTTTCTTGGGTAAAACAGGTTGAGAGAATGATGATGCCCTAAGTCCCCCGCGACTTTCCCGGGATCTCGGAGCTTGCGAATGGAGAGAATGGAGGTGTGAGATCGGCGTTGGCGGTACTAGTGACGGTATGAGTGAAGTTAGGATTTTGCGCTTGCACAGCTTATTGCCGCAGATTGTTTGAAAAGGTTGCGAGGATTTTAGAGAATAGCGGAGGTGCGACTCCGAGTGTAAGAGTAGGGAAGTCGTCGAACTTCATAGAAAATAGCGGAGGTGCGACTCCGAGTGTGAGAGTAGGGAAGTCGTCGAACTTCATGTGCATGTGGCGCTTTGTGCAGAAAAAGGTCCACGTGGTTGTTGTTGTTGAGACGGGCCCTGCGAGGTCAAGAGACTCCGGAGTATGTTGAAAAGTGTATGAGACACTTGTTTTATGTTGTGGTCTGGTCGGTTTAGTAGGTTGACCGGGCGTGGTCAACGAGTCGGTACGTGTGTTAAGGGAGTGAAAGAAAACTTCGACTTCGGGCTTTGACAAATTCTAAGTGCACTAGAATAGATCATTGACAAGTTGAGAGCAGAGTCTGCGGGTCAGATTTGCTTGCGAAAGTGGGGACCGAGAAAGATGGAATAACTGCCGACGCTAGTGAAAAATCCCTAAGGTCCTGAAGCGATTGTGTTACCCTTCCTGTAGTAAACCGACAGATCTGTTTTATTATTATTTGGTTGCTCGCGATATATGCTAGAAGTTGTTACGAGAGGAGCTGAGTGAAGGAGGACAAGCCGCGAGGCTTTGTCAGCCGCAGTGTGTGTGAGTGTGACGTCACTAGGAGCCGCGCTGGGATAGGTTGGTTGCAGAGAAGGGTCGCGCACGTATTGGACGCAGTCCGTGGGGCTCGATTGGAAGGGGAAAGGCAAGCGAAGAGTATTCCGGGAATTAAAGTCACCTATTGATTACAAACTTTGTGAAATAAAAGACGAGAAAATGAAATTTTTTAAAGCATTAAAGAGTGCGATGAAGGGAGAGTCTTACATTAAAGCGAGCGTAGGAGAGGAGACGCCACCCGAAGGTACACCAGCTTACATTGTAATGGAGGAAAAGGGGGTAGCTCCGTGCCTTTGGCTAAAGCAATGGCACAAGCTGACAGAGAAACATGGGAGCGTAGCGTTCCCGATCCATGGGACATTCAATATAAGGATCCTAGAGAATTTGAGATTCGCGATGTACGACATGAAGGTACCTCCAAGGCCAGCACAGTTTGAGGCTCTAGCGATTTGGGAACTAATGGCTAGACAGCAACAGCAAAAGAAGTTCTAGACCAGGATAAGAAAGGTAGAAAAGACACTAGCGGACGCTAGGTGGGATAATGCACAGAAGGTGTGGAGGTCAGATATATTGCAGGGGATAAAATTGTTTCCCGCAATTGCTAAGGAAGAAGAGGCGACAGGCAAGAAAGCTACCTGTAAGACAAACAGGAGGTGTTCCAAAGATAGAGAAGACGAGTCAGAGGATGAGGAGTTCATCATGCAATTGCTGAACGACCGTCCACCACCTTATGCAGCGAGTGAACAAGGTCCAAGTACTAGCTCTGCCCCTCCGGCACCGGTACAGAATAATGAAACTCCGAATTCAGAAATGCCATCGGGATCTAAGGACCCGAGTTTACTGTTTACCCCGCAGATACCGCAGGTTAGGAGAATATATCCAGATGTGCCTATATTGAAAACAGCAGAAAATTATCAGCCTCAGGTCCCAAGGTACTACAGCAGTGACAACAGTACGGGAATGATTCTAGATCCAACCGTAATGGGAGTACAGAATGGTCGCAACCCAACATTGGCACAAGCTGAATCAACCCAGTTTTTGATGCCTCAAAAGCAGATGCAGGGGGGAACCGCACATGCTCAGATGACGGGGAGTCAGACGGGCATGCCGGCAATGATGACCCATAATGTGGGAATGAACATGCCTCAGAACCTGGGGAACGGACAGAACCCAGATGCAATATCCCTACCCATTACTGTAGGTCCACCGGTACCTTTGTACGTCCAGCCTAACGCAGGTATGAGCGGTCAAGGATCAATGGTGCAGAATGGGACGGAGAGGAGGTGCATAGAAAACACTCCAGAGACAACTCCGATAGCGGCTCTGCCAATTGGATCTGGGTCCTTGATGGAGTTTAATCCCATATGTGCTCAGTCAACAGTGGTGAGGTCGAGTCCCCCACTGATGATACCGCTAACATCGAACACTGAGAAGTTGCCGCAACCATCAATGGCAGTCGATGCGAATGCTACACTGATGGGGTTGAATGCGCAACAGCTGACACAGTGGTTCAACAGTCTGAATTCCACACAAAGCTCAGCCAGTGGGAAGGGAGAGGACTATCTGAATAGAGTCAGGTTGAACATGGAAGCAGAAGAATTGGTGGAAGGGACTATGGGTTTGAATAGGTTAGAGTCCTACTCGGAAGAAGAGCTGAGGTATCTATGTCCCAGGATTACGAGAGAAGTGAACAAGGTACATAGAAGGTTGCAAGAAATAGCTGACAAAAACGGGGTTGAGATAGACAAGACAAAACACTTGAGCAGGAGCTATAGATTGGATTTCGGGACCACAGACTTTGAACACATGAGGTCAGCAGGCATGAAAACGCACCTTAGAGAATTGCTGCAGAGTGCACAAGTGTGGGGGTGCTTAGACAAATGGGAGAGCAGATGGGCAAAGAAAAAGGAAAAGAAGAAAGCCAGTGTCCCAGAGCACAAGGAGAAAAGACCACAGAGTAGTGATGCAATAACCATGTTACCAAT
This sequence comes from Pleurodeles waltl, assembly GCF_031143425.1. Classification (NCBI taxonomy): domain Eukaryota; kingdom Metazoa; phylum Chordata; class Amphibia; order Caudata; family Salamandridae; genus Pleurodeles; species Pleurodeles waltl. The sequence continues at coordinate 641,337,833 of NC_090448.1, forward strand.
GAGGGAGACAGCAGGGGGAAAATTAATACATGTACCGTGGCACAGGAGCGACATTCAGGGCCTGATTCTAACTTTGGAGGACGGTGTTAAACCGTCCCAAAAGTGGCGGATATACCACCTACCGTATTACGAGTCCATTATATCCTATGGAACTCGTAATACGGTAGGTGGTATATCCGCCACTTTTGGGACGGTTTAACACCGTCCTCCAAAGTTAGAATCAGGCCCTCAGTCTTTTACGGATGATTTTCCCAAACTGAGAGAGAAACCGATTGAATGGTATCAACAGACTGATAGGTTTGTGAAGCTTGCCAAATGTCTTTGGGAAGACTTGAACACCCTCTTTGAGATTGTGGTTCCGGCAGATTTGTGGGAAGACTGCAAAAGGGCTGTAGGTTGGCCGACAAGTGAACCAGAGAGAGACAGGGATACGGGTGCACCATCGCCTATGGTAATGAGCTTGTACTATAAGGTGATTGAGCATCTGAAGACGAAGGTTGCCGCGAAAAATGTGGATTGGCAGAAGATTGATCGGACTGCCCAAGAGGCTAAAGAGTCGATTCATGGTTACTATGAGAGGTTGTTGAAGGCGTTCAAGAACTACAGTGGCACGGAAACAATAGAGGCGAAGGACATGCTTCATTTTGTGTTTAGATTTGTGGAAGGGCTGAGACCAGAGATAATTCAGATGATAAAGACGCATTTGATTTGTTGGCAGTCGAAACCGATTGATGAGGTGTTGAATTATGCGAAATACTGTAGCGACGAAATTGAAGTGAAACAGAAAAGGTTGAAAGAGAAAGTGATGATGATGCAACTTAAAGCAGCTCAGACAGGTTTGCAAGGGTTGCAAGGGTTCCAACAGCAGGTACCGCAGCCGCAGGGAAATATGGTGTTTCAGCCACAGGCGAGAGGCAGAGGCAGAGGAGGTTTTGGGAGTAATGGTCCGGATTTGAACACTGTTGCAATTCCGAATGGTGTGCAGGCAATGAAAAGGGTGATGCCGTGTCACGTGTGCGGAATCGTCGGACATTGGAAACGCGAGTGCCCGATGGTGGTGCAGGAAGGTGCAGGTGTTGGTCAGCAAAACAATGATGTCAATGCATTTCAGACAATGAGGGGACCGAAAATGAGAGGTCCAAACCCAAATTTTCAGACCATAAATCAGCTGCAGGGATTACAGCCCATGCAGCCGCAGCAGATGCAGATGCCCCGTATGCAGATGACGCAAATGCAGCCGATGCAACAGCAGTTTCCCATGGTACCTAATCAGCAAATGCAAATACCTTTGGCACCAGTGAGTCAGCAGCAAGTGATGGTTCCTCCACAGGTCTCGGGTCAGGTGATGAATACAAATGGCACAGTACAACAGTTCCCATTACACAGTGAGAATGGAATAAACGATGCATGGGAGAGTGAAAGTTCAGGAGAGGAGGGAGATTGTGTGCTTGCAGCATCCTTGGAAGTTGATCAAAAGGGTCCATATGTAGAGGGAAGAGTCATGGGTCATCGTGTTTCATTCTTAGTTGACACAGGAGCCACACGTTCAACTGTTAGGAGCATTGAAGTACCAAATTTGCCACTCTCAGGGAGGACAGTTCAAGTAGTGGGAGTAGCAAACAGGCACCTGACGAACCCAATCACAGATCCAGTACCAGTCAGTATTGGTAACTATCAAGGGTTACATAATTTTGTGGTATGTGACTCAAGCCCGATAGCACTGTTAGGGAGAGACCTATTGTGCAAATTGGGATGTTCGATTATGTGTTCGGACGATGGAATTAGAATTCAGACGAGCAGTGATGGGGAAGAAGAGGAAAGTGTAGAAGGGAATGAGATGGAAACTGTCGATGAAGAATATCCTCTGATTAACCTTTTCACTATGATAACTGAAGAAGAGATTCCAGCTGAATTACGGGAAACAGTCGGAAAAGAAGTGTGGGATATGACAGGAAAGGAGGTGGGATTGGTGAAAGGAGTGGAACCAGTGAAAGTGACCGTAAAACCCAATGTAACCTTTCCCCAGACCCCACAATACCACATGGCACAAGACACCCTCATGAAAGTCGCCCAACTCATTGACGAGTTTGTAAAACAGGGAGTACTGAAAGAAGTGTTAAGCAGTCCATGTAATTTACCAATCATGGGACTAATAAAGCCGAGTGGAAAGGTCCGAATAGTGCAGGACTTGAGGAAAATAAATGACATCGTAATCAAATGCTGCCCTGTAGTACCGAATCCAGCTGTGATAATGTTTCAAATCCCTTGCGATGCCGAGTGGTTCTCAGTCATCGACTTGTCACAAGCATTCTTTTCGGTGCCTCTTCATGAGGACAGCCAATTTCTCTTTTGTTTCAAATTCTTAGACAGAGTTTACAGTTGGTGTCGAATTCCTCAAGGGTTTTCTGAGTCACCGTCAATTTTCAATCAGATTCTAAAGAAAGACTTGGAAGCGTTAGAATTACCATTCGAGTCAACACTAGTACAGTACATTGATGACTTACTGATTGCATCTAAAACAGAAAGTGGCTGCACAGCCGATACCATTGCCCTACTGAACCATTTGGGAAGGAATGGACACAAGGTGTCTCCTTCAAAGTTGCAGTTCTGTCAGAAGAAAGTGAAATACTTGGGTCATCAAATAGAGAAAGGGTAACGGAGAATAATGAAGGAAAGAATAACAAGTGTACTTCAAATGAGTCCACCAAAGACAAGGAGGGAGGTGAGGAAGTTTTTGGGGATGGTGAGCTACTGTCACCAGTGGATTCCCAACTTCTCGACTCTAGCAAAGCCTTTACTGAAACTGACCCAGAAGGATGCCTTGGATGAAATTGAGCTGAAAGGAGATGAGATGGATGCTTTTATTGAATTGAAAGAATGCATGTGCAGGGCTCCAGCTTTAGGTATGCCTGATTACACAAAGCCTTTCACATTATTTTGTCATGAACGTGATGCATGTTCTTTGTCTGTCTTGACCCAAGCCCATGGTGGCGTAAACAGACCAGTAGCGTATTTTTCAGCTACTTTGGATCCGGTCGCAGCAGCACTTCCAGGGTGTTTGCGCGCCGTAGCAGCAGTTGGTATCAGCCTCACTCAGAGTGAAGGAATAGTGATGGGACATCCATTAACAGTCATGGTCCCTCACTCAGTTGAGATACTTTTGACCCGCTCCCGAACGCAACATATGACTGGAGCAAGACTCACAAGGTATGAAACAATAATTCTGGGCTCACCGAATGTGCAGCTGAAAAGGTGCACTACGTTGAATCCAGCAACCTTGCTTCCCGGTGAAAATGCTGAAATTGAGAACGCTGAAGACGTCGAGCATGACTGCCTTCAGGTGACTGAATTTTGCACAAAACCCCGACCTGACATTAAGGATACTAAGCTTGATGAAAATGACCAAATTGTTTTTGTTGATGGGTCATGTTTAAGAGATGCATTGGGAATATTGAAAGCAGGATATGCTGTATGTACTGTAACAGGTGTCTTGGAAGCGTCCTGGCTTCAAGGAGTCTATTCCGCACAAGTAGCAGAGCTTGTAGCCCTTACAAGAGCATGCCAACTGTCTACATTGATGAAGGTTACCATTTACACTGATAGTCAGTACGGGTTCGGAATTGTGCACGACTTTGGGCAATTATGGTCACAGAGAGGTTTCCTGACTTCTTCAGGGTCCCCAGTGAAAAACGGGGAGAGAATAAAGGAATTGTTACACGCCATCCAGATGCCAGCCGAAATTGCAGTGGTAAAGTGTAGTGCTCATACAAAAGGACAGGACTATGTTTCTCTGGGAAATGCATATGCGGATCAAGTCGCAAGATTTTGTGCCTTGAACTGTATATTGCTCAGGGATGAATGGAATTCGATAAGTGAGCCAGAGCTTGAACCAGCTGAAGCATTTGCCCTGAAGGTCGTGGATACAATGGATGAACTAAAAGCATTACAGAATAGCGTCAGGGAGGATGAAAGAGTTTCCTGGATTAAGTCACAATGTACAAAGAGACCAGATGAATTATGGGTTTCAAATGAGGGAAAATATGTTTTACCAAATTGTCTCTTATCGCAGCTAGCGCGGTTCTATCATGGGCAGGCTCACCTAGGGAGAGATGCCATGATAAGATTGTTCAAAACTGATTGGTTTAACCCCAGATTCCGTCAAGCTGCAGAAGCAGTTTGCCATCGTTGTGTCATTTGTCAGCAGATGAACCCAGGAAAGGGAACGGTTGTAAACATGAGCCACATTGGCAGGGCGAGTGGCCCGTTCAGCAGAATGCAGATGGACTTTATTGAGATGCCTGTGCATGGAGGTCTGAAGTATGTGTTGGTGATTGTGTGCATTTTTAGTCACTGGATTGAAGCATACCCCACACGTAGAAATGACAGCCTTACAGTTGCAAAACTATTGTTGAGGGAGTTGATACCACGTTTCGGATTCCCGATCTCTTTAGAATCAGATAGAGGAAGTCACTTCAATAACGAGGTGATAAAGTTACTTTGCGCAGCGCTGAACATTGAGCAAAAACTGCATTGTAGCTATCGCCCAGAGGCCTCAGGACTGGTGGAACAAATGAATGGTACACTGAAATCAAGAATGGCGAAAATATGTGCATCGACAAATTTGAAATGGCCTGACGCATTGCCTTTGGTGTTAATGTCAATGAGAAACACCCCTGACAGAAAGACTGGATTGTCCCCGCACGAAATCCTCATGGGCAGGGCCATGAGACTTCCTGCAGTTCCCGCAAACGCGCTTTTGAATATTACAGATGATATGGTGTTAGACTACTGCAAAGGTCTGGCTGACGTGGTTCGCTCTTTCTCTCACCAGGTGGAAGCAACCACCTTGCCACCGATCCAAGGTCCAGGACACACACTGAAAGCAGGTGACTGGGTCGTGATAAAGAAGCACGTGAGGAAGTCGTGTCTGGAACCCAGTTGGAAAGGCCCTTTCCAAGTGATCCTGACGACAACTACCGCTGTGAAGTGTGCGGGAGTTCCCAACTGGATTCACGCCAGTCATACAAAGAAAGTGTTGTGTCCCACAGATGAGGAAGTTGAAGCGCTGAAACTGCCAGTACCTGATAACAAAGTGCCGAGCGCTGAGACAGAGCAAAACAGAACTAGAAGCGAACAGGCAGAAATAGAGGAGAGAGAAATATTCTCTGAGGACGAAACAACAGATTCACTTGGGGAAGACCAAGGAGAAACCTCAGACAGCGACGAAGCAGCTGAAGGTAACAAAGAGCCTGAAGCAGCTGAAAGTGACAAAGAGCCTGAAGAAAGTAACGGTGACAAAGGGCTCGAAAGAGGTGAAAAAGCAGGAGAGCCTGATCAGAGGAGGGCTTTCCCAGAAGCAGACGGTACAGAAAAAGAAAAGGAAAACCTGATTGACTCCCCAGAAGGAGGGGATAAGGCAGAACAGAACGAAATTGTTCAAACTTCTTCAGAAGAGATCGCAGGTCCATCAAGTGGACACAGTGCAAAGAGAAGACCAAGTAGATCACCAGTAAAACTAAGAACTAGAGAAAAGTTGAACGACAGTGAAGGGCCAAAAGTGAAAGAGAAAAGAAGGGAAGTGTCTGTCGTGGTACCAACCTCAAGTGAAGAAAAAGACTTGGCCAAAGAGGAAAGTACCAGTGAGACAGAATCAAAGAGAGATGCAAAATTGAAAAGGAAAAGGATACCAAACAGGAGATATTCCGGTCCAGAATGGGCATATGTAGTCAATGACGATTGGACTGACGAATTTGTATCTCTTAGCCTCGAGAACGAAGAAGAAGAGATACCAATAGAAAAGAAAAGTTTTATGGACGCTGTTGATTGCAAAAAAAAAAAAAAGAAAAACTGATAAATGACATTGCTTGCTATAATCTAACGTGATACAACCAGCTGAGACATTGCTAAACCGGATGAGACATTTGCTAACCTGATAAGACTTTGATAACATGATTGACTCTTAAACCCGATCTGAGACAACATTGCTAACTGGAAAAAAAAAAAAAAAAAAAAAAAGAGAGACTGAGTTATTGCCGAACTGAGTTATTGCCGAACTGAGTTATTGCCGACTTGAGTTATTGCCGAATTGAGTTATTGCCGAATTGAGACAAATGCTGCTAACCGATAAGTGACTGGGCTCCTGAAGAAAACTGTGTGAACATTGCGCTCGTTAAGCTTTGTAACAAATTGCTAAATCGTTTCTTTTTACAGGTGCTTCTAGCTCTCTGATTCTATACAGATCATGACTAGGTACGCTACACAAAACAGTAGAGTGAAATATTGTAAATATGCGTGTATAGGCTTGATAACTGCATGTGTACTAATAATAATGGTAATAGTGCTTGCAACGCATGGTAAGGGTGAGAATGAGAAAATTGATGCTTCTACTTCTGTTCCTGTTACTGTCACTGAACTAACTGCATTGAAAAGACTAGAATTAGATGAGAGACACTTGCATGATAAGAAGGAACTTTCGTATAATGTTTTCTATCGCTTACTGACAGAATAGGTTGAGACTATGGATGCGAAAGATTGTTATGTGTGTACACAGATACCGACATCGGTAACGGAAGGGGTGACTTATCACCACATGCTTCTTACATATGGGATTACATGTAGTATAGTAACTTCTAGATTTTATGGTCAAACCAACATACAGTATTTTTACTCAAATTATGATGTTACCTTTGCATATGTTCCTATAATCACGCAACTAAGCCAGATTGCTAAAGATTGGGATGCTAAAATAATGAGGGAATTTTTCGAGCCAATGCAACCTTTTGAAACAGCTCACGCTCATAGGGAAAACCTTACCTGCTCGCTCTCTGCAGTAGAAATAAGCTTTTTAGATCGCACAGATGATAGAAGGGCACAAATTAATGCGAAATTAGAAAAAGAGCTAAGTAAGAGGACTTCAGTAGATAATTATGCTTTTGCTGCAATAAAGACACAAGGGAGAATAGCTTTAGATGCTTGGCATGTAGGGAAATTTTGTATATATCGAGGTGAATCTTATTATGATAACATTTTCGTAGGAGCGAGTGAATGTAAACATACGTTTATCTTTAAAGCCAAATGGACATTCATGCTGAACGGACTTGATCCTGTCATACCAGGTGTATATTACATTTGTGGGCATAGTGCCTATTATCGTCTTCCAAAGGGATGGTGGGGGAGATGTTATTTGGGTATAGTGTTCCCAAAGGTTTATCAACTGGATGACCTATCGATGATTCCAAAGACGTCTGGATCCCATCGTATCCAGAAAAGAGAGACCGCAGCTGCTGTGGTAGGAGATATATTTGGAGCCATGATTCCTTCATTGGGAGTTGTGTTGAATTCCATCAAAATAAGAAAGTTGTCTACTATAGTGGATAACATGTTGACAAAGTTTTCAGGTGCTATAATCCTGATGGATGCTGAACTTGCAGCGGAAAGAGCTATGACTCTTCAAAACAGGCTTGCCCTAGACATTCTTTTAGCAAAGGATGGCGGCGTTTGCAAAATGCTTGGTGCGCGTCACTGTTGCACGTACATACCAGACAATAGTGTGAAGGTTAAAACAATGCTTGCAAATTTAACGAAAGAAAGTGCAGACTTGAAGGAATTGAAAGAACCAGGAGTTTGGGAGAAGGTTGGAAAGGGAATTGCTTCAGTGGGAAATTGGCTTGGTGGCATTTGGAATGGAATATTATTAAAAATAATACAGGGAATATTAATAGTACTGATTTGCATCTTTGGGATTTGGGGAATAAAGAGAGGAATATTAATGATCATGGCAAGGATTAAGAGAAGGAAGGAAGAGAAAATGATGAAAAGAATGGCAGAAGAATACAAAGCAAGAACAAGGGGAACTAAAAGGCAAAGAGAACTGACAGAATTTTAATGGAATAAAATTTGTGGGATTAGTTTTGTGTGATGACAAGTAGTCATCAGAGGAGGGATTGATGACGCAGAAATGAAGGTTTTACATTTATTAGCGCATAAACGTAGTGCTGCAATAATCAAGTGTGACTTTGACCGAACTAGTAAAGATTGTACGGGGACAAATGTGCCCTCAGAGTAGTTTGCCAACATTTATAAGCGCGCTTTATATAACGTGATGTATTAGACTTGTATTAATTTGACATAATCGTAAACGTGTGCCATGATTTGCTTGTTTGAAATGTTTTAGCTTAGCATAACTTTAGTGGAGGCTTTGGCCTAGTTGCCTTGTCTCACGGTTTAGATGCTCGTATTTTTCCAATGTGCTAATAAACGTGTATTCTTGCTTGAAGCTGTACTTTTCCAGTGAGATCGGTTCACATGCTTATCTTTAAGGTTTCGTGCCAGCCTGGCATCTTCTTCTTTGCTCCAAGGTCAATCTGCAGGTGCAGACAATGGAAGCTCTGAAAGTGAGTTAATTGGTAAAATATGTTGCAACTTACGTTCCCGACTCCAAGGATAATGTATGCTTAGGTAGAAGCTTGTGAACTGTTGTTTTTGATTGGACAATTTGAAGCCAACCTATGAACCCTCCAATGGAAGACCCTACTGGATTTGAACTGTTGTTTATTTAAACCCGGTGCACAAGAAGAAAGCAGCCATTACCCGGACATTTTAGCCATTGCAGCCATTACCAGCCATTTTGACATTGGCCATTTCCCGGACATTGGCCATTACCCGCCATTTTGCAGGACATTGCAGCCATTATGGCCCATCTTGCAGACATCGTCATTTTGCCATCTCCTAGAGACTTTAAGTAATTCTCGCCCTAGAGACTTTAACTTTGATTTGCCCCTTTGCATGAAGTAGTAGTTTTATCTTGCCGCTGTGAGGCAATTGCCCCGTCCACCCTGCCCCTTTGCCCCCATCCCATGCTGATCGAAACCGGTACCTGTGAGACGAAGACTTCCTTGAATGCTGATTGAATTTGGTAAATATGAAAGGAAAATGTACAATTGCATTGTGTTTTCTTTTTAGGTAACCAACTGCTGATTTTGATAAGAGCCCTAGTTAGGAGTTTTCTAAATTAATGTTGCTAAATTGTTTTTGCATGAAGTCCCACATGCTGATGCTAATTTGAGGTTAGATGAGGATTCATTTGATGCACGATGCAATTTGAGACCTTGTTATGCTGACTAATGTATGCAATTAGCCCATTACAGATTGTAGTTTTAGTGGTTTGCGTTGCTATTATCGAATGCATTGTTATTCAAATGCTGCATAGATTGCATCTGTTTCGCCGCTATGGACAGCTATTAAAGTTCATTTACATATATCATTTGGTGTTGAGACACATTTATATTGTGCTAGCTTTGTTAATATAGGGAAATAAATGCATTAACTTTGAATGAACTGGTGTGGTTATTCATGGCCGAAAGGTCATGGTTCGCCGAAATGTTTTCTGGATTAATTGTGAAGTGTTATGTTGATCAGGGTATTGCTTATGTTCGTTATTGATTATTGTTGGACCTGGCTTTTTGACAGGGACATCCCCAAACTTTTTGCCTCCTTCCTCCTATTTTTTCTGACCTGTTGTTGTTGGCTTTTGACCTCTGAGCACTTTACCACTGCTAACCAGTGCTAAAGTGCATATGCTCTCTGTGTAAATTGTACTATTGATTGGTTTATCCATGATTGACTATTTAATTTACCTGTAAGTCCCTATTAGAGTGCACTACATGTGCCTAGGGCATGTAGATTAAATGCTACTAGTGGGCCTGCAGCACTGGTTGTGCCACCCACCTCAGTAGCCCCTTAACCTTGTCTCAGGCCTGCCATTGCAAGGCCTGTGTGTGCAGTTTCACTGCCACTTCGACTTGGCATTTAAAAGTACTTGCCAAGCCTAGAACTCCCCTTTTTCTACATATAAGTCATCCCTAATGTGTGCCCTAGGTATCCCCTAGAGCAGGGTGCTGTGTAGGTAAAAGGCAGGACATGTACCTGTGTAGTTATATGTCCTGGTAGTGTAAAACTCCTAAATTCGTTTTTACACTACTGTGAGGCCTGCTCCCTTCATAGGCTAACATTGGGGCTGCCCTCCTACACTGTTGAAGTGGCAGCTGCTGATCTGAAAGGAGCAGGGAGGTCATATTTAGTATGGCCAGAATGGTAATACAAAATCCTGCTGACTGGTGAAGTCGGATTTAATATTACTATTCTAGAAATGCCACTTTTAGAAAGTGAGCATTTCTTTGCCCTAAAATCTTGTTGTGCCCTTCAATCCACGTCTGGCTAGGTTTAGTTGACAGCTCCTTGTGCATTCACTCAGACACACCCCAAACACAGGGTACTCAGCCTCACTTGCATACATCTGCATTTTGAATGGGTTTTCCTGGGCTGGGAGGGTGGAGGGCCTGCCCTCACACAAAGGACTGCCACACCCCCTACTGGGACTCTGGCAGACAGGATTGAGCTGAAAGGGAACTTGGTGCATTTCTTAGAGACTCTTTGAAGTCACCCCCACTTCAAAGGCACAACTTAGTATAAAACAGGGCCTCTGCCCTACCTCATCAGACACTTGCTGGAGAAGAAACCTGAACCAGAAACTACATCCTGCCAAGAAGAACTGCCTGGCTGCTCAAAGGACTCACCTGTCTGCTTTCTCCAAAGGACTGCTGTCTTGCTGTTGCCCTGCTGCCTTGCTGAACTCTTGTCTGGCTGTGAAAGTGCTCTCCAAGGGCTTGGATAGAGCTTGCCTCCTGTTCCTTGAAGTCTCAGGACCAAAAAGACTTCTTCCTTTCACGTGGACACTCCGTGCGCCGTAAATTTCGACGCACAGCTTGTTTTGCGGCGAGAAAAACGCCGCACACCGACGCTGATCAACGCGACGCCCTCGGGACGATCGAGACTTCGACGCACAACCTCGCAAGGACAAAGCCGCCCGACTTCCAAGGAGAAATCGACGCGACGCCTACCGTGAGTGCGAAACTTTGACGCACGGCCTCGCAAGGACAACGCCGCCCGACTTCCAAGGAGAAATCGACGCGACGCCTGCCGTGAGACCAAAATTTCGACGCACGGCCTCGCAAGGACAACGCCGCCCGACTTCCAAGGAGAAATCGACGCGACGCCTACCGTGAGATCGAAACTTCGACGCGCAGCCCCGCAGAACGACGCGCAGCCGGAAAATAAGCAGGAGAATCCACGCACAGACCCGGGACATCTGGTAATCCTCGCGATCCACAAAAAGAGACTGTCTGCGCGCCGGAAAACGACGCCCGACTTCCCCGCGTGGAAAAGAACGACGCAAGTCTGTGTGTGCTGAGCGGAAAACGACGCACACACCCCTTTTTCCACGCATCTCTTCTCCTGTGGCCCTCTGAGGAGATTTCCCACCAGAAACCAGGTACTCTGTGCTTGAAAGACACTTTATTGCTTTTTAAAGACTTAAAGACTCTTAATATCACTTTTCAGTGATATCTTTACAAATTCGTATTGCAACTTTGATCGTTTTGACCTACAATTATCCAGATAAATATTCTATATTTTTCTAAACACTGTGTGGTGTATTTTTGTGGTGTTATACTATGGTGTTGTATGATTTATTGCACAAATGCTTTACACATTGCCTTCTAAGTTAAGCCTGACTGCTCGTGCCAAGCTACCGGAGGGTGAGCACAGGCTGATTTTGGATTGTGTGTGACTTACCCTGACTAGAGTGAGGGTTCTTGCTTGGACAGAGGGCAACCTATCTGCCAACCAAAAACCCCATTTCTAACATTGGTGATCAGCGGTGAGGATAGGACTTGTGTTTGTGCAGTGACATACAGTAGCTAAGTATTTCACTACCTACCCACAGTTGAAGGTCAACTTGATTTTTCATCTTTTTTGGCTTTTTGTTCTCTGATGTCCTCCTGGATATACTAGTGATATTTTGGACTTTGGATTTTGGTTTTTGCTGATAAGATCTTATCAGAATGGGATTGCTTACCAACTCATGCTTTGTTCGTACTGACCACCTCACTAAGGCTGACCTAAGGAAGCTTTGCAGACAATGGGGCCTTCCTGTAGCAAGGAGATCTACTAAAGCGGAGATGCTCCATCACTACATAGTCTGGGGGGAGGAAAGATGGGCAGAGAGAGAGGCAGCAAGAAACCAAATGACTAAGTACCCCTCAGATGAGGAGGAAGACTACTCAGATGAGGAGGAGGGCTACTCAGAGTTGGACAGTGACCCAGAAATAGATGAATGGCTCCGAAGTCAAAGGCGACAGGAGCAACAATTAGAGGAGTATCTTGCAGAGGTTGAGGCAAAAAGACTTTTAGCCCTGGAAGAAGAAAAGATTGCAGCTCAAGAGCTGAGCGGTAAAGAGCTGAAACTGGAGGCCGGAAGGGCTGAGTCCAGTTCAGATGGTGGCAGCAAAAATCTTGCATCTAGTACTGCTGAAGAAGGGCACAAGCCCAGAGATGTGGTGCCCAACTTGAAGAAGGGAGTTGACACACCCCAGGTAGTTCAAGGGTATGAGGTAGTTCCCGTTATGCACAGGGTCCCTGAGAAGGATTGGGGAACTGGCACAGGGAGTCATATTCCTACTGGGGGGAGGGACACTTTACTGACTCTAGCAGAGAGTGACAGAGAAAAGGGTTCCCCCCTGGTGGACGTCCTGGATATAGAGTGTAGAGACATCCCAGAAGAGTATGGGTTGAGTGTCAGGGACAGGCAGATACTGTCTCACCAGTCTCAAGAGGGTGACATAGAGTGCTTTTCCAAGGCTGAGTTACTGGGTGGTTGGGTGAAGGGTACTGTGGTTAATACATGTGAAGGGCAGAGTGATGTAATTGCTGGAGAGCATATGTCTAGTCCTTATTTTCCAGAGCTACGCCAACACCAGGTGGAGTGTGAGTTCTCTGACCCAAGGGAACTTACAGTGGAGGCAGACTTTTGGGTGAGTACCAGAGAGTCTGAAGAGGCATTTGGGGGTGCTCCTGAAGGGAGTGGTCTAGGTGGTTCCCGACCAAGTGAGGTGGGAGAGGATTGTAGTGTCCCAGGTAGGTCTCAGAGCCTAACCTGTACCGTAGGGCCACCTTTTGAGGGAAGCCCCGCAGTGTCAGAAGAACTTGGGGGGATGACTGTAGACAGCATCCCAACAGTTCTGGTGTCTGGCAGTACCACTCCTAGTGAGGGGGTGCAGAAGTCCAGACATAGGGTTGAGAGGGGGTGGCAGACCCCAGTGGAGGATCTTGAAAGTCAGGGGTCAGCTCTGAGAGCAGAGCCCCCCAGGAATGACCCAGGTGAGACCGTTTCTGGTTTGGGGGAAACCCAGACTCTGCCGGATGGGCAGAGGTCGGGAGACCTGCGCCAACCAGACTCTTGTGTGGCCCTTGGGGACGGCGTGTCCCTTGTGGGGGGTGAGAGTGCCCCCCAGGAAGTCCTGGCATGCCAGGCAAAGATTCAACCTCAGGGTGGTGACTCTGGGTTGGATAACCGGGTTCAGAGGTTAAACTTTGACCTGGTGGGGGGTAGATGTGCCCCCCAGAAAGTCCTGGAATGCCAGGCAATGGCTCAACCTCAGGGTGGTGACTCTGGGTTGTCTTACCAGGTGAAGAGGTCAAACTCTGACCTGGTGGGGGGTAGGTGTGCCCCCCAGAAAGTCCTGGCGTGCCAGGCAGTTGTCCAACCTCAGGGTGTCGACTCTGGGTTGGATGGCCAGGTTCAGAGGTTAAACTCTGACCTGGTGGGAGGTAGGTGTGCCTCCCAGAAAGTCCTGGGATGCCAGGCAATTGCCCAACCTCAGGGTGGTGACTCTGGGTTGGCTAACCCGGTTCAGAGGTCAAACTCTGACCTGGTGGGGGGTAGGTTTGCCCCCCAGAAAGTCCTGGTATACCAGGCAATGGTTCAACCTCAGGGTGGTGACCCTGGGTTGGAGAACCAGGCTCAGAGGTTAAACTCTGACCTGGTGGGAGGTAGGTGTGCCTCCCTGAAAGTCCTGGCCTGCCAGGCAATGGTTCAACCTCAGGGTGGTGACTCTGGGTTGGATATCCAGGTTCAGAGGTTAAACTCTGACCTGGTGGGGGGTAGGTGTGCCCCCCAGAAAGTCCTGGCGTGCCAGGCAATTGTTCAACCTCAGGGTGGTGACTCTGGGTTGGATACCCAGGTTCAGAGGTTAAACTCTGACCTGGTGGGGGGTAGGTGTGCCTCCCAAGAAGCCCTGCTGTGCCAGGCAATTGTCCAACCTCAGGGTGTTGACTCTGGGTTGGATGACCAGGTTCAGAGGTTAAACTCTGACCTGGTGGGGGGTAGGTGTGCCCCCCAGAAAGTCCTGGCGTGCCAGGCAATTGCCCAACCTCAGGGTGGTGACCCTGGGTTGGAGAACCAGGCTCAGAGGTTAAACTCTGACCTGGTGGGAGGTAGGTGTGCCTCCCAGAAAGCCCTGGTGCGCCAGGCAATTGTTCAACTTCAGGGTGGTGACTCTGAGTTGAATGGCCCAGTTCAGAGGTTAAACTCTGACCTGGTGGAGGGTCAGTGTGCCCTCCAGGAAGTCCTGGCGTGCCAGGCAATTGTTCAACTTCAGGGTGGCGACTCTGAGTTGAATGGTCAGGTGCAGAGGTTAAACTCTGACCTGGTGGGGGGTAGGTGTGCCCCCCAGAAAGTCCTGGTTTGCCAGGCAGTGATCCAGTCTGAGGGTACAGACCCTGGGCTGGAAGACCAGGTTCAGGGTGTCCCCCCGGACCTGGAGAGAGGGGCTACTGATAACAGTGCCCCTACCCTATTGTCTTCTGAGGAGGCCACTCCTAGTTGGAGAGTGCTGGACCCCAGAAGGGAGGGCAGGGGGAGGGAAGCCTCACCCCGGGCCCTAGTCCAACCTGAAGGTACAGACCCCAGGTTGGAGGGCCAGTTGCAGGTTAACAGCCCTGCACTGGTGGAGGAATGGTACAGGGCGACTTCTATAAGCACCCTGACCATGGTGGACTCTGGGGGTACCGCTCCAGGAGGGAGGGTACAGAGCCCCAGAGGGGAGGACCAGGTTCAGGCTGTCATCCCTGACCTGGTGGAAGGGAGAGTGGTTAAAGGGTGCCCAGCACCTGGGGCTACCGCCCCCCACTCTCCACAGCCACAGTGGTGGGAGAGCTTTGAGAGGCCTGGGGCCTGGCTCTCATCCCTGACAACTGTCAGTAACCACAGTGGCTTGCTGTCCGGGTGGACAGAGTTATCCCTGGGGAGGGGACAAGTGTCACACCCCGGGGATAGAATGGGTAACACCACTGTGTTGGTCCTGGTGGTACTATCCTGCTCCTGGGATACATCTGTGAGCAATGTCAGGTTAGGTGCTGCACAGATGGGATCCGCAGGAAAGGAGAAAGGTTCCCCATGGATGGGCTTAGTGGGCCCTGAGAGTATGGACAGAGGGATCCAATTGGAGTCAGGAAGGCGAAGAACTGGAGCATGCCCCTGCTGTTGTGGGCCTGGGTCCTTGTTCTGTCGCCTCAAACAGGGAAGTACATCAGGATAGTGATTGTTCTCCCCTGGCTTTAGGCTGGTGGGGGGTCATGTTGGACCTGGCTTTTTGACAGGGACATCCCCAAACTTTTTGCCTCCTTCCTCCTATTTTTTCTGACCTGTTGTTGTTGGCTTTTGACCTCTGAGCACTTTACCACTGCTAACCAGTGCTAAAGTGCATATGCTCTCTGTGTAAATTGTACTATTGATTGGTTTATCCATGATTGACTATTTAATTTACCTGTAAGTCCCTATTAGAGTGCACTACATGTGCCTAGGGCATGTAGATTAAATGCTACTAGTGGGCCTGCAGCACTGGTTGTGCCACCCACCTCAGTAGCCCCTTAACCTTGTCTCAGGCCTGCCATTGCAAGGCCTGTGTGTGCAGTTTCACTGCCACTTCGACTTGGCATTTAAAAGTACTTGCCAAGCCTAGAACTCCCCTTTTTCTACATATAAGTCATCCCTAATGTGTGCCCTAGGTATCCCCTAGAGCAGGGTGCTGTGTAGGTAAAAGGCAGGACATGTACCTGTGTAGTTATATGTCCTGGTAGTGTAAAACTCCTAAATTCGTTTTTACACTACTGTGAGGCCTGCTCCCTTCATAGGCTAACATTGGGGCTGCCCTCCTACACTGTTGAAGTGGCAGCTGCTGATCTGAAAGGAGCAGGGAGGTCATATTTAGTATGGCCAGAATGGTAATACAAAATCCTGCTGACTGGTGAAGTCGGATTTAATATTACTATTCTAGAAATGCCACTTTTAGAAAGTGAGCATTTCTTTGCCCTAAAATCTTGTTGTGCCCTTCAATCCACGTCTGGCTAGGTTTAGTTGACAGCTCCTTGTGCATTCACTCAGACACACCCCAAACACAGGGTACTCAGCCTCACTTGCATACATCTGCATTTTGAATGGGTCTTCCTGGGCTGGGAGGGTGGAGGGCCTGCCCTCACACAAAGGACTGCCACACCCCCTACTGGGACTCTGGCAGACAGGATTGAGCTGAAAGGGAACTTGGTGCATTTCTTAGAGACTCTTTGAAGTCACCCCCACTTCAAAGGCACAACTTAGTATAAAACAGGGCCTCTGCCCTACCTCATCAGACACTTGCTGGAGAAGAAACCTGAACCAGAAACTACATCCTGCCAAGAAGAACTGCCTGGCTGCTCAAAGGACTCACCTGTCTGCTTTCTCCAAAGGACTGCTGTCTTGCTGTTGCCCTGCTGCCTTGCTGAACTCTTGTCTGGCTGTGAAAGTGCTCTCCAAGGGCTTGGATAGAGCTTGCCTCCTGTTCCTTGAAGTCTCAGGACCAAAAAGACTTCTTCCTTTCATGTGGACACTCCGTGCGCCGTAAATTTCGACGCACAGCTTGTTTCGCGGCGAGAAAAACGCCGCACACCGACACTGATCAACGCAACGCCCTCGGGACGATCGAGACTTCGACGCACAACCTCACAAGGACAAAGCCGCCCGACTTCCAAGGAGAAATCGACGCGACGCCTACCGTGAGTGCGAAACTTTGACGCACGGCCTCGCAAGGACAACGCCGCCCGACTTCCAAGGAGAAATCGACGCGACGCCTGCCGTGAGACCAAAATTTCGACGCACGGCCTCGCAAGGACAACGCCGCCCGACTTCCAAGGAGAAATCGACGCGACGCCTACCGTGAGATCGAAACTTCGACGCGCAGCCCCGCAGAACGACGCGCAGCCGGAAAATAAGCAGGAGAATCCACGCACAGACCCGGGACATCTGGTAATCCTCGCGATCCACAAAAAGAGACTGTCTGCGCGCCGGAAAACGACGCCCGACTTCCCCGCGTGGAAAAGAACGACGCAAGTCTGTGTGTGCTGAGCGGAAAACGACGCACACACCCCTTTTTCCACGCATCTCTTCTCCTGTGGCCCTCTGAGGAGATTTCCCACCAGAAACCAGGTACTCTGTGCTTGAAAGACACTTTATTGCTTTTTAAAGACTTAAAGACTCTTAATATCACTTTTCAGTGATATCTTTACAAATTCGTATTGCAACTTTGATCGTTTTGACCTACAATTATCCAGATAAATATTCTATATTTTTCTAAACACTGTGTGGTGTATTTTTGTGGTGTTATACTATGGTGTTGTATGATTTATTGCACAAATGCTTTACACATTGCCTTCTAAGTTAAGCCTGACTGCTCGTGCCAAGCTACCGGAGGGTGAGCACAGGCTGATTTTGGATTGTGTGTGACTTACCCTGACTAGAGTGAGGGTTCTTGCTTGGACAGAGGGCAACCTATCTGCCAACCAAAAACCCCATTTCTAACAATTATTGATTGTTGATTTGATTGGTTACTCTCGGGTGAAGAGAGTCCCACTTGGTCAAAAGATTCATCGACCCAAGAGCGTCCAAATACCGGTAATTTATTAGGCTGGAACGCTCTATCACTAGCCATAGAGAATCTTTATTTACTTGACCTCTTAGGGCCTATTGTAGTAATCGATTTGCAAAAAGTAGTTGCAAGTTGCACACCAACTCTTTGCAAATGGTATAGCACTTTGCGAATCGCCCTATGTACTAATAGATTGGTTTACAAAATACCAACTGGGAATTGGTCACAGAATGACCTGCCTCTTTAATATTCATTAGGCAGGTCGCAATCTGCAACCACCTGCAATTGGCTGCAATCACAGAGCTGGTGCCCTGCAAGGGATAGCAGACCACTATCTCTATTATTGCATTCTAAAAACTGCAAACTTTTTGTTTTTTAAAGCAGCCCGTCTTCCTTAAAGGATGCAGTGATGCTTCAAAAAAATAAAAAAGGTTTATTTCTGGAACACTGCCTTCTCTTCTCCCGTGGAAACTGCCAACCAACTCTCAATGAGAATGGGGTATTAAGGGGACCCCCATACCCTGTGCAAATCGGTTACCATAACAACGTGGGGGTATGTAACTCATCCATGGTTTGCAATCGAAACTGGGGTCATAAATTATTGATACATTGCTTTCTGACTCAGAAAAAGGTGAGGAAAGGTGCTTTCATAGCTACTTATTTGTGATTCAGAAAGGATCTCAAAATTCAATTGTACAAGTCAGTAAGAATTTTCAGATGCACCAAAGGGCTTTTGAACATAAAGAAGAGCCTTTTTGCAGTTGCAAACCCTTTGATTTTGAGAATCACAGCGCTTGTGATTACAAAACAGCTTTGCTCATGAAAGGTACATTGGGCAAAATTTCTCAAATTGTCAAACATACAAAATTAAAAAAAGAAGGAAATAGTGCTGTAATGATTGTAAAAAGTGACCTGCGTGTTTATAAATTACAGAAGCTGCACCTATCACACCACATTTATAGGAGGGCTTGTAAGGAAGCTTACTATTGAAGGTCTGAGTGAAGAAGGATCCGGATCTGCATTATCAATAAACTCGGCATCTGAGGAGGAGTGTAGCATGTGCATGAATTCAGAGTAACCTCTACCAGACCAGCATTACAAGTACCATTTTGTTATAGGATTCTTTCTGATATTCCTTAACAACACAACACGATATATGCCATAACAGAGGGCATGAATTCTGTTTCACTTCTTTACCGACAATGCACAGCTGCTTTGAACAACTTTCAACAAAAACTACATTCCAAAGATATTCTTGTAATCAGAATTACAAAACCGTGTAACCTGAGGCGTGAAATCCAAATGTAATCAATCCATAACACTTCTTACAATCTCCATATTAACACCTTTCATTCCTGCTCAACAGGCTGAGATGAGCACTGTAGGAGAACATCTATTTTTTGCATAATCATCCCCATGTTTCTGGACTGATGCTGTAAGCTTTTAGACGCTGCACTGGGACTCAGAAAACCATGTCCAGTACAGGTGCTCTGTTTCATGCTGAAATTAGCTATACTCCTAATTACTATCTTTAACTTACCCATAAGTGCCTAGTATACGGTACAAAGTGTAATCAGGGCCTGTCAGTTAATTGTCACTAGTAGACTGCAGCACCCATTGCGACAATACTAAAGTGACTGCAGGGCGACCACTGTTGCTTCTCTGTGCAGATTTAAAACTGCAATTTTGACCTGTCAAAATAACCTCTTTGGAACACAATTCATCCCTTAGCAGGTCTTAAGTCCTATAAGTCAGGATGCATGGTATTTAAAGATAGGACAAATAAAGGTTTAATGTAAAATGTGTAATTACATTGACAGGGCGACAAAAGCCACTTTCACTGTAGCAAGGTTAGTTGTTCCACGGAAACCATATAATAATAAAATTAAACAATGTTATGTCTACTTAGATCCAGCTACAAAGTTCATCCTTGGACTATTTATTACAAGGCCAATTCACAGTTAAGGTCTGATTTTTGCTAGATATTTTAGGAAAGCCCTATTTTAAATGCTACCTTTTACCTGCGTACAGCCACTAGAGACAAACGTGTGAGCTTCTGAGGAAAGTACCATCTTTCTAGGCATGTTACCCTCAATTTTACATGTATGTCAGTATGTTTTTGCCTGTCTCACTGGGATCCTGTTAGTCAGGACCCCAGTGCTCATAGATTGTGACCTAATTGTGTATGCCTGTGTAGTACCTAACTGTGTCACTGAGGCTCTGCCAATCAGAACCTCAGTGCTCATGCTCTCTGTGCCTTTAAATTTGTCACTATAGGCTAGTGACTACATTTACCGATTCCAATTGGCATACTGGACCCCCCTTATAAGTCCCTAGTATATGGTACCTAGGTACCCAGGGCATTGGGGTTCCAGGAGATCCATATGGGCTGCAGCATTTCTTTTGCCACCCATAGGGAGCTCAGACAAACCCTTACACAGGACTGCCACTGCAGCCTGCATGAAATAACGCACATGTTATTTCACAGCCATTTTCATTGCACTTAAGTAACTTATAAGTCATCTATATGTCTAACCTTCACTTGCTGAAGGTTAGGTACAATGTAACTAAGTGTGAGGGCACCCTGGCACTAGCAAAGGTGCCCTCCACATAGTTCAGGGCCATTTCCCCGGACTTTGTGAGTGCAGGGACACCATTACACGCGTGCACTACATATAGGTCAATACTTATATGTAGCTTCACAATGGTAACTCTGAATATGGCCATGTAACGTGTCTAAGATCATGGAATTGCCCCCATTCCAAATCTGGTATAGGGGAGCCAATTCTATGCATCCTGGGGGCTCCACTACGGACCCCCAGTACTGCCAAACCAGCTCTCCAAAGCTTGCACTGCAGCTACAGCTGCTGCCACCTCACAGAGAGGTTTCTGCCCTCCTAGGGTCTGGGCAGCCCAGTCCCAGGAAGGCAGAACAAAGCATTTCCTCTGAGAGCAGGGTGTTACACCCTCTCACTTTGGAAATAGGTGTTACAGGCTGGGGAGGGGTAGCCTCCCCCAGCCTCTGGAAATGCTTTGAAGGGCATAGATGGTGCCCTCCTAGCATAAGCCAGTCTACACCGGTTTACAGAACCCCAGTCCCTGCTCTGGCGCGAAACTGGACAAAGGAAAGGGGAGTGACCACTCCCCTGTCCATCACCACCCCAGGGGTAGTGCCCAGAGCTCCTCCAGTGTGTCTCAGACTTCGGCCATCTTGTTTTCAGAGGTGTGGGGACACTCTGGAGACCTCTGAGTGGCCAGTGCCAGCAGGTGACGTCACAGACACCTCCTGATAGGTGCATACCTGGCTAGGTAGCCAATCCTCCTCTGAGAGTTATTTAGGGTCTCTCCTGTGGGCTTCTCTTCAGATTACGACTTGCAAGAATCCGTCAGGGCTCCTCTGCACTTCTCTCTTCGACTTCTGTCAAGGATCGACTGCTGACTGCTCCAGGATGCCTGAAAAACTGCAAAAAAGTAGCCAGAAGACTACCAGTGACATTGTAGCACCTAATCCTGCCGGCTTTCTTGACTGTTTACTGGTGGTGCATGCTCTGGGGGCTGCCTGCCTTACCCTGCACTGGAAGCCACGAAGAAATCTGTGGATCGACGGAATCTTCCCCCTGCTCCAGCAGGCACCAAACCTCAGCTTCGCTGGTACTCTGGGTCCCCTCTCATCCTGACGAGCGTGGCCCCTGTAACACAGGTGGTGGACCCAAGTGACCCAGACTGTCCAGTGGTCCAACTGTCCGAATTTGGAGGCGGTAAGTCCTTGCCTCCCCTCCCCAGACAGTAATCCTGTGAACAGTGTGATCTGCAGCTGCAAGGGATTCTGTGCACATTTCTAAGAAATCCTGCATGAACAGCCAAGCCTAGGTCCCCAGAACTCTGTCCTGCGATGCTCAGCTTCCTGAGTTGTCCTCCGGTGTCGTGGGACCTCTCTTTGCAGTGTTGAGACGACCGCCGTGTTCAGTCTTCTTGAACCCATGTTCAAGGACTTCTGTGGGTGCTTCCCTCCTTCCAGTGGGCTCTCTACGTTGCTGAGGGCCCACTCTGTCCCCTCACCTGAGTGGCGACATCCTGGTCCTTCCTGGGCCCAGGCAGCACCCTTTTTCTTCAACTGCGACTCTTGCAGGTAGCAAGGCTTGTTTGCGGTATGTTGTCAAGGAAACAACTCTGCATCCTCCAGCACGCTGTGGGACATCTGCACAAAGCAGAACCTCCTACCTCCTTTCGTTGGTGCAAAACCAGCATCTTCTTCCAACCGGAGACAGTCATTTTGCACCTTCATCCGGGGTTTAGTGGGCTCCTGCCCCCCCGGACACTTTAGCGACTCTTGGACTTGGTCCCCTTTCTTTGCAGGTCTTTAGGTCCCAGAATCCGTCTTCAGTACTTTGCAGTCTGTTGTGGTCCTTGCAAAATCCTTTATCACGACTTTAGTGTGTTTGGGGGGGAAATAGTAGTACTTTACTCCTGATTTCCTGGGTCCTAGGGTGGGGTCTCCTTTACACCCTTGGTGTTTTCTTACACTCCCAGCGACCCACTACACACTATACTTGCCTGGAGGTGCATTTGTGGTTCGCATGCCACTTACTTAGTATATGGTTTGTGTTGCCCCTAGGCCTATTGCATTCTATTGTGTTTTACAGTGTTTGCACTACTTTCTGACTGCTTTACTTACCTGATTTGGTTAGTTGTGTATATTTTGTGTATGCCACTTACTTCCTAAGGGAGTATCAATCAAGAAAGAAATCAATCAATCAAGAAATTTGTAAAGCGCGCTACTCACCCGGAGGGTCTCAAGGCGCTGGGGGAGGGGGAACCGTTACTGCTCGAACAGCCAGGTCTTGAGTTGCTTCCTGAAGGAGAGGTGGTCTTGGGTCAGACGGAGGTGGATGGGGAGGGAGTTCCAAGTCTTGGCTGCCAGGTAGGAGAAGGATCTTCCTCCCATGGTGGCTTTTCTAATGCGTGGCACGGCGGCGAGGGCGTGGCTGGTCGATCGTAGCTGGCGGGTGGGAGTGTAGAAGGTCAGGCGGTTGTTGAGGTACCTGGGGCCCAGGTCATGGAGGGCCTTGTGTGCGTGGGTGAGGAGACGGAACGTGATTCTTTTGCTGACGGGGAGCCAGTGCAGGTCTCTCAGGTGTCCGGAGATGTGGCTGTGTCGGGGGATGTCAAGGATGAGGCGTGCGGAGGCGTTCTGGATGCGTTGGCGTCTTTTCTGTAGTTTGGCCGTGGTTCCGGTGTAGAGGGTGTTACCGTAGTCCAGTCGGCTGGTGACGAGTGCCTGGGTGACCGTCTTCCTGGTTTCGGTGGAGATCCATCGGAAGATATTTCGGAGCATGCGTAGGATGTTGAAGCATGATGATGAGACGGCGTTGACTTGTCTGGTCATTGAGAGGGAGGAGTCCAGGATGAAGCCCAGGTTGCGTGCGCGGTCCGTTGGTTTGGGTGCGCTGCCCAGGGCAGGGGGCCACCAGGAGTCGTCCCAGGCAGAGGGTGATGATCCAAGGATGAGGACTTCCGTCTTGTCTGAGTTCAGTTTCAGGCGGCTGTTCATCATCCACTCGGCTACGTCTTTCATCCCTTCGTGCAGGTTGGTTCTGGCGGTGGCTGGGTCGTTGGTGAGGGAGAGGATCAGCTGGGTGTCGTCGGCGTAGGAGATGATGTTGAGGTTGTGTTGGCGTGCGATGGCTGCGAGGGGGCTCATGTAGACGTTGAAGAGGGTGGGGCTGAGTGATGATCCTTGTGGTACGCCGCAGATGACTTCGGTGGCCTCGGATCTGAACGGGGGAGGCGGACTCTCTGGGTTCTTCCGGCGAGGAACGAGATGATCCACTCTAGTGCCTTCTCTTGGATTCCAATGTTGCTGAGGCGCTGCACTAGGGTGCGGTGGCAGACAGGGTCGAACGCTGCGGAGAGGTCCAGGAGGATGAGGGCCGCTGTTTCCCCGTTGTCGAGCAGGGCTCGGATGTCGTCAGTGGCTGCGATGAGGGCGGTCTCGGTGCTGTGGTTGGCTCGGAAGCCGGACTGCGAGTGGTCGAGGGATCCATTAGTCTCGAGGAAGTCGGCTAGCTGTCGGTTGACCGTCTTCTCGATGATTTTGGCCGGAAACGGGAGGAGCGAGATGGGACGGTAGTTCTTGAGGTCGGTGGGGTCTGCTGATGGTTTCTTCCGGAGGGTGCTGAGTTCGGCATGCTTCCAGCTCTCCGGGAAGGTGGCGGTGTTGAAGGAGCAGTTGATGATGTCCCGGAGATGGGGTGCGATGACGGAGTCGGCCTTGTTGAAGACGTGGTGGGGGCATGGGTCGGTTGGTGATCCGGAATGGATGGTGTTCATCGTATGGATGGTGTCTTCGGTGCTGACCGGGGTCCAGGCGCGGAGGGTGGTGTTGGGGGGCGTCGGTTTGGTGGTTGGGTGCGTGGTCTGTGCGCCGAAGCTGTTGTGTATGTCGGCGACCTTGCGGTGAAAGAACGAGGCGAGTGAGTCGCAGAGGTCTTGTGAGGGAGTGATGTCGTTGTTTCCGGCGCTGGGGTTGGAGAGCTCTTTGACGAGGCTGAAGAGTTCCTTGCTGTTGTGTGCGTTGTTGTCTAGTCGTTCTTTGAATGCTGTCTTCTTGGTGGTGTGGATCAGCTGGTGGTGTTTGCGGGAGGCGTGCTTGAGGGCGGTCATGTTGTCTGTAGTCGGGTTTTTTCGCCAGGCTTTCTCGAGGGTGCAGCAGTTCTTCTTGGAGTTCTTGAGGTCGTTGTTGAACCAGGAGGCTTTCTTGCTGTTGGGCCTGATGGGATGGGTTTTCAGAGGTGCGAGGTTGTCAGCGCAGTTGGTGATCCACTTTGTGAGGTTGTTGGCTGCTTGGTTGGGGTCCGCTGAGCTGGCGGGAGGGTTCTGGCTCAGTGATGTGGAGAGCTGGTCGGTGGTGATCTTGTTCCAGCTCCTGCGGGGAGCCTGTTGTGGGTGGTGGTGAGTCGTGGTTCTTCTGAAGCTGAAGTGGACGCAGCTGTGGTCTGTCCAGTGGAGTCCGGTGGAGTGGCTGAAGGAGATGTACTTGCTGGAGGAGAAGACTGGGTCAAGCGTGTGTCCGGCGTAGTGGGTGGGGGTGTTCACCAGTTGCTTGAGTCCGAGGTTGGCGAGGTTGTCCAGCAGGGTGGTGGTGTTGTTGTCGTTGTTGTTCTCCAGGTGGAAGTTGAGGTCCCCTAGGAGGATGTAGTCAGCGGAGGGGAGGGCGTGTGGGCTGATGAAGTCTGCGATGTCTTCGCTGAATTCTGTGCGGGGTCCTGGGGGTCTGTAGATGAGGGTGCCTCTGAGTGTGGTCTTGGGGTCGGTGTGTATCTGGAAGTGAAGATGTTCGGCGGCTGTGAGGGTGTCGTCGGAGTTGGTCGTTATGCGGATGGTGTTCTTGTGGACGATGGCGATGCCTCCTCCTGTCTGGTTGACGCGGTCCCTCCGGGTGATCTTGTATCCGTCCGGGATGGCGATGGCGATGTCGGGCGCTGAGGAGGCGTTCATCCAGGTTTCTGTGAGGAAGGCGACGTCTGGAGATGTGGTGTCGAGCAGGTTCCAGAGTTCCACGGCGTGTCTGTGGATGGAGCGGGTGTTGAGCAGGATGCACTTCAGGTGGTTGCTGCTGGTGCTTGGCTTGACGGGTGCGGTGCGGGTCCGGATGCAGGAGAACTTGCAGGATTGGCAGGCGAAGGGTCCGTGGGTGCGTCTTGGGGTGGCTCGGCAGCACCCGGGGATCCGGCTGGTGTTGAGTGCGAGGAGGGTGGCGGCGTCGTAGGTCCGGCGGGTAGGCTGGCAGCAGCGGGGGCCAGGGGGTCTGGCGCTGGGCGCGGTCCAGGCGCGGACGGGCGCAGACGGGCTTGCCTTTGGCGCGCTAGCGGCGCGCCAGCGGCGCGCCTGCTGCGTGGCCTCCATATGAGGGGAAGAGGGAGGGAGGAACAGCTGGGAGGTGGGAGCGGGGCGGCCAATGGGGTGCAAGGGGGCGGAGCTACCGGGACGCGGCGGCGGGAAAACGGGCGGCGAGGGGTGACGCGGCGAGACGAGGGAACAGAAAGTAAAAGGGAGCACTGTCAGGGCAACAAAAGTAAGGGAGAACAAATCAGGGCAACAATACCAGGGACACAGGCACTCGGGGTACAGAATAAAAAAAGCGGACACAGGCACTCGGGGCATAAATCAGAGAGGACACTGGCGCTCGGTCACAGAAGGCAGGCACAGGCAGTCAGGGCACGGCAGCGAGAGCGGTCACACTGGGGGCTGCGTGGCGGTGAGGGGAGCGACCTGCCTGGGAACCAGGGTCAGAGGTCGCTCTCTCTACCGCTGTGCGGCCTCCATATGAGGGGAAGAGGGAGAGAGGAGCAGCTCGGAGGTGGGGGCGGGGCAGCCAATGGGGTGCAAGGGGGCGGAGCTACCGGGCCGACGCGGCGGGAAAATGGGCGGCGAGGGGGTGACGCGGCGAGACGAGGGAACAGAAAGTAAAAGGGAGCACAGTCAGGGCAACAAAAGTAAGGGAGAACAAATCAGGGCAACAATACCAGGGACACAGGCACTCGGGGTACAGAATAAAAAAAGCGGACACAGGCACTCGGGCACAAATCAGAGAGGACACTGGCGCTCGGTCACAGAAGGCAGGCACAGGCAGTCAGGGCACGGCAGCGAGAGCGGTCACACTGGGGGCTGCGTGGCATTGAGGGGAGCGACCTGCCTGGGAACCAGGGTCAGAGGTCGCTCTCTCTACCGCTGCGCGGCCTCCATATGAGGGGAAGAGGGAGGGAGGAGCAGCTGGGAGGTGGGAGCGGGGCGGCCAATGGGGTGCAAGGGGGCTGAGCTACCGGGACGCGGCGGCGGGAAAACGGGCGGCGAGGGGGTGACGCGGCGAGACGAGGGAACAGAAAGTAAAAGGGAGCACAGTCAGGGCAACAAAAGTAAGGGAGAACAAATCAGGGCAACAATACCAGGGACACAGGCACTCGGGGTACAAATCAGAGAGGACACTGGCGCTCGGTCACAGAAGGCAGGCACAGAGAGTCAGGGCACGGCAGCGAGAGCGGTCACACTGGGGGCTGCGTGGCGGTGAGTGGAGCGACCTGCCTGGGAACCAGGGTCAGAGGTCGCTCTCTCTACCGCTGCGCGGCCTCCATATAAGGGGAAGAGGGAGGGAGGAGCAGCTGTGAGGTGGGAGCGGGGCAGCCAATGGGGTGCAAGGGGGCGGAGCTACCGGGACGCAGCGGCGGGAAAACGGGCGGTGAGGGGGTGACGCGGCGAGACGAGGGAACAGAAAGTAAAAGGGAGCACAGTCAGGGCAACAAAAGTAAGGGAGAACAAATCAGGGCAACAGTACCAGGGACACAGGCACTCGGGGTACAGAATAAAAAAAGCGGACACAGGCACTCGGGGCACAAATCAGAGAGGACACTGGCGCTCGGTCACAGAAGGCAGGCACAGGCAGTCAGGGCACGGCAGCGAGAGCGGTCACACTGGGGGCTGCATGGCGGTGAGGGGAGAGACCTGCCTGGGAACCAGGGTCAGAGGTTGCTCTCTCTACCGCTGCGCGGCCTCCATATGAGGGGAAGAGGGAGGGAGGAGCAGCTCGGAGGTGGGGGCGAGGCGGGCAGTGGGGTGCAAGGGGGTGGAGCTACCGGGACGCGGCGGCGGGAAAACGGGCGGCGAGGGGGTGACGCGGCGAGACGAGGGAACAGAAAGTAGAAGGGAGCACAGTCAGGGCAACAAAAGTAAGGGAGAACAAATCAGGGCAACAATACCAGGGACACAGGCACTCGGGGTACAGAATAAAAAAAGCAGACACAGGCACTCGGGGCACAAATCAGAGAGGACACTGGCGCTCGGTCACAGAAGGCAGGCACAGGCAGTCAGGGCACGGCAGCGAGAGCGGTCACACTGGGGGCTGCGTGGCGGTGAGGGGAGCGACCTGCCTGGGAACCAGGGTCAGAGTATATCCTCTGAGATATTTTTGGCACATTGTCACTAAAATAAAGTACCTTTATTTTTAGTAACTATGAGTATTGTCTTTCTTATGATATAGTACCTATGTGATATAAGTGGTATTGCATGAGCTTTGCATGTATCCTAGTTCAGCTTTGGCTGCTCTGCTATAGCTACCTCTATCAGCCTAAGCTGCTAGAACACTACTACACTCTACTAATAAGGGATAACTGGACCTGGCATAAGGTGTAAGTACCATTGGTACCCATTACAAACCAGGTCAGCCTCCTACAGCTTCCAACTGTCACACATGCACTCAATCGCCCATTTGATGAGGGGTTAACTTGCTCTCTGCCTTCAGTGTGGGGAGGTTCCTCGACAGGATGACCATCTGGGCCATGTGCAGGAACTTAGTTAACTTAAAAGAGGCCTACCCTGTCACAGGTAGATGTAGGTAGCAGTTGGACCCATTCTCTCCTTTGTCCCTTTAACCAGCCAGGCACTAATCCTACTGGGAGTGAAGCTTCCCCCAGAACCGGTTTTGAGTGACCACAGAAGGATTACTCATTTCCTTAGCCACACCTCTACAGTGGGCACAGAAATTCTGCTCAGGGGAAGAAATGTTCTGCCATGTTGAATTTAGGTAGAGAAGGGCACTGTGGGAACGTCTTCAGTAGGGCACACAGGAACTGCTGCAAATGTGAGTAAGGTTAACCCTGGAACCTTTTTTCTCTATTGGTCATGAGGAGCCAGGTGTTACCCTCACTCACAGGCTAGTGCCAGCCATAAATGTGGCACCCATCTGTGCCATCTTGAGAACACTACTGCACTTGAGGGAGACAGTAGAATGGCTGCTCCTGATGTTGAGATCTGTGAGGAGAACCTTAAGGGATGGGTTGGACATGCTCTAACATGTATCTATGACAAAGAAGTGGACTCCAAGGGTCAGTTGGCTGACCCCCTTTTGAGACACAGGGACACAAAAGCTGCAGGAAGCCCTCTTTCCCAGAAGAGCCCAGTTGACCAATCCCCACTAGGCCTGCCCTGGAACCTGGTGGTGGCTTCTACTGTTCCTGATGTCCTGGAACCTTTGGTTTGGGGTCAGGGCATACTCCTCTTGCCTAAACCCTAAAACCTGAGATTTAGAAACTTCCTGCAAACTTTTTACCTGTAGAACTGTGAGAATTAGTGTTGTTGGCTGAATGTGGTGTGAACCCTGGTCAAGCAACAGCCATAATCCACTGCAGGGTGAGCAACAAAAAGTCTCAAAATTAACTTGCGCTCAACCTTGGCTAGCTTACAACAAAAGCAGTCAGGCTTAACTAAAAGACAATGTGTAAAGTATTTATGCAGCACACAAACAGCAACAAAGTGAAAACACAACATAATAAAAATCCCAACCCAATTTGCAAAGAACAGACTAAATTTTAATAAATACCTTGACACCAAAATGAAAAAAATCAAATCAGTAGAACCTGAGTTATAAATATATAAAGTTTAAGATTCAAACTAGCACCTAAAAGATAAAAGCGTCAACCACTGACATCTGGTCCCGCAAGATGAGGTCAAAGTCTAAAGTTAAAGCCCACTGCGATAGAGGCGGTTCGGATGCAATAAGTGGATTGGGCCCAAACAGTGCTTATCTTCGTACTTAGAAACATTTTGAAGAAAATCTGAGAATGTAGACGTTTTGGAGGGTAAAGTTGCGTAACTATCCAAATAGGGAGCTTTGTCGTCAGATGGCTTTGGAGCAAAGCTGCAGTGAAGATTTTTACCTTTGGTTTAGTCTCTGAAATGGAAGTTGAAAATCTCCAGTGGGGCGAAGCAGAAGTCTATAGTCACAGACAGTCTCACTGGTCAGATACCCCTTTGGCAAAGGACCACTAAAATGGATTTGCTGCAGCGGAGAAGAACATAGTGGGAGAAGCCGCAAGTCAATCCAACCAGCAATGCACCTTGGGTGGACAGGTGGGAAGGTTGGTTCTCAGAGCACCTTTTGGCCAAATTTTGTCTAAGTCCTCAGGCTTGGAAAATGGTCACCTGGGCACATTAAGGGCCATATTTATACTTTTGGACACAAAACTGCACGAACGCAGTTTTGCCTCAAAAACTTTACAGTCGCCTAACGCAATTTTTTTGCCCCTTCCGGCCGTCAAATTTATACTTCGATGCAAGGTGGCGCAAAGCACGGGTTAGATCATTTTTTTTTTAGTTTAACGATTGTGCCACGGCATAAAGCTAAACGACATTAACGCGTAGAAAATGACTCTAATCCGGTTTACGGTGTCGCAAACCGGATACGTACCATTTTCCAACGCAATAGTGTCAAAAAACGTCGCAAACGCAGCAAACAGTGCTAAAGAGCCCCAAAATGGATCCTAGAAGCCAGGAGAGACCCCAGTCGACCAGGATCCAGCCAGGAGGACACAGACAAGATGCAGGCGAAGGAGAAGAAGAAACGGAAGTGTTGTTTCAGTGCAGAGGAGCATGAAATACTAGTCAGAGAGGTGACGGAACACCAGCATCAACTTTTGTCACCTCAAAATTGCCAATTGCTCAGTGTCTGCTCACTGTACAAATGTTGGAACAACAAATCACTGTGTGTGACATTTTATATGATAGAGCTGCACATCAGGCAAGTAGACACCCCAACAGACATACCACTGCAAACATGCATTGACACTGTCACTCCAGTGAGTGATAGACATACATATGAACACATGCACTGGCCCTAACAATCGTGTGGTGCCAAACATGATTACTCAATTTTGTGCTTAATTCATTCCAGAGGGTACTCCATTTCATCTTTTGTAATTGAGAGACACATGCAATGCCACATTCCTGGTGCACTGCAATACCAGTGACTCAGGTATTGTGGCTTGTGCATCAAGGGACAATGAGTAACTGTGTGATGCTCATGTGGGTTGATTTGCGTTCAGGAATTATTGTACTTTCAGTGGTCCATAATAGTTGTGCCAGTGTTGTATGTAGGTTACATATGCCACATTGCCAGTGTACCCTGAGACGTATATGCCTCCTATGACAACATGATGGCAGGGATCCTGTGTGTTACTTGATGACAATGTTACGCTAAACATAGATTGGCCACTTTTCTGACTTCAAAACAGCAAA
This sequence comes from Pleurodeles waltl, assembly GCF_031143425.1. NCBI lineage: Eukaryota > Metazoa > Chordata > Amphibia > Caudata > Salamandridae > Pleurodeles > Pleurodeles waltl. The sequence goes on from NC_090448.1 coordinate 641,368,693, forward strand.
AAGATGTATGATGACAGTGTCTTAGTTGATCATCCTTGACAGAATGCTTGGGCACAGGTGTAGTCATTGCACCTGAAATGTGTTACTCTGGGCCCTGTGTACCTATATCAGGTATTGTAAATCAGACCTTGCCAGAATCAGCAACTTAGAATTGCCAAGTTCGGTGATCAGTTGTAGGACAACCGAACGGACACTGTCTGCTAATAAAAACATAGGTTAGCAAATGTTCTACTTCTGCAATCATCAGTTCTGAACTTACCAACAAGTAGGCCATTGCCATATCATCCATCCTGGAAGTGCTGATTGATGGCCTGTGGCAGAAGATGAATGAATCATTTACACTCCCAGGATGCTTTGCCATGATGTTGGTGAACAATCCCTGGTGATCCACAATGGCCTGCACATTGATGGAGTGTGTGTGCTTCCTGTTGCGGTATAGGTGCTCAGTTGCAGCAGGTGGCACAATCCGGACATGTGTGCAGTCAATGGCACCAAGCACGTGCGTGAAGCATTGAATTTGATAAAACCCCTGTTTGGTCTCCTGCTGTGTGTCTGGGAAGATGATGTGGTAGGGTGTGAGGGAGATGATGGCATCAAGTACCTTGGGAAGGAAGGAAGAGAATGAGGGCTGTGAGAGCCTGGCAACCAGGGCACCAGTGGTTTGAAAAGAGTCACTTGCCAACATGGGCAGGACAGCTAGCAGCATGATGTGGGGTGTCTGCAAGCTGGCTGCCAACTGTGGCTCAATGTGGCGCAGCAGCTGCTGTATGGCTTGCCAGTTTAGTCTGTACCTCTAGATGATATCCTGTCCCCTGAGGCCCTGAAGGGTTATCCTGGTCCTGAATATCCTCTCCTTCCTTCTGCGTTGTCTTTGGGGTCCATGTTGGTGTGGTGGTAGCAGCTGCTGTTGTTCCTGTGCTCTGCATCTTCGAGCATGCTGCATGAGTAGCACCTCCATGTCTTCCTTTCTGAGCAATGATGTTGCTTGTGTGAGTTTTCCTTAAGTAGTGGTGTGTTTGCCCCATTTCAGCGCCTGCCCTGACCCAGGCGTTAAAATTTGGCGCAAATCGTGATTTGCGTCATTTTCCGGCTCCGCCTCCCAGCTGTGCGCCATTTTTGCCCGGTTGGATAAATATGGAGCACAGGTGTTTGTCATTTTTTGGATGGGAATGCCTACCTTGCATCTCATTGATGCAAGGCGGTTTCACACATCCAGAAAATGACGCACACTAGGATATTTTGACATTAGATGGGTCTAGCGTCAAAGTATAAATATGATGTTAAGTTTGCTCCGGATTAGCGTAAAAACAAAAAAAGACGCTAATCCGGTGCAAAGGGAGTATCAATATGGGCCCTAGTTTAATACCTTGGTGCCCTGCTCCTAAAAGGAGGGAGAAGTTTCCAGAAAAAATCTTTGAAGTTCTAGGAGTTTCCCAACTCCCCTGGCTTAACGCTAGCTGCAGTGACAATACAAAGTGGTTAGGTCTATGGTGAGGAAACAGGACACAGCCTTTTCAGATGCAAGTGGGGCTGTGCTCAGCTCCACCCCCCATCCTGTCAGTTGATGGCCCTTTGAGGCTCAGCTAGTGCCACTATTATGTGACTGTCTAGGAGGAATTCAAAAAACCTTTCAGCTACACCCAGTCCTGTGTCCAAGGACAGGCTGCCGACCAAGGGCTAGGGGCAGGAAAAGTACATCTTTCTAAAAGTGGTATTTTGAAAATTGTAATGATAAATCCGACTTTACCATTTAAGAGAGTTTATCATTACAATTTCATGGCTACCAAACATGAAATATCTACCCCCTATCATTTAGGAATTACAGTTTATTAAATGTAATAGGGAATCGCCAATGTTATCCTAATGGAGGAGTAGGCCTTACAGTAGTGAAAAACTAATTTGCAAGTTTTTCACTACTAGGACATGTAGAACCTAAAAGTACCTGTCCTACCTTTTGATTCCAGAGCCCCCTGCCCTATGGCCTACCATAGGGGTGACATATATGTAATAAAAGGGGGTTTTACCCCTTGGTAAGGGGTTTAAATGCCAAAGTGACATGACAGTGTGACACTGCATTCAGGCTGCAATGGCAGGCCTGGGACACGTTTTAGAGTGCTACTTAGGTGGGTGGTGCAATAAGTACTGCAGGCCCACTGGTAGTATTTAATTTACTGGCCCTGGGTTTATGGTACACCATTTCACAAGGGACATACAAGTAAATTAAATATGCCAATTGAGAATAAGCCAATTTGACCATGTTTTCAGAAGAGAGCACAAGCATGTATTGGAATACGTTATAAGATGGCCACCGTGAATTACACAGTATTACGTACTATTCATATAAGTCTCTTTTAGTTTCAATTATATGGTCACAAGCGACGACTCCTTCTATTGTATTTAAATGACCAATATATGGCTGCCACGTTGACACTGAAAAAGGCTTTACGTAGAAACGCATCTGTAATAGCCTATATATTTTAGGTGTGGATGAATAAAATTTCTTGAAAAAAGCTATGAAATCTATTAGATATTTCCTCAGGAGCGCGCAACACTGCTTTTGGGGAAACTAGGATATTGTGAGGCCACCCTCACTTTTCGTGGCACCTGCTGTGAGTGAGGCACAGCGGCTTTGCCTAGCAGAATTGGGAAACAAATATATATATGTATTCACTGAAAAAAACAAAAGCTAAAGAAGCATTATAGTTAGGTGAATATGTCAGTGACAACATTAACATCTTGAACAAAAAAAAAAAACTAAGAAATTCACCAGTTATAAATGACACAGCTAACACTGCAATGTCGCTGTATTCAATGAAAAAAAATAAAAAAAATTTAAGTGAAGTTATGGATAGGTTTGGTAATAAGATCTTAGCTTACGTGAAAAAAACAGAAACTCACTTAAAAAACAAAGGTTATAGTGCAGGTGTCGCTAACCAGTCGATCGCGAGCTACTAGTAGCACTAAGACACCTTCAGAGTAGCTCACAGTTCATTTTAAATAAACAGAGAGTCACGTTTTTCCTTTTAAAGATAAGGGAAGGCTGTGTTTATTTTACAGTATTATCTTCAGGCTGCAGATAGCAGGGCCTAATAAGGAGCAGTGCTGGAGCCAGATATATGACCTAGGGCACAGAGGTGAACAACTGAAGCACTGAGGCATTTAACCTTGAAAAAAAGTCCTTGGCAACTCAGGATTGGAGGTGAGTACAAAATTGTTTCTCAAAGCTTTTAAAAAGAAAAGTTACCTTATGATTAAGTTAACTTTTCATTTTCATTTTCTCAAATTGTTTCCAAAGGTTTGCATTTACAAACAGCAGGCCTCTTGCTCCCAGTATCCAGCCAAACACTGTGCCATATTTATAACTGAAAAATACAGTCATTGTTTAAATGGGAGAATGCTTAAATGGGTCACATTTAAAGTACAGATAAATGTCCCACATTAAGAACATTTGCTCACTTTAGATACCTCCTATTTGAAAAATGTATTGTATGTGTATTATACATGTAACTGTGCCACATATAGCAACAGGTATGTCATGAGCCACAAGTACGACACAGGCTCTCAGTTACCCATACACATATATCCCATTCATATGCACAGATGTTTATACATCCCAAAAAAACACATTCTTATTGACACACATGGCAGCCTTGTCATAGTGCCCCTTGTTGAAGTATTTTGTTCATACCATAGTATCTGGGTCAACGGACACTAGGGTTAAACTCAAGGAAGCTGGGCATGTGAGCGTCTGGTAATAATGCATAAGAGGCTTGGCCTTCAGTAGCTCATGATAATTTTCACTGACATGAAGAAGCTCTTACTGCAGGACGGGTTGGAGACCCCTGTTATAGGGACATACAGGTAAGTGTTGAATGTAGATGAAAACCAATGTTGAACAACCAAACCCCAATGAAATGCACATGTTATAGTTTAATTATCTAAATGTAACTTGCACAACTGCCATACACTGCTTATGACCTCAAGTATATATAATTTTTTTAGTATACCTTTTTCTTGGTCATAATCATTTGCAGTCTCAGTTTTATGTTTACATTCAACAGTGTATCAACATAACATAAAACAACATTGAATGCTATAAATGCTCAGTGTTCACTTAACAGTCAGACCAATCAGTTGTAGCAGATTGCCCCACCCCCTGTACAAGTGTATCACATTTTGCAGCACTGTTCTATTTTTCTGAATACATCAGGGTTCTCAGTTCGAAGACTACCACTCCCCTGCTCCCCCAAGTCACATCTCCACCACTACGAGTTAATCAGGTTTGTTGGTCTTCCTCCCCACCATCCTCGATGTTGTCCCTTGTGTGTCCTCAGTGTGTTCACTTGCATGTGAATGCGTCTTCTGTGTGCTCCTCTGCTTGTAGCACTGTTAGAAATGCAGCCGAGGCTTCAAGGTCATCCTGTATTTTCCATCCTGCCTACTAATCTTCGTGTGCACTCACTCCCTCTGCAAGCGCTCCCCCTGTTACGTCCTTATACCACACTGCAATCGAACGGGCTCTCGTGCTCAACCAACCAGCTTATTGTCTCCCACTTTTTAGCCCGAACTAGAACTATTTGGCATTTCCATCCCTCTTGGCTGCCCAATAATTCCTAGCAGGCAGGTCTGGGGTGTCACCATGAATTCTACTTCTGTCACTGTGTGCATTTAAATGGCCACTGTTGACCAGAAGGCATGCACCTCGGGGAATTTTCAGCCCATGTAAAAGAAGGATGCATCCTCGACCCGACATCGTGGACAATCTGTGCTCCTGCCCCTGTGCACCCTACGGAGTTTGACTAGTATAAAGTATGTGCCATGAAGATAATTAAAGCGCACCAGTTTGAACCTGGCATTGCATGAGACCTGCTTCACTAGCAAACTGGCTGTTCGCCTCTCGCCATCAGACGCGGGTGCAGCCAACTCCTCCCCCCATGCTCGCCGTGCCTTAGGCTCACGCTGACTCAGTCTTCCTTAAGGGCCCTGTAGAGTAGCGTCACTAAGTGCTGTGCTGTCCCTGCCATAAACATCCTCTGCAAGGTTTATGTTTGCTTGGGTGTGTTTTAAAAATCTGTCCAGATGTCCTGTCCTGTTTTTGCTATTTTGGTGTATTGAAGAAACTGGCCATCCCCCCCAGAGAAGGCCTCATGGGCCTCGGCAAAAGTGAGGACCTTTCCCCCAGATAAAGATTTTCCAGGGTTTCGCATCCTCCTTCCCTCCAATGTGCCACCAACATGTCCACACTGATACGGCTAAATGGCAAACATGTCCACAGGATTAGCTCCCTAGCAGAGGAGTTTTTTTTCAGCACCCTCGTAATCACCCTTTACCTGACCCCGTGACCTGCGCACCACATATGGGACATGTCCCGGCACCCTTGACTCTCTCATGAGCAGTTGCATCAACGGGTGTGAGCCACAGTCGTTTCTCCCAGTTGTCCTCTTCCACCGACCAGTGTGTTGCGTGTTGTAACTTAGGGGGGTACTAGTAAAGTTCTAGATCAGGGAGCCCCTTGCCTCCATCCTGAAGGTCCAGTTTGAGTAGCAGCAGTGCCACCCTACTCCACTTTTCAGCCCAAACCAGTGAAGCCATGATTCTGTGCAACCTTTTGAAAAAATCACAGGGCAGTGGGGACATCTGGGTTAAAACACCATTTTGCCACTGCAATCCTCCCTGCCACTAACAGTGGTAGTGAGTTCCAGAACTGAATCGACTTTTTCAGTCCTCTCAGCAGCGGTTCAATAATGTGCTGGTGCTGCCCTTCTAAAGTGTGTACGACCACAATGCCTAGGTAACAACATTTTTTCGGTTCCCACTGCAGACCCATCGCAGCTAGAGGCTCCTCAGTGGTCTCACTCAGCACACCTAACGGAAACAGAAGTGGTTTGAGTCTATTAATTAGAAGCCCTGCCACTGTTCTGAACTTCTCTAGTTGCAACAAAAACAACACATCATCAGAGTATAGCGAAATAAGATGTGTTGAGACCTCTACCGCAATACTAAAGTCCACTGTATCTCCACAGAGTCTCGTCACCAAGGGCTCAAGAGCTAGCCCAAATTAAAGCAAGGAAAGCAGGCAATCCTTTAGTCTTCCCCTTGTACCCTCCCAAGACCAGCCCTCCATTCAGCAGCTCTAGGGGCTGTGTTTCCAACTGCAAAAAGTTTGGCCCCAAATCCCATCCTCTGCAGGACCTGCATTAGATATGCTCACTCAAGTGTGTTAAATGATTTGGTGATACCCAATGACGATGGGACCAGTTCCTCCCACCACTGCTAAATTAAGCACAATGCCCGGGCATGAAGCCACATTACTCTTCGTGCACTAAAAACCACCTCCGCTCCCCGCAGTCGATCCAACAACACCTTGAAAATTATTTTGGAGTCCACATTAAGCACAGTGAGAGGTCTATAAGAGGACAGAATACATATAATCTCTATTGAAGGAGAGGGGAGCATCCCTGTACCTTTTCCATTCAGAACATGTTGGAAATGGCCCTCTCTGCAGGGTCGCAGCCAAACGGTTTGCCTTTTCCCTCCACTTTTTGCTGAAAGCGTTTTTGTGGGCCTTAGGATTCTGTGCATTTTACCACTGCTAGCCAGTGCTAAAGTGCTTGTGCTCTCTCCCTAAAACATGATTTGGGATTGATGTATCCACACTTGGTATACTTAACTTACTTATAAGGCCTCTTGTAAAGTCCTACTCGCTCAAGTAGCCCTTAAACATGCCTCGTGCCTGCCATTGTAAAGCCTGTGTGGGTAGTTTACACTGCCATGTAGACTTGGCATTTAAAACCCCTTAACAAGACATAAACTTCCCTTTTATTTACATATATCACCCTTAAGGTTGGCCCTACACATTCCAGAGGGCGGGGTGCTATGTAACTAAAAGGTAGGACACGTACTTTGAAGTTTTACCTGTCCAGGTAGTCAAAAACTCTCAAAATCGATTTTTTACTACTGTGAGGCCTACCCCTCACATAGGTTAACAATGGGGATTCCTTGTTACATGTAATAAGCTGTAATTCGTAATTGAGAAGGAGTAGACATGTCATGTTTAGTACCTATGGAATTGTAATGGCAAATCCTGTTTAATGGTAAGGTTAGATTTATTATTACAGTTTTGAAGATGCCACTTTTAGAAAGTTGGAATTTTCCTGCTCTTAGCCCTGGGTGCCTGCAGCCTGTCACCAATAAACATCTGGGGTGGGGTAAAAGCGGTTTTCCTGCATTCCCTCTAGCAAGCCTCGCATAAAGAAAGGGTAGATATGACTGAATGGTCATCTGTATGTTGATGTGTCATACTAGGCAGGAAGAGAGGGAGGAGCTGACTCACCCGAATAGGCAGTGTCCTGCTCTCAGACAAAGGACAGCTTAACCCCCTGTACGGAGTCTGGAGCCAGGGTAGGAAGAAAGGACCTCTGTACACTTCAAAGACCCTTCTTTGAAGTCACCCCCACTTCACAGACACAACTGGGTAAAAGTACTGGACCTCTGACCCTACCAATTCAGTACACTTCTGGACCTGTGAAGACCTCTACCAGGAAAAAGGACTGCTATGCTGCTACAAGGACCTCACTTTAGACAACTGCTCTGGAAGACTGCTGTTCTGCTGTGCTGCCCTGCTACAATCTGCCCTGCTGAGGAAGCACTGGATCCATCTCACTTGAACCCAGAGTGACTCTAAGGGCTTGCGGGCTTGCCTCCTGTTCTGCTGAAGTCTCAGGGACACAAAAGTCTTCCAACACAAACTGCAACAGCACCTGGGCTTTGCTTGCTGCGGGCCTTGCCCTTCCAAGTGGTGCCAATCCAGTACTGGGCTCTTGGAAGTAGGTATAAGTGATGCATTGCCTTCATCACAGAGAGTTTAACAGCGTTGCATCTCCAAATGCGGTTCGAAATCAATGCATCACCTACACAACCTGGATCAATGACAATGCATCAGCTTCACATCACCCCTCGCATTGCTCCTCGCTGTCACTGTAACCCCAAACCAAGGTACTAATTTCAGCGTGCCTAGGTTGATCCATGTTTCCAACCGACGCTCCATCGCAGTCGGTCTGTCTTTTTATATTAGACCCGGTCTAGCATGACCAGATAGCCCTGATTGGAGTTTTAAGCTTCTATGCACTATTTTTGCAGATAATCTTTAAAAATCAATTTCTCAACTTCAACTTATTGGATTTTTGTCATTTTGGTCTTGTTTTACTCATAAAGTATAATCTATTTTTCTTACTTGGTGCAGAGACTTTTTGTAGTGTTTTTACTGTATTACTGTTTTAAGTATTGCACAAATCCTGTACATATTGCCTCCTAAGTTAAGCCTGCCTGCTCTGTGCAAAGCTACAAGAGGGTAAGCACAGGTTAATTTATGGTGTGTAATTGGCTTACCCTGACTAGGAGTGTGGTTCCTACTTGGACAAGGTGCATACCGCTGCCAACTAGAGACCTAATTTGTAACAGAACACCTCTAAATGACCTCATATAGTACATCACTCATAACACCTTAAATTACATCATTGATCACAACACAGTCTTACAGAGCATAGGCCCTCATTACAATCCTGGCGGTCAAAGACCGCCAGGGTTGTTTTGGCGATTGTACCGCCAACAGGCTGGCAGTACGAATCGCCATATTATGACCGCAGCGGTAATGCCGCGGTCGCACCACCGGGACCGGCGGTTTCCCGCCATCGTTGTCCCAGTGGTTATGCCCTGGGGATTATGACACCCCTTCCCGCCAGCTTGTCCATGGCGGTAGAGACCGCCATGGAAAGGCTGGCGGGAAGGGGAGTTGCGGGGCCCCTGCACTGCCCATGCACTTGGCATGGGCAGTGCACGGGCCCCCAGGCACAGCCCCACCCTGCTTTTCACTGTCTGCACAGCAGACAGTGAAGAGCGGAACGGGTGCAGCTGCACCCGTCGCACGGCCGCAACACCGCCTGCTCCATTAGGTGCCGGCTGCAATGTTACGGGCAGGCGGGGATGTTGTAATGCGGCCGGCGGGTTTGTGGGCGCATAGGCGGCCGGTGGGTTTGCGGCCGCATAGGTGGCCGATCGGCAGTCCAACCTTGGCGGGTGTAATGAGGGCCATAGTGTTACTGTATATATGTGTGAGTGAAGAGCATGGAAGTTAGTAAGCTCTGTAGGTAAGCATGGTTGTTGAAAAGTATATGTTGCACCTTATGAAAACTACTAAAGTTTTTTTCTGCAAGTAGTTATCCATGTTAAAAAAGATAAAGCCTCTGTGCATCTGATGTGGGTTGCAGAGGTATTTTCAAAGTCAGTTGTGGCTTACAGCCAAAACCTGCTGTAGAATTTCTGTGAAAAAGCCTAAAGCTTCTGCTGGCAATAGATAGCTAGGGCCAGTGGAATTATGCTGCGGGGGGGATTAAATAATGTGGCTGGGTTGGCAAAATTATTTGGCAAGAAAAGGCAAATTATGCTGCCGAATGCGGCAAATTGTTTGATAGTATTACTGCATTATTTTGTCATTTTTACAGTTTATCATTGGCTGGACGAATGTTTCATCTCATTAGTACCAGTTTAACATCCAAATACAGCAATAAGCACCAGAAAGGTGAACAGCCAGCCTGCACAAAGGGCTTTCCACTGTGCTGCAACAGGTGTTACCACATATTTAGTAACTTTTGATCAGTTTGCGCTAGAAACACTTTTTTAATCTGCAGATCATGCAGCAGATGAGGTATTATGTGGCAAATGCAGAAAATCCATAATTATGCGGAAATTATGGTTTATTCGAGACAGCAAATTAATCAATCACAATAAATTTGTCTGCCCAGATGTTCAAATCACTGGTCTACTCAAACACATTCTTACAGTAATGATGGAACTTAAAAGGTTTACTAAAATACCACATATTTCAATAGAGGGTAGTGTCTTAAGATATATATTCGCAGGACAACATTGTCTAATATCGATAAATCTTGAAAAAGGAGTTAAAAAGCAGTTTCTCAGTTTTTTACAAACTTTGCAGAGCAAAACCAAATGTATTGTACTTTGTGCTGACATTAAATCACAAGGGGACAGTGCTAATTTTGTACTCCAATCATTCACAGTTGGAAAGGTTACCAAGAGGTGGAACGTACCTAGCCTTAATCTAGTAAGAAAAAAACGGTGTCTAGGTTTTACAACATGCATCAAATAAGGCTGGATACCATCTGTGGACAGGATCAATTGGTTGGACACAACAGTATGTTTTCTTGCCTCTACTGTCCACACCAGATCTTCTAAATGCCTCAAGGACAGAGACCTCAAATCTTTCCTAGTTAATGACTCCAGTAATTCTGGGTTTGCATAATACTCTTTATGGCCCATATTTTCAAAATAAGGTCCTAATATACCTCAACCATGGCACTCTTAAAGAAAATGCTGAATCCATACAATCCCGTAGGACTGCTCTATTTAGACCAGTGTATTCTGAGGTCCAAATTTTCTGCCATAGTAGTATAGGCTGTATCTTTATTAAATCCACTAGAAAGGAAACCCCTAATTCTGCATGTGTAACAAATGATGAAACGCCATTTGGTATCATTAGTAAATGTCTCAGGAAATAATTTGTCATGATTTGAATCAGGTTGCAGTTGGTATACCCCCATACGCCCGATCCGTAAGTGGCAGTCGCAATACATTTAGCTCTATATAATTTTAACATGTTCTGTGGGGTGATCGTCCCTAGCCTTTTAGAAAAAATCTTCAGAGCCATCGTTGCCTTCGTGGTCTGTAATTTCTTTATTTTTACACACTGGGCCCAAGAACCTTCTTTGACAAACATTATTCTCAGGTAAGAAAATGTTGTAGTAACATCAATCTTTCCACCTTGCATGGTAATGTCAGATGACTTCATACGTTTTCTACCACATTACATTATAAAAGTTTTAGAGCGGTTAACAGTGAGATCCAGACCTGCCAAAAATGTTACACATGTTGTCAAAAGTCTTTGAAGAGCTAACGGAGTCAGAGCCATAAGGACAGCATCGTCTGCATAAAGTAAGGCCAGAATCGGGTGATGGCCTATTTGAGGGAGATCTTTACATCTGCTTGTTAATTTTAATTCCAACTTATTTATACATATTGAGAATAGGAAAGGAGCTAGTACACAGCCTTAGCGTACGCCTCTATGTATACCAAAAGATCTGGTACATTCCCCCTTTGCCCCATATCGCACACTCGCTCTACTTCCTGAATACAGTTCCTGTATGAACTGAATTATTGTCGGTTCTACCCCTAGATCATTTAGGGTTTCCCATAGTTTGTCATGGACCACACAGTCAAATGGCAAAGAGAGATCTATGAAGGCAAAATACAAATTACCTTCTCTGATCTTTGTGTATTTTCCAATTATAATACTTAAATTCAGCCCCTGTTCTACGTTGCCTATTCCTGTGCGAAAACCATACTGTAGTTCAGATAGAATATTATTTTCCTCGGCCCATCCTTGTAATCTATTCAATACGATTCTCCCAGCTATTTTAGCTAATGAGTTGAGTAATGAAATGGGTCTATAACAGGCTGGGTTAAGACGATCACCTTTTTTGTATATGGGCTCAATGATGGAATCTGACCATGATGATGAAGGTCCTTGCAGGCAACAAGCCCTCAGGACCTGGGTCAACAGGGGGCCCCATAAATGTATGTTAGTCTTGTATAATTCTACCGGGACACCGTCAGGGCCCGGGGCTTTTCTAGCTTTACTTGCATTAATAGCTTCTACTACTTCCTCTAGGCTGAACTAAGGTGTTACAATTAAACGTAGGTTCTTTTGAGTGGAGTCGCTAATTGGGAAATCAAGTAAGTCTGTAACAGGAGCTATACCATATCTTGGAAAAGTGACTGATCCAATCCCTCTTCGCTATAGCAATCTCCAGTTTGGGGCCCTGTCTGGCCCCAGAGATCAGAGTATTTATTATCTTCCAGAAAAGGGTGTTATCCTTCATAAAACTAGCTCTATGGAGAGATTCCCAGGTTTTTTCCCTAAGGCTTGTTTTCCTTTTCTTAACCCCTTCGCTGCCAGGCCTTTTCCCCCTCCTGTGCCAGGCCTTTTTTTGCCTATTCGGGGCAGTTCGCGCTTAGGCCCTCATAACTTTTTGTCCACATAAGCTAACCAAGCCAAATTTGCGTCCTTTTTTTCCAACATCCTAGGGATTCTAAAGGTACCCAGACTTTGTGGGTTCCCCTGAAGGAGGCCAAGAAATTGGCCAAAATACAGTGAAATTTTCGTTTTTTTCAAAAAAATTGGAAAAAGTGGCTGCAGAAGGAGGCTTGTGGTTTTTCCCCTGAAAATGGCATCAACAAAGGGTTTGTGGTGCTAAACTCAGCAGCTTCCCAGCTTTCAGGAACAGGCAGACTTGAATCAGAAAACCCAATTTTTCAACACAATTGTGGCATTTTACTGGGGCATACCCCATTTGTGCAATTTTTTGTGCTTTCAGCCTCCTTCCAGTCAGTGACAGGAATGGTCATGAAACCAATGCTGGATCCCAGAAACCTAAACATTTCTGAAAAGTAGACAAAATTCTGAATTCAGCAAGGGGTCATTTGTGTAGATCCTACAAGGGTTTCCTACAGAAAATAACAGCTGAAAAAGAAAAATATTGAAATTGAGGTGAAAAAAACATAAATTTTTCTCTATGTTTTACTCTGTAACTTTTCCCTGCAATGTCAGATTATCGAAAGCAATATACCGTTACGTCTGCTGGACTCCTCTGGTTGCGGGGATATATAGGGTTTGTAGGTTCATCAAGAACCCGAGGAACCCAGAGCCAATAAATGAGCTGCACCCTGCAGTGCGTTTTCATTCTATACCGGGTATACAGCAATTCATTTGCTGAAATATAAGGAGTAAAAAATTGCTATCAAGAAAACCTTTGCATTTCCAAAAAGGGCACAAGATAAGGTGTTGAGGAGCAGTGGTTATTTGCACATCTCTGAATTCCGGGGTGACCATAGTAGCACGTGAATTACAGGGAATTTCTCAAATAGATGTCTTTTTTACACACACTCCTATATTTGGAAGGAAAAAATGTAGAGAAAGACAAGGGGCAATAGTACTTGTTTTGCTAATCTATGTTCCCCCAAGTCTCCCGATAAAAATGGTACCTCACTTGTGTGGGTAGGCCTAGCGCCCGCGACAGGATATGCCCCAAAACACAACGTGGACACATCACAGAAAACAGAGCTGTTTTTAGCAAAGTGACTACCTGTAGATTTTGGCCTCTAGCTCAGCCGCCACCTAGGGAAACCTACCAAACCTGTGCATTTCTGAAAACTAGAGACCTAGGGGAATCCAAGGAGGGGTGACTTGTGTAGCTCGGACCAGGTTCTGTTACCCAGAATCCTTTGCAAACCTCAAAATTTAGCTAAAAAAACACATGTTCCACACATTTCTGTGGCAGAAAGTTCTGGAATCTGAGAGGAGCCACAAATTTCCTTCCACCCAGCGTTCCCCCACGTCTCCCGATAAAAACGATACCTCACTTGTGTGGGTAGGCCTAGCGCCCGCGACAGGATATGCCCCAAAACACAACGTGGACATATCACAGAAAACAGAGCTGTTTTTAGCAAAGTGACTACCTGTAGATTTTGGCCTCTAGCTCAGCCGCCACCTAGGGAAACCTACCAAACCTGTACATTTCTGAAAACTAGAGACCTAGGGGAATCCAAGGAGGGGTGACTGGCGGGGCTCGGACCTGGTTCTGTTACCCAGAATCCTTTGCAAACCTAAAAAATTGGCTAAAAAAACACATGTTCCTCACATTTCTGTGGCAGAAAGTTCTGGAATCTGAGAGGAGCCACAAATTTCCTTCCACCCAGCGTTCCCCCACGTCTCCCGATAAAAATGATACCTCACTTGCGTGGGTAGGCCTAGCGCCCGCGACAGGATATGCCCCAAAACACAACGTGGACATATCACAGAAAACAGAGCTGTTTTTAGCAAAGTGACTACCTGTAGATTTTGGCCTCTAGCTCAGCCGCCACCTAGGGAAACCTACCAAACCTGTACATTTCTGAAAACTAGAGACCTAGGGGAATCCAAGGTGGGGTGACTGGCGGGGCTCGGACCTGGTTCTGTTACCCAGAATCCTTTGCAAACCTAAAAAATTGGCTAAAAAAACACATGTTCCTCACATTTCTGTGGCAGAAAGTTCTGGAATCTGAGAGGAGCCACAAATTTCCTTCCACCCAGCGTTCCCCCACGTCTCCCGATAAAAATGATACCTCACTTGCGTGGGTAGGCCTAGCGCCCGCGACAGGATATGCCCCAAAACACAACGTGGACATATCACAGAAAACAGAGCTGTTTTTAGCAAAGTGACTACCTGTAGATTTTGGCCTCTAGCTCAGCCGCCACCTAGGGAAACCTACCAAACCTGTACATTTCTGAAAACTAGAGACCTAGGGGAATCCAAGGTGGGGTGACTGGCGGGGCTCGGACCTGGTTCTGTTACCCAGAATCCTTTGCAAACCTAAAAAATTGGCTAAAAAAACACATGTTCCTCACATTTCTGTTGCAGAAAGTTCTGGAATCTGAGAGGAGCCACAAATTTCCTTCCACCCAGCGTTCCCCCACGTCTCCCGATAAAAATGATACCTCACTTGCGTGGGTAGGCCTAGCGCCCGCGACAAGATATGCCCCAAAACACAACGTGGACATATCACAGAAAACAGAGCTGTTTTTAGCAAAGTGACTACCTGTAGATTTTGGCCTCTAGCTCAGCCGCCACCTAGGGAAACCTACCAAACCTGTACATTTCTGAAAACTAGAGACCTAGGGGAATCCAAGGAGGGGTGACTGGCGGGGCTCGGACCTGGTTCTGTTACCCAGAATCCTTTGCAAACCTAAAAAATTGGCTAAAAAAACACATGTTCCTCACATTTCTGTGGCAGAAAGTTCTGGAATCTGAGAGGAGCCACAAATTTCCTTCCACCCAGCGTTCCCCCACGTCTCCCGATAAAAATGATACCTCACTTGCGTGGGTAGGCCTAGCGCCCGCGACAGGATATGCCCCAAAACACAACGTGGACATATCACAGAAAACAGAGCTGTTTTTAGCAAAGTGACTACCTGTAGATTTTGGCCTCTAGCTCAGCCGCCACTTAGGGAAACCTACCAAACCTGTACATTTCTGAAAACTAGAGACCTAGGGGAATCCAAGGAGGGGTGACTGGCGGGGCTCGGACCTGGTTCTGTTACCCAGAATCCTTTGCAAACCTAAAAAATTGGCTAAAAAAACACATGTTCCTCACATTTCTGTGGCAGAAAGTTCTGGAATCTGAGAGGAGCCACAAATTTCCTTCCACCCAGCGTTCCCCCACGTCTCCCGATAAAAATGATACCTCACTTGCGTGGGTAGGCCTAGCGCCCGCGACAGGAAACGCCCCAAAGCGCAACGTGGACACAACCAAAATTTTTGAAGAAAACAGTGCCTACCTGTGGATTTTGGCCTGTAGCTCAGCCGGCACCTAGGGAAACCTACCAAACCTGTGCATTTCTGAAAACTAGAGACCTAGGGGAATCCAAGGAGGGGTGACTTGCGGGGCTCGGACCAGGTTTTGTTACCCAGAATCCTTTGCAAACCTCAAAATTTGGCCAAAAAAACACTTTTTCCTCTCATTTCTGTGGCAGAAAGTTCTGGAATCTGAGAGGAGCCACAAATTTCCTTCCACCCACCATTCCCCCAAGTCTCCCGATAAAAATGATACCTCACTTGTGTGGGTGGGCCAGGTGCCTGCAACAGAATAAGGCCCAAAACCTGAAGAGATAGAAGGGAGAGGTATTTTTGCAATATATCATTTTGATGTGTGCACATACGTCCGTGATGTGCCAAACACTAAAATAGTGAAAAGAAACACACTTAGGTTATGTGAAGAAGACCCCTCACCCACCAACCAAGTTGGTGGCATGCTTCATCATCGGGGTCCCACCCGAGGCACCTAGCGTGTCACAGGTGTGCTGCGACGCCTGATTACAGCGGAGCAGGTTTTGTCATTTTTTACAACACATACTGGTTGGATTTGGCACGAGGGTGAGTGATGGTTCAGTGGATCAAATTTTATTAACAAGAGATTTCACAAAAATGAAATGCACTGCTAATAACTGAAAGGCAAAAAAGTGAACCAATGACTCACAGCTCGTGAGCTGTAAAGCCGCGACAAGGCACCAACCGCTTTACAGTCCATTCACACACCTTTCATACATGACACGCACAAGACCATTCACACCGCCAGCCACGGGCCCAGCACATTACAACACTCACATCGACAGACCGCGCCACTCAAGGGCCCATCACTTACATACGCCCACATGCCTGATACAAGAATCACACCAGCTGATGGGAGAGTGGACTGCCGTTTGGCTGGCACCGCCAGCCAAGCGCCACCCCACGCACACCGCCAGCCAAGCGCCACCCCACGCACACCGCCAGCCAAGCGCCACCCCACGCACACCGCAATCACTTTTTTTAATTTATAAACAACAAATAAACTACTAATTATAAAATAGGCACTAAACTACAAACACAAAACCTCAAACTAAATACACGACAGATGCCAACCGTGAAACATATGAAAATATAAAACAGACAGCTTACGCTCACGGTATTTCCCAAAAGTTTTTCCTTGTGTGGTAACTTCTAAAACAGCTGGGCACACACAGCCCAGGCTTTGAAGGGCATTCGGGGCAGTACATCCGGCTCTCCCTCCGGATTGATCTCCGGGCACATACTCTACATTTCTTTGTGGGCATGTCTTTTTTGGGAGTGGGAGGAATGTGATCTGGAAAGTGCCGATCTTTCAATCTAGCCACATCCTCCACCACTTCTACTCTAGGAACTCTTGCCGGTTCCACCACAATAAGGCTTTCTATCACCGACTCCTGAAATTTAACAAAAGTCATCCTTGACTCAGGTGAACAATCCTTGTATACAATAAAGGCATTAAAAGTTGCCAAATGAAATAAATGTAGGGCCAACTTTTTATACCACACATACGACTTACGAAGAGCAGTGTAAGGTTCCAACCTCTGATCTACTCTATCAACACCACCCATGTGCCTATTGTAGTCCAAAATGCACGCAGGTTTGCGCACTTCCGCAACCTGACCCCAAACAGCCACAGGGGAAGTACTCTCATCGTGGATCGTCGATAGCATGTACACATCCCTCCTGTCTGAAAATTTCATAGCTAACAGCTCATTATTCCGCAAGGCACTGCACTGTCCCCTCTCAAGTTTTTTACAGACAAGCTCCCTTGGATAGCCTTTGCGGTTAGAACGGATTGTGCCACAAGCAACAGTGTCCACCCTAAACAACTCCTTGAACAACTGCACTCCAGTGTAGAAATTATCTACGTACAAATGGTGACCTTTGTTAAACAGCCGTCTAGCAAGTTCCCACACAATTTTTCCGCTAACTCCAAAAGTGGCCGGACAACCAGGAGGGTCAATACTGGAATCCCTACCAGTGTAGACCCGGAAATTATAAACATATCCTGTACTGCTTTCTGACAGCAGATACAATTTAATCCCATACCGTGCCCTCTTACTAGGGATGTACTGCTTAAAAACTAAACGCCCCTTGAAAAGGACCAAAGACTCGTCCACACTTATCTCTTTGCCTGGAACATAGACCTCTGAAAACCGATCCACAAAATGATCAAGGACAGGCCTAATCTTAAAAAGGCGGTCACAATCAGGGTGATCTCGTGGCAAGGCTAAAGCATTGTCTACAAAATGCAGCATACGAAGAAGAAGCAAATACCGATTACGTGTCATAGTTGCAGGAAATATAGCAGTTGCCATCAAGGGACTAGTAGACCAATAAGAAGCCAGTGACGGCTTCCTGATCAACCCCATCAAAAAAGTCAAACCTAAAAACCTTTTCATCTCTTCCAGATATGTGGGAACCCAATGAGTAGCTCTAGACTGAGGCTTAAGTCTGGCAGCGTTGTCCCGCAAATATTGCTCTGCATACACATTTGTCTGCTCCACAATCTCTTCCAAAAATACATCGTCCATAAACAAGTGAAAGAATTGGACAGGCAGAAAGTTTTCCGTATTAACTCTACACCCTGGGAGACCAGTAAATGCAGGTAACTGTGGCTGCTCCATGTTTGGGGCAATCCAGGTGTCAGGTCTTCCAATGGGAAACCCTGCAGCCCCAGGCTGCTGCACTCTTGGCACATCAATGTCCTCCTCTAACACAGGCCCTTCATCTGCACTGAGAGTAGCTTCCTCATCAGAAGAATGCTCTTGGACAGAAAACTCACTTCCAGAATCTCCTGCTTCCTCCTCTGCCTCAGATGCAGAGTCAGTGTCGTAATCATGGTCTGAAGACGACTCAAAGAGCATGCGAACAACCTGCTGAGCGGTCACTTTGCGGCTAGCCATGATCCTAACAACAAATGGATTGCCAACAACAACTAGCACTAAAATAAGTAATGAACAAAGTGTAGCTTTATCACAAAGAGTTATGTACTACAAAAAACTATACCACACAGTTGCCTGAAATAGCTACTCACCAAGCAACTACTCTGCAATCACCAATGATATCCCACTAAAAAGAAAAAAGAAAAAAGCAATTTAGACATATGACAACACAAACACCACTGTGCTCAAATCTAAGGACAATGTCAAACACACAATACTGCATTTAGTACACCACCTACAAACATGTCAACAATACTCCTTTGGAGTAAATTGCGTTCACTTACCTAAAACATGCAACTATGCAAACCACTGGACAACTACTGCCAAAACCTCAAAGATCCACAGCAAAGGAAGCAAAAGCGTTGAACTAGAAGAAAAAGAAGAAATAAATTGTTATAATCACAAATACAAATACTTTGCCAGTTGACAAACACCCCACCACCAAGAACTTAGAAGTTGTCCCTGGTACCTAAGTGGATCCTGCCCCCCTCGGGGTAGATGGGCGTAAAAGAATTGGCCAATCGGACCCCAAGGGGGGCAGAAATGGGCAACACCTCTGTGCCCCCTTTCAGGGGGCGACCCTTCCCCAAGGGGTCGCCCCCAAAAACACACACAAAAAACGATATCCCTGGTGTCTAGTGGTTTTCGCCCCCCCCTGGGGGCAGATCCGCCGAAAAAACGGCCGATCTGCCCCCAGGGGGGGGCGAAATACAAATAAAAATTGCCCCGGGGGGGGGGGGGCGACCCTTGCCCAAGGGGTCGCCCCCAAAAACAAACATAAAAAAATATATCCCTGGTGTCTAGTGGTTTTCGCCCCCCCCTGGGGGCAGATCCGCCGAAAAATCGGCGAATCTGCCCCCAGGGGGGGGCGAAATACAAATAAAAATTGCCCCCGGGGGGGGGGGCGACCCTTGCCCAAGGGGTCGCCCCCAAAAACACACACAAAAAACGATATCCCTGGTGTCTAGTGGTTTTCGCCCCCCCCTGGGGGCAGATCCGCCGAAAAAACGGCCGATCTGCCCCCAGGGGGGGGCGAAATACAAATAAAAATTGCCCCCGGGGGGGGCGACCCTTGCCCAAGGGGTCGCCCCCAAAAACAAACATAAAACAATACATCCCTGGTGTCTAGTGGTTTTCGCCCCCCCCCCTGGGAGCAGATCCGCCGAAAAAACGGCCGATCTGCCCCCAGGGGGGGGGGCGAAATCCAAATAAAAATTGCCCCCGGGGGGGGCGACCCTTGCCCAAGGGGTCGCCCCCAAATTTAGTCAAACAGAAAATCCCTGGTGGCTAGTGGAGATTCCTGCTCCACGATCGCGGGCCCTGCCCGCGATCGTGGAGCAGGAATCTTGAGAAAACAGACACAGGGGGAAAGGAAAAACCCTTTCCTTTCCCCCCATGTCTGTTTTCTCAAACCCCCCGCCCCCCAAAAACGGAGAGGACTCACCTTAGAGCTCCTGCTCCGAAGACGCGCTGGAAGCAAATGGCTTCCAGCGCGCCGGCAACACTCGATGACGTCAGCGCGCTGAGCGCGCGCTGACGTCATCGGATTGCCGTGGGGGGGGGCGGGGGTGGAAGGGGAAGGTCTTCCCCTTCCATCCCCGCCTGGGGGGGGAAGGGGGGTGCACGGGGGGCGCGCTAGCGCGCCCCCAAGTTCCCCTGTGCCATGGACGAGATGATCTCGTCCAAGGCACAGGGGAACTGTAGCCTTGGACGAGATCATCTCGTCCAAGGCACAGAACAGGTTAATGGCCGCCTTATATTCCTGCCTCCGAATACGTATTTCAATCGGACTTCTCATTGGGGCACTTAACGTCTTTTTTAATCTCTTAAGTGTTATTGTACAATCATGGTCAAACCAGCCTGTTTTTTCCCTCCACCGAGTTTCCCCATTTATTAGTAAGATCTTCTTTCACCCCTCTCGCTATCGAGGAAAAGGCACTAATACATTTTGATGGCTCTATATCAACGCTAAGGCAGTCTGCAAAATCTTGCGTATGTACACAAATTAACTGCTTCAGAAGTTCCTTTGGTTCTATTTGGGACCATCGTAACGAGTACCCTTTGCACGAGGCTAATTCAATATCAGTTGCCAAAATGGTATTGTCCTGCTGGGGCATCGTGGTAGATGTTAGTAAAATCTTTAGTCTGCGGGAAGTGGTCACTTAATGCTATGTCATAGAGTCGATATTTAGAAAGGTAATGTGCGAACTGGGTGGATATTAAGACATAGGGGGTCATTGCCGGGGTCGGCGGTAGCACCGCCAACAGGCTGGCGGTGCTCCGCCGGGCATTCTGACCGCGGCGGTACAGCCGCGGCCAGAAACGGAAAGTCGGCGGTGTACCGCCGACTTTCCGCTGCCCATGGGAATCCGCCATGGCGGCGCAGCTTGCTGCGCCGCCATGGGGATTCCGACCCCCTCACCGCCATCCTGTTCCTGGCGGTTCCGCCCACCAGGAACAGGATGGCGGTGAGGGGTGTCGTGGGGCCCCTGGGGGCCCCTGCAGTGCCCATGCCATTGCCCATGTCATCCCGTAAGAGGGCCCCACTTTGTATTTCAGTGTCTGCTTTGCAGACACTGAAATACGCGACGGGTGCCACTGCACCCGTCGCACATCCTCCACTCCGCCGGCTCCATTCGGAGCCGGCATCCTCATGAGGGGTGTTTCCCACTGGGCTGGCGGGCGGCCTTTTGGCGTCGCCCGCCAGCCCAGTGGGAAACCTAGAATACCCGCAGCGGTCTTTTGACCTCGCAGCGGTATTCGGGCGGCTCCCGCCGCCCGCCGGGGTCAGAATGACCCCCATAATCATCTCTGTATCTGCACCCCTGCCATTAAAAGTTGGCTTAAACTGCGGCTCATCCAGGTAAATTTCATTTACAAAAGACAAGTTAAATTTGTGCACCAGTATATTCATAGCTTCTCCTTGTGGATTATGAGTGAAATGAACCCTCGGATCAATGTCTACCTCATGCAATCCACATACCTTCTCAGAGGATTCATTACAAAGATGAACATTAAAATCACCGCCCCACAAAATAAGGCTATCTCTCTTAGATTTTATACAGAGACTCTCTATTTCCTTTTCCAGTTGCTCTAAGATATTGGGGACCTTGCCCGAGGGTATGTTATTTTAAAAATTAATGACCACTAATTGGGTCTTATCTACATCGCTCACAGTCACTTGATAATATACATTGGTAAGTTGCATGTTTAAGTTTGTTAAGGGGAGCTTATTTGAGATATATGTACATAGGCCCCCTTTTGCCCGGCCGTGTCCTGGTGTATGGTATGTTTTATATCCATTTATGTGAATAGGATTTAAAAGCCAGGTTTGTTTTCTGCAAGCATAAAAAAGGAAGGTCTTCAATAAAGTTCATCCACTCCTCATTATTCAGCTTATTACTTATGCCTGCCACATTCCAAAAAAGCAAATCAATTTCAAAGTTCTGTTGATTCTGTTCCTGTGCATTGTTTACAGTCAGAGGGCCTGTCCCATTTTGGGCTATAGAAATTAATGATCTAGATGACTCTTCCTGCCCTATCTGCCCCCCTTCTATGTTCATTACGGATGTCGATTCGTTGGGTATCTCCATCTTCACCCTAGTGAGTCAATCCATGTCTTCTAGTGTTGAAAGGGCTTGAAATCTGTTAAATATGGGAATAGGGTTAGCCCTAGGTAGGTCTATAGAATATAATGGTTGAATGCTATTAGGATTTTGCCCAACAGTTGTTTGGTAAAAGTAGCCCAAAGGTAAAATGATATGCCATGATAAATGCCATTCCTTGCCCCAAGTTCACGAATGACTCTCTATACTAGTTCTGGAGATTTAAATGAGAGGACCACACAATCTTCATCAAATGATTTCTGACTGGTACCTATCCATCTAATTCTCCTCACCATTTTTATGTCATCAAAGAGAGACCCCACCATACCAGGATCCATGCGCGATCCTATGCAGTTGATGGACTTATTCCTCAAGGCTGTCCATGTTTCCCGATGCTGGCTAGCTGGGGGCGGAGGGTAGGGGGTTGGGACATTAGCTAGGATCACTACGTATGGTGTCGCCTTAGGAGGGAGATGTAAAAAATCTCTTGGTGTATAAGAGTACTCCGATGTTCTCCCACTTATACACTCTCCCCCAGAGGGATGTGTAACAGGCCGAATTACCCTATCTGAAGAGAAGACTCTATTTGAAGTCTTAACATGTGGGGGTCAAATGAAGGGCAGTAGAAACTTTTCTGGTGTGAGTTACGGGTTGTGTATCAGTCGTGTAATTTGTAGTTAAGTGTGGAATTCTAGGAACTTTTCTGGGGGGATGTAAATCCCCAGACTGTAGAGACTGAAAGGACTTCATAAGTACTAAACCTGCCTCAAGGTTGCTGTCTACCCCTCTTCATCGTTCTGAAAGAGAGTCCAATGAGGCCCGACCGATTATTTCAAGGCGTTTATTGTTTCATAAATGTTAGCAAAGAGATTTAAAGTTGTTTCAGGTGATTTATTTGGAGTTTTCCTCCGAGTTACTTTTTTCAAAGGCTGCCTTCCAGGCATGTTTACTGACTCCTTCTTTGGATTGTTTTTAGAGGGATTATCTACCCGCCCTGACAAAGATTTCCTTGGGCGCTTAGATGCTGGTGGAGAATCATCCGGGACAGATATTGTGTCCAAGATGTTTTTAATACACCCATTATTTTCGTTTTTACTTTTCTGACACTCAGTTACCTCTGTACTAATGCCCCTCTTGATATTACTGTAATCAACATGTGTCTCAAGATTCCTTGACACAGGTAAACTGCATTCACCAGAGGTCAGCGTTTTTTCTTCAACACTAGGGATTTGCTTATCTATCGCTCCTGAAATGTATTTTATTATGGAAGTGCTATCTTCTGCGATTAAAGGAGGGTTCGGCTTTAAGTGCTTTCTTTTACCCATGATTATAATGGCTATTAAAGTGCCTTAAAGAAGAAAAGATATAGAACCTATAAGTCTATAATCTTTTTCTTTGTGTTGATCTTTGTGTTGATCGAACGCAGGGTGTGTGCAAGTGATTCACCACCTAGCCAAACCTCACAAAAAGTATTGCTCCAGTCCTGTTTCCCGATTACCACCTGAATACTCTGTTCGTAGGTACACAATCTAGATGAAGAACCAACAGTAGGATCCAACCTTGTCCGTAGGGATAAATCATGTGATATAGGTAAAAGTCATTCAAACACCGACCTCACTTTTGAGTCTTATGACTGGTACTTGGGGCTCGTAGTCCCTACGAGGTCAGCAGCAGCACAGTAGATAATTCCCACATTGAGGGGATGCGGTGAGCGCTTTCGGGCAGTCACAGATCAAAAAACTCCTCCCACACCTTATCACTGGCCAAAATGGATCCCAGATGCTTGCACAGACCCCAGGAAGATGACAACAGACCAGGAACCAGCCAGGAGGACCCACACAAGACCCAGGACAGGGAGAAGAAGAAAAGAAAGTGTTGCTTCAGTGCAGAGGAGCAGGAAATTCTGGCGAAAGAGGTCACGGAACACCAGCACCAACTGTTTGTCACTTCAAAGTTGCCAATTAGTAGGAGAGAGGCAATATGGCAACAAATTGTTGACAAGATCAACAGTGTGGCAGAAGTACGGAGAACAGTCATCGAGTGCAAGAAACGCTGGCATGCCTGCAAGCGCAGGACCAAGAAAAAGATGGCCAGAACCAGGAAGGCAGCATTGCAGACTAGGAGTCCAGCACCGCAGGAGGCCCTGGACCACATGGAGGAGATGGTGGCAGCCGTCATCCCAGAGGAGATCGTCACAGGGATTCAAGGACAGGACAGCACAGACTACAAGGAGACACCACACATGCAGGGTAAGTCGCATGGGGAACTAAAATGCACAAATGTTAACTGTAAGCGGGGGTGGACATACCTACTACACAATGCATGTAAGTCATGATATTCAGGGAGTGGCATGGGTAAAGGGGAACGGCACGGGGGCATGGGCTGTACAGAGGAAACCTGGGGCACAGTAGTGCACTACACCAACAACCTTTGCATGGGGGTATGCTGCCATGCCAAGGATGTTGGAAGGAACAGCATTCCAAGGGTAGGGTACAACGTAAAACTGGCAGCCCGTCGCACGTCAGCCAGTATTCTCCCTACATGAACTAGGGCCCAATTAACAACCCCTGGCCATATCTGCAAGTGGAATTTAACATCGACAACAGTTGCCATTACCACCTCTGCTGTGTGTGCAGGTCATGTAGCTAATGGCAGTAACGTCCCCATGGATCAAACACAGCCAAATTAGAGGGTGCAGGATGACAACTTTATCAATCCCCTGACATCAATAC
The DNA here is from genome assembly GCF_031143425.1 of Pleurodeles waltl. Lineage (NCBI taxonomy): Eukaryota > Metazoa > Chordata > Amphibia > Caudata > Salamandridae > Pleurodeles > Pleurodeles waltl. The sequence continues at coordinate 641,393,472 of NC_090448.1, forward strand.
AAATGTTCCAATCCTGTCAAATGTGATTGTCCATAGTTGCTACAAACATCAGCCATTGTCATAAACATTAGGAGGTACACAGCACTAATGTCATACCCATGCTGCATATGTCAGGGTCCACCCTAATCCTGGGTCACAATAGCTCCAATGACACCATGCAACATCCCAAATGTCATACTGCTGAGACAACAGCATTGAGGGGTGGAACATATGTAACTGGTTACAGAAATACACCCGCACAGTCAGAGGAGGAAATGAAACACTGCTAGGACCATCAGTGCAATCCAATGTAGCACACATTTCCCAACATCAGCACTACACATTACCAATGCTGACATCCGTATCGTCAAAAAACACAAAAGGGTATGGGGATCACTTGTAATGATCATCACCACTCCACAGCACTCACACTCTATTCACACACCCACTTAGGTCTAGGAGCCCCTGGATAATCTCCCTTGGGTTTAGCTCCTCATTACAAGTAATCCCCATACCCTTTTGTGTTTTTTGGCTTTACATGCAGGGAGTTAGTATGGGTAGATTCCTTTGAATTGTTTAGTTCCAATCTCCCTGACTCTCCTTTTGTGTTACGACATCCGTATCGTGCCATACCAATGCTATACATAGTATATGCTAGATCTCAGCAACATATAGGTGGATGTGAAATATCAGAGACTGGTGCAGTTGCAGAATGTTAAGTGTGGTGCTAGTGCCATCAGAACACCCACAGCCAGTCAAAGGCCTCACCATGAGAATGGAAGTAGACGGATAATTGAGTAGGACAAGAAGGTAGCAATTCACAACTTGGCCAGAACCAACACCTAGAGGATGTGATGCTGACAAGTCGACAAACTGACCACAATACATGTGACATGCAGGTGGGGCATAGGCCTGGGAGAATGCTAATATGAAAAGCAGGAACAATGAACAGGAACCCAGATCACAATGTGAAAATAACTGGAAGGCAGGCACGTCACATTACAAATCCCACAACACAGGCACACTAATTGTACCATATGTCATTGCAGAGGCCGATGGCTCTCCTGCGGAGATGCCTGTCCAGGACTAGCCTGATGACATGGATGACGAGCTGACAAACATCAGCCAGCAGACCCTCCAAGATGTCCTTGGAACCCTCCAGACCCCACCTTCAGTCACAAGGAGCAGTACATAACTAGCAGCCATCACACAGGACACACCCACCACCACAATTGTACGACCTGCCAGCTCCAACACAGCTGAGGAATCTGACGACCCTGGCACCAGCTTTGAGCAAACTATAGTTAGAGTACAGCGGGAGCTGGCCAAGGAGGTGCGGGTGGGGATGCAAAGTATGGCAGCCAGCCTAGAGGGGGTGCTTTCATGCATGATGTCAACTGAAGAACAGGCAGCAACCATGCAAGGGCGAACAACAATCTTGCAGGAACTTGAAAAAAGGTTGAAGGCAATCAGCACAGCTGTAATAGAGTTGACCCAACACCTACCACAACAATCCTGTCAACACGTGCACAAATGCAATATTGAACCCCCGAGGGCTGACCTGGCTGCCTACCACAGTGCTATTCTTAAGAACCGGAGGCTCCTCCTTGCCGCAGTACTGCCCTTAATAGCCCACAGTTGGCATCTACCGGGATGTCTGACTCCACGTCTTCAAACACTGAGGTGTGTGTTGCCCCTTCACACCACCACCACCAAGGGCAGAGGGGACAACACACACATCAGAAGATGAAGACGTGGAACAGATCACCTTCACCCGTAAGAGTACTCGGTAGCACTAGTCCCTGCCACATGGCCACTGTAGTGAATCCTAGTTTGTTTTAATGGGATAGCAGGAGTTAGCTTAGCCGCTGGCTTGTAGACTCGTGCCCCCGTCACCTAGTGACTTTTAACCTACTTAGCTTGCTCTGTCTTAGCCCATTTAATTATTTATTTCTAAGATGGCTGCCTTGTTTATAGTTAGGCCACTTGTTATGAGTTTCATTATCAGTGTCACCGTGCCAAGGCGTCAAGATCAAGCACAAAAGACAAACAAACAATAGGTGTTCACACTTAGGGATTTTCCCTCTCTATACTTTCGAGGGATTGTTGACATTAATTGCCGTCCCAAGCATGCCTGTTATCTATTGTTTTGGAATACACCTACGTCAGGGGACCTTGTAGCTCTGTATAAATACATCACAATTTAGACAGATAATCAGAGGGATTTCGACCAGAGTGCAGCGCCACCATCGCTGATACCGATGCTGCAGTCATCTTGACGCTGACCAGTCTTCGTGTCCCTGCGGAGTCTGAGATAGAGACCTCATTCCAAGGTAACGAGGGTTGGGGGCTCCTCTCATGGACACGGCTTTGGCAGATTAGGTTTAGCAAACCCAGCTCTCCTTTAGGTAGGAGGTTAGGCCTATTCTCATTAGGGTATTAGGGCATATTCCATCTTATATATATATAAATATCTCTTTCATGTATTGCAAAATGGTGGGGTCTTCATAACAATGACTCTCTTCTTCACAATACTGTTACTTGCTATATTCATTATCCTAATCATTGCAGTTCATGCAACTTATTGCAAATTGCAGTTATGTTAAATAAAAACTATTATAACTTCACTGCATCTGTGTTATTGCCTTTGTTTGTATGAGACATAATATATCTGTGAGAAAAGGGTAATCTCCGTTTAACCACGACATTCCCTGAGATATCTTATTTTTGAGTCCATGCGTAAACGACTGCCATAAATCACCTTTTACTATAGTGTTTCTGGTGAGGTACTGCTAGTGAGCGGGTAAGGTTGGGACAATAGTTGCGACTTGTTGTGGGAAAGACTTAGGGGGTCATTCTGACCCCCGCGGGCGGCGGAAGCCGCCCGCCTGGCGGGAACCGGCAGAAGACCGTACCGCGGTCAAAAGACCGCGGCGGTCATTCTGACTTTCCCGCTGGGCTGGCGGGCGACCGCCAAAAGGCCGCCCGCCCGCCCAGCGGGAAAGCCCCAGCAACGAGGATGCCAGCTCCGAATGGAGCTGGCGGAGTTGCTGGTGTGCGACGGGTGCAGTTGCACCCGTCGCGATTTTCAGTGTCTGCCAAGCAGACACTGAAAATCTCAATGGGGCCCTGTTAGGGGGCCCCAAGACACCCGTTCCCTGGGGCCGCGGGAAACCGCCGGTTTCCCTTTTTTGACCGCGGCTGTACCGCCACGGTCAGAATGGCCCCAGAAGCACCGTCAGCCTGTTGGCGGTGCTTCCGCGGTCGTTGGCCCTGGCGGTCCATGACCGCCAGGGTCAGAATGACCCCCTTAGTCACCTACAAACAAAAGTACTGTCATCCTTAGACCAGCAGTCTTGCTCAGAGCAAGAGTCCAAACTATGACATGGCGCCACCAACGATGGTGTTTAGGCACTAATTTACGGATACCCTGACTATCACTGTCTCACAGACAACAGGTACCCTAAGTACCGTTATACGGAGACGTCCGTGGTCTTTGGGAGATTCCTCCTCAGGTGAACAGGTGACACCTAATTAAGCTGTAGGTTGTTCGAGCTCGAACTCATAAAAAGGAAAAGACTTCCCCTATTTGGTGTTCTGTTTCTCTAAACAACTATGGCTAATACCATAGACATTCCTGCAAATGCTAGACATGCACTTACACAACATTTATTACAGACAAGGGCGGGGATGTTACTCTGATAATAGAGGCAGATGAAGCATACCAAACAGAAACGTTTTACTGTTGGGTCACCTTTCCTGAGGTTGACCAAAGAACGCACACATTTCACACATATGAAGTTGCGAACGTACCTGTACGGTACGAAGCATACCAGTATCATGAAATATCGCTCACATATCAAGAGTATCAGAACTGGTTTGAAGGCGCCCTACCACATGTACTACGAAGAGTGAGGCTAGGTCCCTTAAGTAATGAGGGACCTACATGGCCTATGTTTGCCACATATACACCTCACCCAGGCATACAGACTATGCCGATCGCAGATTTAGGAGGATTATATAATGAATTAGTGGCATTATATAGACGATTGGTTCAGTTCGTAATGCGAACATTGAACACTACACCGGCGCGTCCAGCACCGCCAGTAGCTGGTGGTTATCAATTGGCTACTGGGATTAATCCACAAACAGTGCATACTATTATGGGTAAAGTGCCAACGGAACGGGAAAAAATACCGTTCTGGATAGCCCAGAAAACTAATCAGCTGGAAGCTGTGTTTCCCCATACGGGACCACAGGAAAAACATAGATTGCTCACTATGTGCTTGCCGTTTGGGATGGTTCCCTCAGTGGATGACTGTGCCACATGGGGTACAGTCTTCGCTGCCGTTTATACTACCACACATGGTACCCCGACACTTGCCAATTTACCGGAAGTGTTAAAACAAATACAAAATGAACATGGGGCTGCACCGGCCCTGGATCTGGGGGTGAAATTGATGCGTAACTTTGATGCCGTCTCCTCAATAATACTAAGTAATATTAAAGGGGAAGCGGTGGCACTGGCAATACGCCAGCGTCTCCGGGAAACTTCAAATCTGGAACAAGAGAGAAAGCTACTGAAAATAATTTCCGATACCTATACTAGTATAGAACGGGATAGTTTGTGAGACAAACCTAAAAAATTGGAGTTACCATGTACCACCCATAAGGAAGGTACGAAGCAGGCACTAGAGGGCTCTAAAAAGCACTGGGACAAACAAAAAGATTTCAAAGAAAGAAAAAATAAGAGAGCGGAGTACTCCGAAAGGAAGTATAATCTCAGAAATAGGGAGCACATTAGACATCCAGACAGATATACTGATTCACGTCCCTCTCGTTCATTTCAGGACGCACCGGATAAACGTAGCGAGAGAGGGGGCCGTCAAGATCGACGTCCGGAATACGTGAAAGAAAAGAAAGACTCACCACAGTCTACCATTAAAAAAGAAGAAAAGACTCCTCAGCAAAAGCCACAGTTTAAAAAGAAGAAGGTGGCAGCACTGACATTTAAAAATGCCAGTAGTATTGAGAGCACTGTTGAGGAACAAGAAGTGGGCCGTGACTCTGTTGGACAGCGCGGCAGAGGTCACGATATGTCGCCAGAGTCTGAAAGATCATCTGGATGTGACAGCAACTAGCGATTACATCGCGGTTGAGACAGCGGATGGCCGCGTTCTCCCCCCGATAGGGTTCATGATTTAACAATTCAGATAGAGGGAGACGTGGAACGCATTATTAGTGTGATATTTTAGGATGAACTTACTAGTGATATCCTATTGGCCGAGAGAGACTGGCCACCTGAACACGTCCGCAAGCTCCCGCATGGGGAAAATTTCATTTTGCCTTCTTTCTCCGATCTTGTTCCAGAATCAGCAAAAGAAGCCTATGCTGCTGAATGGTCTTTAGCGCAGGCACCTGCACTATACCGTAATCATGTAGGTTGGGACAAGGAGTCTCCTTGTCATATTATTCCTGTTAGGTCTACACCCCAACCGCAGCCACAATACCCTGTTAAACATGAAGCAAAAGCTCCGGTGAAGGAGATACGATCACAACTTGAGTACCAGGGAGTAATTGAGCCCTGTACATCTGCAATGAATAATCCATTATTCCCCGTTGCAAAGCCAGATCATTCATATAGAATAGTGGTTGATTATAGACACTTAAATAGTCATACACGCACATATGCTATACAAAATTCACACAGCACAGCACTGATAAACAATATAGTGCGTAAAAAATATAAAACTACATTGGATATATCTAATGGATTTTTCTGCCAGAATTTAGCACATGAAAGTAGGGACCTAAGTGCATTTTCATTTGGCTCTCAGAAACGTTTCTGTCATTTACCTCAAGGCTATAAAAATAGCCCAGGCCTGTTTTCAGCCCGTGTAACATAAATTTTGCACAAGATTGATTCCGATGCATTGTTCTATGTGGATGATATCTATCTCACTGACGACGCCCTCGACATTCATCTTGCAAGGGTCGATCGGATCATTTTGGGATTTGCAGACCTAGGTTATAAATTTAATTTTAAGAAAAGCAAGATAGCCTTTCTTAGTGTGTTGTTCCTGGGATATGAGCTATCAAACGAAGGGAAGAGCCTGGCCCGCAGTTTCTAGAAAAGTGTGCTCAACTACAGCCTCCAAACACACTTAAGAAATTACAGGTATTACTGGGTTTCTTCAATTTTGGCAGAACATACATTCCAGATTATGCAGAACGCATTAAGCCACTTTATAACTTAATTGAGCCCAATTTTTCTAGCAGACGATGGACGATTGAACACACACACATCCTTAGGGACATGCAACGGGACATGCTAGAAGCTAAACACTTACACACACGTGACAATAAAACAAATTTGGTCATCAGAATAATTGCTGGTGCCCTTGGATTGACTTATGTCACCTTTAATGAGGATGACACAGTGCTGATAGCATATAAATCACATTTATATTCAAATGCTGAAAAACGTTTTGCACCTACAGAAAAGATTCTGACAGCAGTTCAGAAGGCCGTCATAAAGGAGAGGCCACTTGCCCAGGGGAAACGCATTATTGTTGTCTGCCCGGTGCCGGCCTTAGAGGCTGTCACTAAAGCAAGCGTTCCGAACGCTAAGGCATTACATCCACGCTGGATTCAATGGGCAACGTCTCTGACCGCCACTGATGTCGATTATGTATTTGACCCAAGACTTCAGACACAAGAATTTCTCCAGTATGAACAGGAGTACCCCGCTATTCTAAATATCTTGCCATTAGACAGTTATAATACTATCATTTATACTGACGGATCAGCACAACCGGCTGTAGGTACTAAACATCAATACTCGGCAGCTTGCGCAGCCGTGTGCAGAGTGATGGAAGATGGAGTTTTCCACCCTCACAATACCTACACGCAGACCTTAGGGGACTGCACAGCCCAGTTGGCTGAGCTTAAAGCTCTTATTCTAGCGCTCGAACATACTGAGACAGGAAGCCAGACTTTGATAGTCTGTGATTCATATTACTGCGTCCAATCATACAATGAATATCTCAATCATTGGAAACTGAACGGGTTTAGGGATTCTAAAGGGAACACCATTAAACACAAAATGTTGTGGGGAAGGGTGGCTGATCTTAAGGATAAGCTACCATATGTCCATGTAGTTCATACATTAGGACACCAACTTGTAGGAATACACGTTGCCGGTAATACGTTGGCTGATGAAGCAGCCAAAGCATCAGTAGCTACGGCTTCTGTGGCTGCAGTGACTCGTTCTCGGACGAGATTGGATAATGAAATACTGATTGCCGTAAAAGCTTCGGCTGCAGGCAAGACCCTTCCGAAAGGATACCCTACAAACTATACTTACCATATCAGTGCACAGAATGTTGCTTTTACTACAATTCCTGGGGTTGGAGATTGGGTGATCCCCAATGAAGACCAGAGATTAGAGCTGATTACAGCCGCACATGAGGGTGTCGCTTCTGCACGTGCTGGTATACAGGCCACAATAACAATTCTACAGCAACGATACTGGTGGCCTGGTCTATGCAGACGAACTAAGCAGTATGTCCTTTGCTGTGACATTTGCCAGCAGATTAAGGGCTCTAATATCAAACGCCCTCCGCAGACATCCCTCTTAGTGTGAGACAAGCCACTTCAGTGTGTGTACCTAGACCATTGTGGTCCCTTACAGCCTGATGGTGCATACAAATACATTCTAGTGGCTGTGGATTCCTGTTCTAGATTCCTGTGGGTATGGCCACAGCGGTAGGCTGACGCCCGGACTGTTATTAAAGATTTGCTGATCTTTATCGGTACATATGCGGTTGCAGCATTCCATTTGGACCAGGGCCCTGCATTTGCCTCTAAGGCATTTAGGGAAACCATGGGGACGATGGGTGTTGAACTCCATTACTCCTCACCATACCATCCCGAGGGAAATTCGGTCGTGGAGAGGCGGCATCGTGATCTAAAGCAGTCCTTAACAGCTCGAGTATTAGGTTCAGGCCGCAGTTGGTTACACCACCTATAAGGGGTCCAGAGAGCACTGAATAATCTGCCAAGACGGTCCTTGGGGGGAAGATCTCCATATGAGGTTCTCTTTGGGATACCTATGTATGTCCCCGATCTTGATGCCCCTGGTATGGTGGCAGCAGAAACACCATTTGACATAAAAGAAGTCTCACTGTTTTACAGGAGCTTCAACAATTTTGTGATGATAAATCATCTACAAGTGCTGCCACCTTAGGAATAAGGGAATTGGGGAAAACTTTGACTGGCTGGATTCATAACGTTGGGGATCTGGTTCGTGAGAAGATCGCTGTGAAAAAGGAGTTCGGTCCATCATACAGAGCACCTGTACCAGTCTTGGGAATAAAAGGCACCAGGACTGTCATCTTACCACCATTGTCTGGTTCTAAATCGAACAGATTCATCTCCATTGATGACATCAAATTACACCATGTGGCCGATTCTTCACAGTAGACCAGGAGGTCCCTTGGGTGGTTCCCGATCCCCTCTCACTATCCAACAGGACATCCATCTACATAGTAGGATGAACATCACTACTACTGACTATGCAACTATGTCAACTGCTGTATTTTACACAAACACTTCCACGACTAATGACGTTGTCTATCACGAACCTCCACAAGTGGTGGATCAGAATACAGCGGCTCCTGTGTTTGGAGAGACTACCTCTGGCTATTTCATTGACATTGATGATTTTTCTTCGGATTCATCCTCAACTGTGACTGACAATATTTCAAAAAGTAGTAAGCTGTATCGATGGCTTAAAAAGACCTATTTGATCTACCCATGGAGCTATCTATGGTTCTGTTTGACATTTATTGCATTATTTTTATGGATTGGTTTTGTGACTGTTTTCTTTTTGCTTATAAATGGTCACTATATTCCTGATCGCTCCTCAGTAGAGCCTGTTGATGAAATTTTAACACCTCATCATTCTCCACATAAGGTCAGAAGAGATTTTTCCCCTGTACAGCGATACCCATTGCTGATGGGATTGTGTGGGACAAAGTTCCATTCGATATATACGGGCCTACAGAGATTATTCAAATACCCTACATGTTCAAAATTTCAATGTCTGATGTTATTACACCTAATGTTGTCTCTGATGATTGGGATGTCCAAACAGTTGATTCCATGCTAAATGAAATGAAGGACTATTCCGCTTTTGAAAGTGATGATGTATATGATTATACAATGAATTATGGGGAAATGTTCTGCTATAACAATTGGGGACATCACTACCTACACCGTGCCACTAGATATAGGCCTCTCTTGAACTACACACAGTGGGAACACTGTTTGACACCACAGGTGGGGAGTCCAAAGTATTACAGCAATAAATTTACATACTTTTCCGGGCATGATACAAAAAAAACAGAGTAATATTATTTTAAAATACCTCCAGCACAAATTAGAAAAATTTTGCTAACAGATACGAAACTGATTTATTCAGATCCCTTTGTTTCCCGGCTCTCGATTGAGGGTTACGAATATTGGAAAAGCACTATTGATTTGAAAAGTGTATGGGTAACACAAGATTGGCAGATACAGGGTAGGGAGGCTTTGTTTCGAGCATGCCTGATTCCTGTGCAAATGATTTTCTTAAATGACACTATTGAGCAGACATCCTGTCTGGGGTTAGCAAAAATTAAAGACCTGAACACGCCCAGTATCCCTACTCCAGCACAATTTAGAGATTGGCAATAGTTTCTTAATGTCACAGAAGACAGGCTAGATACAATGGTTAAGGCTGGTACCTATAATTCTTCACTTTCCAGTCCCGGCGGGTGGTTGGTATGGCCCACCGACACTAATGAGTGTCAACAACGTTTCTTGAACTCTTCAGGGTTTTTTTCACTTAACAGGCCTGACCCTTGCTTTCTATCAGGTCAACATACAGGTATAATTACAACATACAGTGTGGGTAAGCTGTGCCAGCAATGGGTGCAGACAAACACGTTAACAACGGTTAATAAACACCTGAACACTCTTTCTGACAGTATAGACTTACAGGAGTTTCTGCTAGGTCCTAGAAAACAGCACTCAAAACCGTTTTTATATGCTATGTACAATGAAATTTGGAAACTTTCCCAGATTGAGGCTGCTGCGCGTTTAAGGCAACTAGATAAGGAAAATTTGGAAAAAACATTAGCTGTTGTCGACAATGGCGTCATTCTATGATATGCGAACAGGTATCTCTTCACGGTCTTTGCAATGCGGGGTCGCAAATTTGGCCTGTTTTCTGAAGGGTACTCCCGTCCCCTTGATTCGTCCAGTGTTTCATGTACTTTCCAATGGCAGTTATGTGGTACTGAACGATCAAAGCTGTTGCGACATGCGACCTGGAATTGCCTACGCAATCTCGGTCACGAAGGTCGTTACGTGTTGTGGACATGTTTTGTTTTCCCCCACACGAGAGATAAAAGTATCTGACAATCTGACATGTGGCCCCACATAGATACTATTAATGTGAACTATGACAAGCTGAGTAGGCTAAAGGCGCTATTGTTTCAGAAACAGGTCGCCTTGACATCCGCAAAAGAGACGTATGCTCTCCAGATTGCGAGATCATCAGCCGAGATACAATTCCTTTTAAATACCGATTTCCCCAAACACTTTGGAGAGCTGGTATACAGAATATTCAATGCTTCAAGCACAACTGGGATTGTTCAATTCTTTAAGGCTGTCGGGTCTGGTTTCGTGTCCATCTTTCAGACTGTCTTCGGAGTCATCCCATCAGCCATCCATTCTCTCTTTTCAAGTGTGTTTGGTGGCTCTCCAATTATTTTGGCTTTAATTGGCGGACTGCTACTGCTATTTCTTATGATTCGCAGTGGTTGTTTCTTACCAGCAACATAGAGCAATGGAGCCGCTCCCGCCAACTCCACTATGCCGTGAGCGCATGGTTCGGATCTTCGGTGCACCTTTGCTGGTGGAACTGGAGCTTGACTGGTCGTTGTCATTTCGGCCACTTCTCTGGTGTGTACAACCAGTCTTCCGCTGCATATGGTGTCTCTTTGAACATCTGCCTATGGTCTGCCTTGCCGTTGCACCAACATCTCCTGTGGACCACGAACTGCTGATGTCCCCGATGAGGGTTCATACACGGTCATGCCCCTTGAGACTGAGGTTGCTCCGCGAGGCCACCTATGAGCCTTCCGTTATGAGATCTACCATGGATGAGGACACTGCAGCAAGTATCGATGCACCAGGAAATACGGCTCACTTCTGCTCTGTGGATCCGTTTGTCTGCCCAGCACTAGATTTAACTTCAGACGATGTTGACTCATTTTTTAGGTCCTTGACTGGTGACTTCGATGACATTCTTCAAGATCATGCATATAACACATAATTTGATGAATTGACTTGCCATTCCCGATTCCAAATTATGCAATTAAATAGACATTTGCTGTGGCACACTGTACTTGTCATAGTTGATATTAACATCTCTGCATGTATTTTTTGACAGATTTGTTTTAACATATTTTTTTAACACATGCGAATGCTTTTGCTTTGTTTTAGCATTTAGCTTTTAGTTCAGGAGCAATTTTTTAGCTTTTTAGATTACTGTGCCTTCATCATACCTGTTACGGCAATGGGGAGGGTGTAGTGAATCCTAGTTCGTTTTAATGGGATAGCAGGAGTTAGCTTAGCCGCTGGCTTGTAGACTCGTGCCCCTGTCACCTAGTGACTTTTAACCTACTTAGCTTGCTCTGTCTTAGCCCATTTAATTATTTATTTCTTCTAAGTTGGCTGCCTTGTTTATAGTTAGGCCACTTGTTATGAGTTTCATTATCAGTGTCACTGTGCCAAGGCGTCAAGATCAAGCACAAAAGGCAAACAAACAGTAGGTGTTCACACTTAGGGATTTTCCCTCTCTATACTTTCAAGGGATTGTTGATATTAATTGCCGTCCCAAGCATGCCTGTTATCTATTGTTTTGGAATACACCTACGTCAGGGGACCTTGTAGATCTGTATAAATACATCACACTTTAGACAGATAATCAGAGGGATTCCGACCAGAGGGCATCGCCACCATCGCTGATACTGATGCTGCAGTCATCTTGACGCTGACCCAGTCTTCGTGTCCCTGCGGAGTCTGAGATAGAGACCTCATTCCAAGGTAACGAGGGTTGGGGGCTCCTCTCATGGACACGGCTTTGGCAGATTAGGTTTAGCAAACCCAGCTCTCCTTTAGGTAGGAGGTTAGGCCTATTCTCATTAGGGTATTAGGGCATATTCCATCTTATATATGTATATATATCTCTTTCATGTATTGCAAAATGGTGGGGGTCTTCATAACAATGACTCTCTTCTTCACAATACTGTTACTTGCTATATTCATTATCCTAATCATTGCAGTTCATGCAACTTATCGCAAATTGCAGTTATGTTAAATAAAAACTATTATAACTTCACTGCATCTGTGTCATTGCCTTTCTTTGTATGAGACATAATATATCTGTGAGAAAAGGGTAATCTCCGTTTAACCACGACATTCCCTGAGATATCTTATTTTTGAGTCCATGCGTAAACGACTGCCATAAATCACCTTTTACTATAGTGTTTCTGGTGAGGTGCTGCTAGTGAGCCGGTAAGGTTGGGACAACAGTTGCGACTTGTTGTAAGAAAGACTCAGTCACCTACAAACAAAAGTACTGTCATCCTTAGACCAGCAGTCTTGCTCAGAGCAAGAGTCCATACTACGACACCACCTATTGCCAAGGTCTTGTGCTTTGTAACATGCCAGTCTTGCAACAACTGTACTCAAGCACTGTTCTTCAACCCACTGTTTATCTTGTCACCCTGCCCTGTGATTGTCTCTCACTAACTCATTGGCAAATCCTGTTCTTCTGCACTGTCTGGCACTTCACCCCAGCATGTCCAATGACATGTCCTTTAGCACTTGTGTAGGATCACAATGGAAGATGTCACAATAATGGACTCTCAATCATGGACAATGTACATATAGCACTACAGCACTTTAAAATAAATAGCACTTACACAACAACTTTGTCTCTGTGTAATGTGACACATCAACCGTGAGGTAGATCAGTGATGTTTACCTCAGGTCAATGATTATTGATTGTCAATAACCTGACCTGAACGAATGTTGGCTGATAACTATGCACAGTGGCCTGGACTGTACCATCATCTGCCCTTCCTGAGGGTTATTTGAGATAAAAATAGACACTATACACCATAATGCTGTGTTGGACAGAATAATGCTTCCTCAAGGGATGTCTAAGCCAGAAAATATTGCCTTCAAATTTTTCTTCAAGCCAAAACTTGCGTATGTGACATTTGACCCACATTTTACCTAACACACACCATACTGCATGAATGGATGTGTATGAGTTTCTATACAAATATGTTACCGGGCTGAACATTGTAACAAATGATAGGTGTGAGTTATGTATACCATACTATATGTGAGCATACTACCACTCACCTTATAAGGATTCGCTTGGACATCAGGCTGCAGGCAGACTCAACACAGTGTGCTCAATACTAAATCTGGTAGCAAAGTATGTGACATTGAAAAAATACATAAAAAATTAACCACACTTTGGGATCCATAGCAACCGTGAGTGGTGGGTGCAATGGATGGCAGAATCTTAGCAAAGTAGCTTTGGTGTAGCTGCCAATGTAACAGCTCAGTTGGGATTTGGTTGCAACATGGGACACAAAAGCTAATACAGAAGAGACACTGTTCACTCATGCCAAGGCCCTGATCTCCAAGCATTTGACACATACTGTTAAGGGTTAACTAAATATTGATTAAACAGTCAAAACAGAAGCTAAAACCAGGGGAATCACCTTACCTAACCTAACCTATTCTAAATACACATTACCCACAACTGGCCCTAACCAACCTAAGCTAAACGTAATTATCACATTTAACAAAACGATCTAAACATCAACCCCCCCACCCCCCTTATAAATCGGGACACATGGAGGACAACATATACTAACCTAAACACATACTATCTTATACTAAACAAATATATATTGTTTTGATTTTTTTTTTAAATCAAAACCCCAACATCATACACAACCCACCCACCCACATACCCACCCAGCCACATAATAAAAAACAGATATAAAAAGTATCATACAATCCACCCCCACACCCAATACTACTAACTAAACTAACAGCCCATACTAACCTAACACTAAGCCCCCTAAACCCACTAATAAAAAGAAGCAGGAAAGTGGAGGGAGGGTAGGGAATCATGGCTGAGGGTATATTGTCTACAAGTTGGTCTCCACAGGCTCTTTTTGATGGCACGCACACTCCGATTTACTTGTGCCACCTCCCGCTGTAGCCTGTTCACTCATGCCAAGGCCCTGATCTCCAAGCATTTGTCACATACTGTTAAGGGTTACCTAAATATTGATTAAACAGTAAAAACAGAAGCTAAAACCAGGGGAATCACCTTACCTAACCTAACCTATTCTAACTACACATTACCCACAACTGGCCCTAACCAACCTAAGCTAAACGTACTTATCACATTTAACAAAACGATCTAAACATCAACCCCCCACCCCCCTTATAAGATGGGACACATGGAGGACAACATATAGTAACCTAAACACATACTATCTGATACTAAACAAATATATATTTTTTTGATTTTTTTTTTAATCAAAACCCCAACATCATACACAACCCACCCACCCACATACCCACCCAGCTACATAATAAAAAACAGATATAAAAAGTCTCATACAATCCACCCCCACACCCAATACTACTAACTAAACTAACAGCCCATACTAACCTAACACTAAGCCCCCTAAACCCACTAATTAAAAGAACCAGGAAAGTGGAGGGAGGGTAGGGAATCATGTCTGAGGGTATATTGTCTACAAGTTGGCCCTCCGCAGGCTCTTCTTGATGGCACGCACACTCCGATTTACTTGTGCCACCTCCTGCTGTAACCTGGTCATTTTCCGCAACATACGGTCCAAGTTCCATTGCATCTGTTGGAAAGCTGCTGGGTCTATGACTGCAGCAGGGTTGGTCTGGGTGCCAGTGGAGGAAGTATGTGCCCTTGTCGGTGCCATGTCTTTAGGAGGAGGTGCAGGTGGTGCTGTGACAGGTCCAGGAGCAGTGGAGGTTGACGGTCCAGCAAAGGTGCCTGCCAATGTTGGTGCCACCTGGGTGGTAGTGGTGGTGGTGGCCGTGGTAGACACAAAAGGGCCCCCTTGGGCAAATGACCTCCACACTTCGGAGGCTCTTTCATGGCGATAACGCCTTGTCATGTTGCAGAACCCTGACTCCACATCCAGAATGTGGCAGTAACGCATTGCCCTGCGCTGAAACTCCCGAATCCGGGTGGGATTCATATTGGCAGCTGTTAAAACAAATAGAAAACCAAACATTGGTACTTCATTGTGTGATATGGCTCCAGAAGTAAATCAGACAATACATCTAATGTACCAGAAACAGGCCATACCATCATAGACATCACTGATTGTCCCTGAGATAGTACATGCCAATGCAGCCTACACATGTCCTATCATCAAACAGCACAGCAATACTCTAAAAGATTGGTAACAACTTGAATGACTTATGCATCATTGCCCAGCTATTTGACAGGTAAGAATAATGCTGCAAGTCCTCCACCACTGACAGGCCAACTAATTACTATGTTCTTGATGACCATCAAGGGCCACAAGACCTGCTAGTTGTAAATAGAATTGCCAGGATATAATGCAGTTGCTAATCATGAGTGGGTATTCTAGGTTTGGACAAGTAACTTACAGATTTACATGTCTGTGTACTAAACTTAGATCATCAGTCCTAGGTACACTTTTCACAACCCTATGCCTGTGCCTGAGGGGGGGGGAGGTAGGCAACAAATACATTCTAACAACAAGGACACCCAGGAAGCTTTGGACAGCTGTACATGGGTCTGGGCAGCCCACCACAGGTAAGGAGGAAGTCCAACTAGGATACAACCAAACCTTGGACAATCCCATCCACACTTATGTTTGGAAATGCAGACCATTGTCAACATCATTTCCTACCAGTAACACATGACTTACAACAAGCAGAAAGATGCAAGCACACATCTGGCCATGAGCTACATGCACACCTAGGCCATTGTACTCAAGTGCCTCATACTCGTAGCACAACATGTGGCGCTACATGCTGCTAGGAAGTCAAACATACAGTCAAACATGTTCATTAGTGAATAGGGAAGCTGGAGTCTGTGGGTAAGACTTTGGCATCCCTATTATGTGAGAATCAGGGTCTGACTTGCTGACTAAATCACAAATATGGTCCTCTGCTACATTTTCTGATTTTAAGTTTTATCCACAAAACTCATCTCTATTCACATGGCTGTGCCTACAGGACTGACCTACAATCCCAAATTATGACAATACGCTAATGACTGGCCAACTCAAAGATGGGGAAAGATTATACTCCACTCAAGGTACATATCCGATCATTGACCAGCGCATCACACCTTGCTATGTGTCCAAGACACAGGAGTCAATCACACATCATCAGCAAACACAACACAGAACAGAAATATCAACACTTACTGGAGATGTCTGGGTCTGCAAATCGAGCCACCTCTCCGATAGTGTAGGGGGCAGGTCCACCTGTAAGGCACGGAAGGGAGAAATGTAAGGCATGGAAGGGAGAAATGTGCTCAATGTCTGCACTGTACAACACTTCCAAATACAAATACTATGTGTAATATTAACTCAGAAAGAAATGATGATACTGCATCCTACATACCACTGCAAACATGTACAGACCCAGGGACTCCAGTGAGTGATACACACATATCTGCACACATGCAGTGGCCCTAACTATCATGTGGTGGCAAACATGCTCCTTCATTAGTTAGCAGACTAATTCATGGAGTGTATTCCACTCATCATGTGTATCCATGAGAGTCATGCCAAGCCACTTTCCTGGAGGACTGCAATACCAGTAACCCAGCTATTGTGACTAAGACCAATTTAAAACACACAGATACAATGCACAGAGGGCTAGGGACAGTTGTTTGCCCTCAATTTGTATCATTTTCTTCATTTTATATGCCACAGCTATGGTAAGTTGCACCAACCAAAGAGATATGAACCCATGTGCATACCTTTTGGCATCCATCCCTAATTTAAATGTGGCACTACAAAGTCCTAATATCAGTCTAAGATGTTACCTGAGGTCAGCTATAACTTGTTACATGTGTCTGAATCCAGTTCAGACATGTATCCCAAAACATTGAGGAACACAATATTTCTTGTAAAAATCTGGATTTAAAACATGTGTTTCCTGATACACTTACAGACCATGCATGAAACATATGTTAGAGCCACATTTGCATCATCAATTGACGTGAAGGCAGCACTAATTTACAGGCTCCTGTTGTGTTTTGTAAGTTAGTCTAGCTGTTGCGTCAACTAATGATAGTAATGTGTAGGCATTATTGTATATCTCACAGGCCACTGTGGCCCATATTTATACTTTTTTAGTGCCGCATTTGTGCCGTGTTTTGACGCAAAAGCGGCGCTAACTTACAAAATACAATTGTATTTTGTACGTTTGCGCTGCTTTTGCTTTAAAAAATGACGCAAACGCAGTGCTAATAAAGTAGAAGTATGGGCCTGCATGTTTAACTTGCATTCCACATGTTCAAAAACATTGCCTGCAGCATATGAACAAATCAGCTACTGTCACTACAGAGCACTTAAATGTGCACATCACCCTGATTTTTACTCACCAACAGGGCCACCAATCACAATCCCCAGGTGGTCCAGCAGGTCTTGCTCCCGGGCAACCAGGTCAGCCCAACGGTGTTTCAGCTGGTGGTCGTTGCGCGGTGTGTTGTAAATTTGCTGTAGATGGTACAGGACCTTTGCCCACCGGAGCCTCCTTGCCTCTGTGTGATAGCCCTCCGTCACACGACCACCTGCTTCAATTATTAACGGTAGGAAGTGGCACACCAGCCAAATAAAGCCACTCAGCTCCTCCTTTCCCATCCTGCTAAGACGAGGCCTACCCAACATGCTTGGACCAAAAAAAGGGAATAAAGGGGTACAGAGGAGAATGGAGGGAAAGTAGGACAGGGAAATGCAAAAAAACTATCAGAACATAGCCCAACTATCCCCAACCTAACACTACCCACAACAGACTCCCAACAGTACAAAGACTAATGAGACATCAGAAATGACCAAAAAAACACTAACACAGGATAACACAGACACTTAGGAAACACAAAAGACAATTTAAAGACCACACTGGAGACAAATTCACAAAATGCACAGAGAGACAAGTCAAAACACAGCCACACAGTCAGGAAATATCACAGACTGCAAAGTGAAAGTGAAAGTACAACCACTGTACCAATTCTATAAACAGGATATCCTATTACATCACTTCCTGCCTCAAATGCGGTGCGTTTTTAATTTTATGTGTCAAAATATTATAACGCTTACAGTCTGTGCATCATTTGTTTTTGACGTGCATGCTTAGAAATAACCCTGCATCCATATTTTGGAATATGTTTCATACTTAACCAATTTCAGGGGGAACAGTGTGGGAATTACTGCTCAGGGCCAATGGATGTTTCATGGCAATGAGCTTCATATTTCGACGCATATGCGTCGGTTTTTGTCGTATGTGTGTCTTTTTTGACACGTATGCGTAAAATTTTCTGTCTTTAACTGGGTTTGGGTCATTTCTCATTTGTAATAGTACATGTCAGGTGTGACAATACACAGATAGGCTGATTGCACCAACATTGTGCATTCCGGTGTATGGGCACATGTGACAGATCATGCTACTGCCGACCATGATCCTCTACTTGTTGTACCGGATTTGCACTCTTCACTGACGCAATAGATGGCAAAACGTGTGGAATACAATTAGGTATCACCCAGTTTGGGCATGTTTTGCATCAAGAGAGGATAGCAAGGTGACACAACTCAATACAGTAACTCAATGACTATGGGTCAATGTGTGTGATTTGGCTCTTACTATTGTAGTTGTTCCACTGTGTGAATATCACAAGACACATTTTTGCAAATCTGCTTGCATGCATGTGGAGTCAATGTGTCCAACCATCAGATGCTATTCACTGGGGAAATGAGAGAGGAAATGTGTTTGTCATACACGTAGCAACAACTGTTGGGTGCACTTCCTAGGTTTTTTGGAACATAAGCACCACCAATGACAAAGCATGCACAGGCTAGATAACAGACGGTTGATCATGGCAATGTTCCAAAACTAAGCCATCACATGTCCTGGAATGTTGAATACTACTTCTTAGGCACTTGTTTGTTTACGCCCCATGAGTAAGGCATGGGATAATGCTATGTGGGTACGGTGTTCATGACATCGAGGGGGTGATTCTGATTCTGGCGGGCAGCGGAGGCCGCCCGCCAGAATTCCGCCCTCCATTATACCGCTCCGCGGTCAGAAGACCGCGGAGGGTATTATGAGTTTTTCCCTGGGCTGGCGGGCGGTCTCCAAAAGACCGCCCGCCAGCCCAGGGAAAAACTCCCTTCCCACGAGGATGCCGGCTCGTAATCGAGCCGGCGGAGTGGGAAGGTGCGACGGGTGCAGTGGCACCCGTCGCGTATTTCAGTGTCTGCAAGGCAGACACTGAAATACTTTGCGGGCCCTCTTATGGGGGCCCCTGCCGTGCCCATGCCATTGGCATGGGCACGGCAGGGGACCCCAGGGGCCCCGCGACCCCCCCTACCGCCATCCTGTTCACGGCGGCTTTCCCGCCATGAACAGGATGGCGGTAGGGGGGGTCAGAATCCCCTCGGCGGCGCAGCGAGCTGCGCCGCCTTGGAGGATTCGAAGGGGCAGTGGAAAACCGGCGGGAGACCGCCGGTTTTCCCGTTCTGACCGCGGCCAAAGCGCCGCGGTCAGAATGACCAAGGGAGCACCGCCGGCCTGTCGGCGGTGCTCCCGCCCCCGTTGGCCCTGGCGGTAGAGAACCGCCAGGGTCAGAATCACCCCCCGAGTCCCAAATACAATCCACAAATGCCATGTCACGCCACAGTTGGAGTCATATAAATGAGCCATGTCTCTCCTGTGGCAGTGGAGGACCAGCAGACCAAGCTGCACGTGTTCACATATTTCCAGTGGTAAAATTCACAAAGGTGTCCAGTTCAAGTGTGTGGGCCAATGTTTAGCCAGTATCATTATTGGGGTCCATGTTGTCACAGTTACGTGCAGGTCTAGTCATGAGTCTGTGGAGCCATTTCCTGCACCTACAAAGTATCCTTCACAGCTGAATTGAAGGAAAGCCAATGAGGAATTGAGAACACACATGGTGATTGTCCAGCTATGGCACTGCAGACGTGTTATGAGACTGACAACAGGGTAACCTTGGTGTGCTGAGAAAGTTAATGGATCAGGATTCTTAAAACTGCATGTTTCCTCACAACATTTGTTCAAAGGTTGGCCTTTAAAATTCCCACTGCATCTAGGAACATCAGTGCCTCTGTGCTGATTGATCTCACAGCTATTCACCACGCAAGGGGGGCAATGTGAATCAGCGTGTGGACTGTCAGGGTCCTAACATGTGTTCACATTTCATGCACATTATCTGACGTTGTTTGTTTCCTGGAGACACCATACCCAATCCATACAGCCATGGTACACTGTCACTATTTGTCTTTCATGCATACATGAAACCCAAACAAGGGATGGGCCATGATTAGGCTATTTGGAGAAAAGTTCCACCCCACAGTACGATAAGTAAACTGATTATGCTATACAATGTATTTGAGTATGCATTGTAGACCCACCTAACACAATACCCAAGGAGAAAAGTGAGGGCTAGGAAAGCAACTATGATACATATGTAGCCACAGGGAAACTTTATGGTAACACCAAGACAGGAACCAGTCAGGCTAACAGGATGCAGAATTAATCAGGATAAATAAATTTAACAAGGCAAATACACAGTGAGCAGACTGAGACTGGTCAAAGGTGGAACAACACTGTGGAAAATCAAAACTATGTATGTCTTGTGTGTTGGAACGTAACACAATAACCCAAGGACTGTGTTACACAAGTGATTTATACGGCAATGCATAACAGTGTTATACATAAAATGGCAGCTTATATGCTGTTCCAGGCAGCTGCAAAGGCAGTGCATGTTCAAGTGGCTGGTCTGCATAGAGGTGCTCACAGGTGTGTGCAGCTTCAGTCTCTCACAAACTCTGTAGGTGGGAATCAAGTTCAAAGGGCCAACAGTACCTTTCTCATTGGAAGCAATGTACAGGTGATTACAGGTCCCACAGACTACAAGGCAGTGCATTATTTAACGGGAAGTCCATGCAGACAGAAGTACAATGACTTTGGCATATCATACTAAAGAGGGAAGCACACTGGATTCACATTGTGAGTCTGGGTGTGTGTAGAGGAGGGATTATCTGGGTACACATATTCCCTTTCCAGGGACCTCTGAAGAAGGGTGGAGTGAGACAGGGGACATGGGTATGGCAGGACTTAGGACCTTGGCTGCCATGTGCAGGGGATGTCTTGTGAGCAATTCTAGTCATACCCGGGGCACTTGTGCTATCAATTTGCTGCTTATATGGAAATCTTGTCACACATACTCCTTGCAAAGATAGCTGATGTAACACTTACTGCTGTCAAGGGTCTGGTCATACCTTCCGGTCACCAATGCAATAGCACATCCACTGCCTCATGTATGAGGCATTTTTTCCCTTATTGACTGATGGTGTCTTAGTTGTGTGCCATATGCTGCGATGAACCATGTGGCCAATATGTATGTGTGAAATAGCTGTGGTCCTCTGCTATTGCCCTTCAAATGTGAAATGTACAGGATATATGTCATTTGCAGTGTGTGTGAATTTGGCTGTACATTCATACGCATCAATATTGATGTGGATTTTTCTGTATCCTAATCTGTATTTCTGCAATGCTCCATGAGGCTACACTCTGATAGTTAGGGATAATGTTATGCAAAAATGATTATCCAGACCATGATATAGTGATTAGAATAGGTGTTTATTGACATATGGTAAGACAGTGGTGATGGATGAGTAGAGTTAAAAGAAATTTTGGACAATATGTTGTCTCCGACGCAATCCTGCAGCTGTGTTTGGATGGTCCCCCTCATGTTGATGGACAGCATCCTCCTCTTCAGGCATTTGTGGGTCAAGTTCATATAGGAGAATGTTCCTTCTTACACATATGTTGTGCAGGATGGCACAGGTCAAAATGATTTTGCACACCATTTCTGGTGAGTATAGGAGGCTGCCTCCGGTGATGTCGAGGCACCTGAATCTTGACTTCAGGATGCCAAAGGTCCTCTCGACTATGGTGTATGTCCTCAGATGTGCCTCATTATAGGCATGCTCTGCCGCAGTGCTTGGGTTTGCAAATGGGGTCATGATCCATGGCTGGATCGCATACCCCTGATCACCTGAAAGAGAAAATGAGTGAGAACATGTTGATGTAGCTTGCACCATGATTATCACTTTGCATGGCAGTTGTTCTCTTGTGTTGTCTGTGACTCATCTGTGTTTGTATTATTGTGTGGAATCCTAGGCTTCTAGGATGTACCATCAGCATTGGGTTGTTTCCTTATCTGAACGGGTGTTTGGCTGATTTATCGGATGTCAGCAGTATTTTTGTAGAGTTGCAGTACATTGTGTACTCCCTTGCATTACGTCATGTGAAAGAGGTGTCCCTGTGTCTTAACTGGGGGTGAGATGATACTTCCATATACAGAATCAATTACACAGTGGTGATAACACGGTTGCATCTATTTACCCTGGACTTCCCATCCAATTTCACATATGCAATAGAATTATTGAAACATCAGTGAGACCCTTAGATTTGGCTAGGTGACAATGTACAACACATCTTCGTACGTTGTCAGCACTGACGTGTTCATAATTGACTATGCACTAATTTCACATGTGTGACAAATTTTCAGCAGACCTATTTCTCTGCCCTTGCCAAGTCGACTCAGGTTGAAACATGTACCTATACATCTGAACATGTTCTAGTTCAGCTGGCTAACTTGGTTGTGAGGTTGTCATTTTGAGTATCAGAAAGTCCGTATGCCTGTACATCTGTTGTGTGTGTGTGAAATTGTCTCAATCTGTATGTGTAGGAATGTGCACTTTCAATATTGTCACATCAATATGTGTTCTTCGCACAGTCCACTAGCTTATTGGTAGTGGGAAATGTGAGAGCAGGAGTGATGTGAGATATTGGTACAGCCTCAATGATTGCATGTCACCTTCATTGTAGTCATCATCATGCTATTTGTGTCACTGTGTTTGACCTGCAGCATAACACATTACACACCCCTTACACAGTACGTATTGCTTCAAAGGGTGTTTGATTGAGTTTTATTGATGTGATATTGAAAGATTAATCTTCCAAGTTGTACTGCCAGTTGAGGCCATGTCATTGTCACTGTGTTGTTTTAAATTGTTCCCTTGTGTCTGTGGAGTGGCATCTGTTGTTATTTGGTACTGTCATTTGTCCACAGGTCTATATCCAAATTGGGTCAGGATATCACACATGCCTACCAGTGTCACAACCTCAGTGTCTTCCTGGCCACGTGTTGATGTTGTGGTGTATGTGTTGTGTGTCCTAGAGGGTTGCTGTGCTGTGGTATATAAGTAGGTTTCTGTACTTACCAACAAGTAGGCCATTTCCATATCACCCATCCTGGAAGAGTTGATTGACGGTGCAGTGACTGAAGATGAATGAATCATGTACACTCCCAGTATACTTTGCCACGATGTTGGTGATCAAACCCCGGTGATCGACAATGGCCTGCACATTGATGGAGTGTGTGTGCTTCCTGTTGCGGTATAGATGTTCGATTGCAGCAGGTGGCACAAAGCGTACATGTGTGCAGTCAATGGCACCAAGCATGTGTGGGAAGCCATTAATTTGGTAAAACCCCTGTTTTGTCTCCTGCTGCTTCTGCTGTGTGTTGGGGAAGCTGATGTGGCGGGGTGTGATGGAGATGATGGCATCCAATACCTGGGGTAGGAAGGTGGAGAATGAGGGTTGTGAGATCCTGGCAACCAGGGCACCAGTGGTTTGAAAGGAGCCACTTGAATGGTGCGGGGTGTCTGCAAGCTGGGTGCCAACTGTGGCTCAATGTTGCGCAGCAGCTGCTGAATGGCTTGCCAGTTGAGCCTGTACCTCTAGATGATGTCTTGTTGGCGGAGTCCCAGAAGGGTTGTCCTGGTGCGGAATATCCTCTCCTGCCTTCTGCGTTGCCTTTGGGGTCCCTGCTGGTGTTGTGGAAGCTTCTGTTGTTGGTCCTGTGCTCTGCGTCTGCGTGCATACTGGATGAAAAGCACCTCCATGTCTTCCTTTTGAAGCTCTGCTGTTGCTTCTGTGTGTTTTCTTTAAGTACAGGTGTGTTTGACCCATTTTAACGCCTGCCCTGACCCAGGTGTTATTTTTTTACGCAAATCGGGCTGTGCGTCATTTTCCGACTCCGGCAGGTACTTTTGTTCCTAGGTTCACAGTATTGTGAGTAAGTGTGATTGATAAATTTAGTATTTCTACTGTAGACTATCAATGGTCTATGTCTGTGAACATTGTCTATTAATGATAGATATGTATAATGGACAAAGCATCTCAAAGGTTACCACAGACAAATGTGGGTCACTTTCTATGATATATTTCTCCCTGAAGCTTATGTATATTTATTGATAATTAAAGGAATTAAGTAGATGCAAAAATACATTTCAACTTGGATACGATGTGACATGTTCAAAATGAGCGTTCTGCTTTCAGTGTACTTTATAGGAATTGTTACAAATACGATGCTGGAATGATGATATGGTGGAAAGCAGATATGCACACTCTAGTCTTTTAATGGATATGGAAGAGGGCCTGCACTGTGTGGATACTTTAACCTCTTCGCTGCCAGGCCTTTTCCCCTCCTGTGCTAAGCCTTTTTTTGGCTATTTGGGGCAGTTCACACTTAGGCCCTCATAAATTTTTCTTCACATAAGCTACCCATGCCACATTTGCGTCCTTTTTTGCCAACATCCTAGGGATTCTAGAGGCACCCTGACTTTGTGGGTTCCCCTGAAGAAGACCAAGAAATTAGCCAAAATACAGTGAAACCAAAAAAAACAAAAGGGAAAAAAGGGCTGCAGAAGAAGGCTTGGGTTTTTTCCCGTGAAAATGGCATCAACAAAGGGTTTGTGGTGGTAAAATCACCATCTTCCCAGTTTTCAAGAAGAGGCAGACTTGAATTAGAAAACCCAATTTTTCAACACAATTTTGACATTTTACTGGGACAAACCCCATTTTTACTATTTTTGTGCTTTCAGCCTCCTTCCAGTTAGTGGCAGAATGTGGGGAGAAACCAATGCTGGATCCCAGAAAGCTAAACATTTCTAAAAATTTACGAAATTCTGAATTCAGCAAGAGGTCATTTGTGTAGATCCTACTAGTGTTTCCTACAGAAAATAATATCTGAAATAAAAGAATATTGAAATTGAGGTGAAAAAAACAGCTATTTTTCTCCATGTTTTACTCTGTAACTTTTTCCTGCGATGTCAAATTTTTTAAAGCAATATGCAGTTATGTCTGCTGGACTCTCCTGGTTGCGGGGATATATAGGGCGTGTAGGTTCATCAACAACTCTAAGTACCCAGAGCCAATAAATGAGGTGCACCTTGCAATGGGTTTTCATTCTATATGGGTATACAACAATTAATTTGCTGAAATATAAAAAGTGAAAAATAGGTATCAAGAAAACCTTTGTATTTCCAAAATGGCCACAAGATAAGGTGTTGAGAAGCAATGGTTATTTGCACATCTCTGAATTCCGGGCTGCCCATACCAGCATGTGAATTACAGGGCATTTCTCAAATAGATGTCTTTTTTACACACTGTCTTACATTTGGAAGGAAAAAATGTAGACAAAGACAAGGGACAATAACACTTGTTTTGGTATTCTGTGTTCCCCCAAGTCTCCTGATAAAATTGGTACCTCACTTGCGTGGGTATGCCTAGCACCCGCGACAGGAAATGCCCCAAAACACAACGTGGACACATCACATTTTCCCAAAGAAAAGAGAGCTGTTTTTTGCAAAGTGCCTAGCTGTGGATTGTGGCCTCTAGCTCAGCCAGCACCCAGGGAAACCTAGCAAACCTGCACAGTTTTGAAAACTAGAAACCTAGGGGAATCCAGGATGGGGTGGCTTGTGGGGCTCTGACCAGGTTCTGATACCCAGAATCCTTTGCAAACCTCAAAATTTGGCCAAAAAAACACTTTTTTCTCTCATTTCGGTGACAGAAAGTTCTGGAATCTGAGAGGAGCCACAAATTTCGTTCGACTTAGCGTTCCCTTAAGTCTCCCGATAAAAATGGTACCTCACTTGTGGAGTTAGGCCTAGCGCCCGCAACAGGAAAAGCCCCAAAACACAACGTGGACACATCACATTTTCACGAAGAAAACAGAGCTGTTTTTTGCTAAGTGCCTTGCTGTGGATTTTGGCCTCTAGCTCATCCGGCACCTAGGGAAACCTAGCAATCCTGCGCAGTTGTGAAAACTAGACACCTAGGGGAATCCAATATGGGGCGACTTGTGGGGCTCTGATCAGGTACTGTTACCCAGAATCCTTTGCAAACCTCAAAATTTTGCCAAAAAAACACTTTTTTCTCTAATTTCTGTGACAGAAAGTTCTGGAATCAGAGAGGAGCCACAAATTTCCTTCCACCCAGTGTTCCCCCAAGTCTCCCGATAAAAAAGATACCTCACTTTTGTGGGTAGGCATACTGCCCGCGAAAGGAAATGCCCCAAAACACTATCTGGACACATCAAAATTATCAAATACAAAACTACCTGTTTTTGCGGGGGGCACCTGCGTTTTTGGTCCTGGGCTCAACAGCAATCTAGGGAAACCTACCAAACCCAGACATATCTGAAAACTAGACACCCGAGGGAGTCCAAGGAGGTGTGACTTGTGTGGATCCCCCAATGTTTTATTACCCAGAATCCTCAGCAAACCTCAAATGTAGCTAAAAAAAAGAAATAATCAAATTTTTCCCAAATTTCTGTGTGGGATCACAGCACCGGGACAAATTTCATACCACTCTGTCTCCCAGTAAAAACGATACCTTATTTGTGTAGGTGGGCCAAGTGCTTGTGACAGAGAACAGCCAAAAACATGTCGAAATTGAGGGGGAACCAAAGCTGGTCCAAAAGCGGAGCAGAATTTTTATTGGTATAGATGAGACAATGCAGGGTGGTAGGAATTTTGTGGATTCTTGCAGATTCCGGAAGGTTCCATCACAAAAATGTGGGAAAAATGTGTGATTTCCAGCAAAGTTGGAGGTTTTCAGGGCATTGTGGGTAAGAAAATGGTGCGGGTGCATGTGAAGCACACCACCCTGGAATAACCCAGATGTTTAGTTTTCAGATGTGTCTAGGTCTTGTGGATTTTTCTACACGCCAGTGTCCCAAAGTCCATAATGTGCAGCCCTCACCATTCCAAGTGGGACGATTTTGAGAGTTAACCAAGCTCTCATGGCCCAAATGTAATACCAAAACAATCAAATGTCTTCTTGCTTACTGTGGGATAAGATGCTTTAGTGTGCGGGGGAGAGCTGAAAGACTGTTACACTCTTCATTTGGGGTAGGGGCATAACCAGGCCCATACTTGTTGGTAGCCACCACCCCACTATTTTTTTTTTAATTCCTAGGCATCTAGTAGACTTTCTGCCCCTCCGGGGTGTGGATCAGGGGTAATTACCCCATCTGCCCACTGGTGGGCAGAACAACTTTGGCCCCATTTATTTGGGGTGGGTGTATGGCCATACCCCCACACTCTTATTTTGGAGAAAAAAAAGTTCCCTGGTCTCTGGTGGGCTTTCTGCTCCCCCTTGGGGGCAGATGGGCCTTATAAAAATAGGCCAATCTGCCCCCAAGGGGGGGCAGATATGGCCAACAGTAATGTGCCCCCATGGGGAGCGACCCTTACCCAAGGGGCTGCCCCCCTAAAGAAAACACACACACCAATCCCTGGTGCCTACGTTGTTTCTGCCCCCCCTGGGGGCAGATCAGCCTGATAGAAATATGGCGATCAGCCCCCAAGGGGAGCAGAAATGGCCTAAAAAAAGTGCCTCCCCCCCCAGGGGAACGACCCTTGCCTTAGGGGTTACTCCCCATGCGTGAAAATGCGCAAAAATATAAAATCCCCGGTGCCTAGTGGTTTCTGACCCCCTTGGGGGCAGATTGGCCTAACAAAAACCGGCTGATCTGCCCCTAAAGGGGGCAGAAATGGTCTAAATATAATTTGCCCCCTAGGGGAGCGACCCTTGCCTAAGGGGTCGCGCCCCACCTCTATAAAACAAATAAGAAAATGATCCCTGGCGCCTAGAGGTTTCTGCCCCCCCCAATTACAATAGGCCGATTTGCCCCTGGGGGACAGAAAAGGCCTTGAAAAAAATTGCCCCCCTGGGGAGCCACCCTTGCCCAAGGGGTCGCTCCCCTAATGCCAATTTTCTTTTCATAATAAATCCCTGGTGTCTAGTGGGCATTTCTGACGCCGGACCGCTTCACGATCTGGCTTCTGAAATGCTCTGAGACACTTCAAAGGGAAGGAAATTCCTTTCCTTCCCTTTGAAGCCTCTCAGGCCCCCATCACATGATCGGAAGAGAAATGCTGAGCATTTCTCTTCCGAACGCGCTGGAAGCTGAGCTTCCAGCGCGATGGGGAAGTGGCATCTGGAGAGGTCGGGGTGGAAGGGGAAGGGCTTCCCCTTCCATCCTTGCCTTGGTGGAGAGGGAGTGAAGCCCACGGATGGAGCGTGAGCTCCAGGCCAAGGACGTAATGGTTATGTCCTCAGCACAGGAGCACTGTGCCGGTGGACGTAACCATTACATCCCCAGCACAGAAGGGGTTAAATGAGACTATCAACAACATAGGACTCTATGGTCCAGTCGATGGCATAACTCCAAAACGCGTACACTAATGCACTAAATGCACTAAATGCAAAAAAATATATTAAAAAAATAAATGTTGGTGCTGTGAATCTGGCCCTTGGAATGGTGAAAAACTTTGTGGCATGGATACAAGTGAAATCTATAGCATTATAACTTTACTTTTTTCAGTTGATTTCTGTTTTCTTTCTCATTTAAGCTAAGATCTTATTACCATTCCTAACTATAACATCACTTTAAATTTGTGTTTTTTCAGTGATTTCTGGCGTTTTTAGTCATATTCAGGAAACGACCTGCATATGCACATGGACTTCAACCATGCGCACCTGGGGGTTGGCTGCAGCCAGGTCCTGTGGCCCACTCTGCTGCCAGTACCTAACTACCTATTTCACATGGACTTTGACAACACAGAGCAGGGAGTTGGCCCTAGGTCAGACCTCCAGGCCAGCCATGGCCCAACCCTGCTGTGTGGTGTTGGCCAAAAGGCCAAGCCTCTGGCCAGACCCTGCCCCCAACCACACCACGGACGCCAACCTGCACTTTCTTTTAACATTTTTTCAGACACCACAGTACTCATGTAGTTCCCACCACGCAAGCTTCCACCTAATGGTACTGCAGTACCATGCAAGCTTCAGCGGCTCCAGAAGGTGTACCACATATGTCACAGGATGGCTGCACTGGATCAAGCAGAAAGACCGCAGTACCTGAGATATGAAAAAATGTTTCTTTAATGCAAACCTCAGGGGGATCCCTCTGGGTCCCCATAGGAAATGTTTTCAAGACACAGGGACTGAGTCCCCGAGTCTTGTAAGAGGAGTTTCAAAAATGTCTTCTGATTAGCGTAGTCATTATGATCGCTTGGTACCATGGGAACAGGACTGGGCCCTCAGTACCAAAATTGTCAATGGGAGAAAAAGCCCCTTTGGCCTATTAGAAGGCCATATTTTTTACTTTTTCCATTGGAAAAACATTTTTGTTTTCCTAATAACAGGTGCCCTATAGTGATTCTGCATGAAAATGTGCAAAAATAAAGTTCATCCACTATTACTTCATGGAAAGTTTTGCACTGATTTGTCAAGCAGAGGCCGAGAAAAAAGGGCATCCCAAATGTGCCTTTTTCAAATTTCAATTCCCATAGGAAAATTTGCTCTCTGATACCAGAATAAACAATTTAACTGAATTATAGCAGATTTGGCAAAAGGTTTAATCGGAATAATGCTTCTTGTGCCCTGATGTAAATCTGTCCAGCCTTTTAAAAATAAATTAACATATAAAGCTGGGAGTTTATGTCGGTCATGAAGGGGTTAACCCTTAGAAAATAGTTTGAGATATCTGGACCATTCGGGACTGCGGTACTCCAGCGGAACCAAAAATGAAAAAAGAATAACAACTTCTAACTGGCTGGGGAGCTTTTACTTTCATCTGTCATTTCGGTACTGTGGATCCAGAGAATGGCCTGGGGTACCAAAAAGATCTGACTGGGTTGTTCCAACATTTAAAGTATCCCTGTAACCGGTGTCCGGTGGCCACTCGCCCCTCTTCCACTGAAATGAATGAACTCACTGTGCTAAGGGTTACTCTAGTATTTATTTGTTAATGTTTGCTAGGTCAGGTATATTGTGGTTTGGGGTGATGGGTGTTCTTTTCCGTCTCTTCACCTTCATTCACTGTGGTAATGGTAATGAGAGAGCGAAGCATATATATTCTATATTAACATGAAATGCTTATGAACTAATGTGTAATAATGCCGCATAGAAAATGTATTAATGTATTTTGCTAAAACGTGCGCTTGAAATGTGCCCACGGGGTGTGGCTGCCAATATATACGGGGACTAATGAAACTGACTAATAATTATGAAATGTTATATTGAAACGTGATTTGTACTAATAATGAAAGGTTATATGTTAGAATTCTGATAATAATTCATTAGGCCTTAGTTAGCATGAGTCGGGGCCTAGCTGCCTGGTTTCATATTAAATGTGTTTTTCTAACATGCAGTGTGCTGACTTGCTGAAGGACATGAACTCTTGTTTTTCCAAACTAGAAGATGAATGTAACTGTAGTAGATCCGTTCTCATGAAATTCAGCTGGCTTAGTGAAACATTTTAGCTGAATGCAGCAGTGTAGATTAATACCAGGTACAAGGTCACCTGAACCGGTACAGACAATGGAGCCACTGACTGAAGATGTGCAAAGGACCACGAGAGTATGAAATCATACCGGACATTCCACCCACTAAAGACGTCAATCACAAGGACCAATAGAATACATGAGAACTGTTATGGGGTGGCAAATTTGATGAGATAATTGGAACTCTATTGGGGGGAGATAGTGGAGTGCAACCCCTCATCCAACCCAATTTTAGGGGAATGCACAACAAAATGGGATAAAAACTCTTGACACAAGGAAGTGAATTAGAACAGGAGAGAATAGGAGACTAGGAGATAGATGAGAGGGAGATGCTGTCACGTTTTTTTGCTATGACCCAGACACTTTGTTACTCTGTATAGAGACTTTGCTGTTTGGTTCTTAAAACCATTCTTGCCTTATATTGCCCATTTACACTTTACCTCCTTATGAGGGAAGTGCCCCTTTACCCGACTTGCTGAATTCCTGGCTGATGGCGAATTAACTGATGTCCTGAGGACGAAGACCGAACCTGAGTGCTGACCCAATACGGAGGGTAACTATATGACAATGAAATTTTAATTGTCTGTTTGCTTTTCCTTTCTAGGTACCAACTGCTTCTTTTGACAGAGACCCTAGTTAGATGTTTTCCAAATTGGTGTTACTAAATTATTTTGTATGAAGCCCAACATGCCAATGCTAATTTGAGGTTAGGAGAGGGATTCACTAAA
The DNA here is from genome assembly GCF_031143425.1 of Pleurodeles waltl. Classification (NCBI taxonomy): domain Eukaryota; kingdom Metazoa; phylum Chordata; class Amphibia; order Caudata; family Salamandridae; genus Pleurodeles; species Pleurodeles waltl. Next base: position 641,425,300 of record NC_090448.1, read on the forward strand.
CTGACGCAAATAGACAAATGACTGAATCTATGCTTTGTTGAATAATGTGCTAACGTTACTCTTCTAAGGATAACCTATGTTGACGCCGTGTTATGTTCTAATATTCGTGACTCTTGCTTTGATGAAATCTTATCAGAGTTGCCATATTGTGACTATGCTAATGTGTTTCTTGGTCTTGAGATTAATAAACTTATTAGTAGAATTGTAATCAATAGGGAATAAACTTCACAAAATCGTACTAAACTGGTGTGGTTATTCATGACTGAAAGGTCATGGTGGTTTTCGAGTTTTATTAAATGTCTTTGATCAATTTGAATTGTCGTATTACTGTGATCTTTGATGACGTTATTGGCATATTGATTGACATGCTGATTAGCTATCTCGTCCTAAGGTGTCTTCAATCAGGGTCAAAAGATTCATTGGCCTAAAACGAGTCCCAAAGTGAGTAAATTAGTCATAAAGGGACGCTTTAGCAGTTCTGGTACCAGAGCGACGGTTTATGCCCTTTGGGGCCCTAGGACGGAGGACTATTGTTTAAATAGTTTTTCGAGATAATGCAAATTGGAGGTATGATGTGTTTCTAAGTTCCCCATGACTTTCCCGGAATCTCGGAGCTCGCCTAAGTGAGGTGGGTATGTTCTCGGCATTTTAGTATGTATGGTATAGAATTTGCGCTTGCTCAGCTTACGCATATTGCAGGTGATTTGTGAAGCTTGTGTGGATTTAGGTCAGGTAATGTTGTTTTAGTAGGAGTGGGCATACTCCGCAGTATGAGAGTAGGGACGCCGGCGAACTTCATGTGAGTGTGGCGCTTCATGCTCAAAAATTATCCACGTGGTTGTTGGTGATGTATGGACCCGTTGTGGTCTAAGACTCCTGAGTATATCGACAAGTGTAGGAGACACTTGGGTTTATGTTGTAATTTTTGCGGTTTAATAGGTCAATCGGGCGTGGTTGACAAGTCAAGTTCGAGTCAAATTGTGTGAGTGAAACCTTCGATGGAGATTTGGCAAGTTCTAAAGTGCACTAGAGCAAACCATTGACAAGTCGAGAGTAGGATTTGCGGGTCGAACTCTGCTTGCGAGTGCGGGAGCTGAGAAGGAGAGAGTAGCGTCCGAGGCTTCAAGTGAAATCTCTGTAAAGTTCTGAAGCAAATGTGTTACCCTTCCTGCAGTAAACCAGCACATTTGGGTTTTGTTGTTAAAGGTGCTCGCAATATATTGCATTAATTTTGTGTGAGGAGGACAAGCCGCAAGACTTTGTCAGCTGCAGTGTCTGTGTGAGTGTGACATCAGTGGTGGCGCGGTGGGATAGGTCAGTTGCTGAGAGGGGTCGCGCACGGATTGGCAGCCGTCCGTGAGAGGCAATTGGTTGAGAAAGGTGGGTGAAGAGTGTTCTGGGAATTAAAGTCTCTTCCTGATTAGATTCTAAACAAAATAAAAGACGCAAAAATTAAGTTTTTCAAGGCTCTAAAGAGTCTTTTGAAGGGAGATACATATATTATGGCGAGTGAAGGGGAGCCTACACTGCCTGAGGGTACTCCGGCTTATATCGTAATGGAGGAAAAGGGAGTCGCGCCATGTCTTTGGATGGAGCAGTGGTGAAAATTAACAGAGAAGGAGGGATGATTAGCATTCCCGGAATACGGAACGTTTAATACAAGAATTTTTGAGAACTTGCGAATGATGTTAAGTGTACAAAAACCGCCTCCGAAACCAGCTCAGTATGAGGCTTTAGCAATTTGGGATTTAATGGCCATATGGCAAAGACAGCATAAATTCGAAAGGAGAATGAAAAGAGCAGACAAAACTTTAGCTGAGGCTAGATGGGATAATGAGACCAAGATGTGGAGAAGGGGAATAGTTGACTGACTTAAATTGTTCCCGGCAATAGCACAAGAAGATGAGACACAGGGAAAGAAAGCTACCTGTAAAACAGAAAAGGGCTCTAGTAAGTCAAAGAAGGCTCAGAGGTCTTGGGTAGATGAAGATGACTCAGACGATGAAGAGTTTCTTAATCAGTTGTTACATGATCGCCCGCCACATATGCCATAAATGATAATGCGCAGAGCACTAGTGTAAGTTCTGAAGAACCAGCATAGAGTAAGGGAGTCTCAAGTACAGGGCAGGCAAGTGATACAGTTTTGATACAGAATGGTGTCAGTGTACCCACTGCACCAGAGACACAGATACAGTTGCAGCCACCACAGATTCAAAGGATTTATCCAGATGTTCCCGTATTGGAGACAAATACGAGTCTGATGGTGCCGCCTGATCTGATATATACAAGATCAAAGTTAGTGCAGATTGAGCCAACTCCGCAATTGCTGCCCCAGACGCAGCAACAGCTGGTTCCGAGTTACAATGCAGTCGCAGCACCTCAGTCAGTAGCTACAGCACCAATGATGAATCAAGCTACGGGAGTTAATGCTCCACAGGGTTTGGGACTTGGACAGTCACCAGCTGCTATATCATTGCCAATTACTGTTGGTCCACCAGTACCGCTGTATGCGCAAGGTAAGCCTGGCGTATGCGATCAGGGAGCAATGACCTAAGAGGCGATAAGAGGAGGGTTTGCAGGAACTTCCCAAGGAATGACACAGGTAGTGGAAGGATCTAGATCCTTGTTAGACTTTAGTCCAATTGGGGTTCCTTTGGAGACAATGAGGCAAGCAGGGTTGGGAATGCTAACCCCACAGGTAATGAGTACCAATACGACACAGACACCAATGGGTTACAATGTTACAGGGCTTAACAGCGCAACAATTGAATGAGTGGTTAGACAAGCTCAACACTCCGCAGACTACTGCAGTAACAGCAGAGACGTCAGAGAGAAGAATACCTGAACTTTGTGAGACTGGGTGTGGAAGCCATGGAACTAGTGGAAGGGACAATGGGGGTGAACAGATTAGAGTCATACACAGAAGCAGAATTGAGGTATCTGTGCCCCAAAATCACTAAAGAAGTGGGCAAGGTGCATCAGAGGTTGGCAAACCTGGCAGATAAATACGGCATAGACATTGAAAACACTAAACATTTGAAAAGAAGCTACAGATTAGATTTTTAGTCTAAAGACTTCGAGCACATGAGATCTATCGGGATGAAAGAGCATTTTAAAGAAATACTGCAGAGTGCTCAAATTTGAGGAGCCTTAGAGAAGTGGGAAGGCAGATGGGCGAAGAAGAGAGATAAAGAGAAAGGCGAAAGTCCGGAACCAAAACAGGCTAAAGCCGCACCGGACACGGGAACAATAAAAATTTTACCAATGAGAGAAACAGCCAGAGGGGTTTTTGTCCATGTACCGTGGTCTAGGAGTGACATCCTGTCCTTCACAAATGATTATCCCAGGTTGAGGGAGAAGCTGATAGAATGGTACCAGCAGATGGACAGGTTTGTGAAGCTTGCGAAATGTCTCTGGGAAGACTTCAATACACTGTTTGAAATTATAGTTCGACCTGATTTATGGCTTGAGTGCAAGAGAGGCGTGGACTAGCCGACAGAGGAGCCGGCAAGGGATAAGGTTACTGGAGCACCATCCGCAGAAGTGATGAGGTATTATCATAAAGTGATTGAGTTTTTGAAGCAGAAAGTGTCGCCGAAAGTGACTGATTGGCAGAAAATCGATCGAACCTCACAGGAAGCCAAAGAGTCGATTCATGCTTACTATGAGAGATTGTTGAAAACATTCAAACATTACAGTGGCACTGAGGTCATTGAGCCGAAGGACATTAATCATCTTGTTTTCAGGTTTGTTGAAGTGCTGAGACCAGAGATTAGCCAGATGATTAAGAATCATTTGATCTGTTGGCAAGCAAAGCCGATTGATGAGGTGTTGCAGTATGCGAAATACTGTAGTGATGAGATTGAGTTGAAGCAGAGAAAGTCGAAAGAGAAGGTGATGGTGATGCAGAATAAGGCAGCGCAAGCAGGAATGCAGGGGAATGGAATACAACAGGTGGTACAACAGCAACCACAAGGGAATGGCATGTTTCAGGCACAACCGAGAGGTCGAGGTCGAGGAGGTTTTGTGAACCGTGTTCCAGACTTAAATACTGTTGTGGTTCAAAATGATGTGCAGGGGATAAAAAAGATGTCACCATGTCACGCGTGCAGGGGTGTGGGGCATTGGAAGCGGGAATGCCAAATGGTGGTGCAGGATGGTGTTGTTCAACAAAGCAATGATGTTGGTACTCTTCAAAATGTGAGGGGTCCAAAAATGAGAGGACAAAATCAGAACTTTCAGAATAACATGGTTAAGATGCAGGGGTTACAGCCCGTGCAGCAAATGCAAATGCCGCGTGTTGAACCAGCACAAATGCAGCAGGTACAACAGCAGGTTCCCATGGTACCTAGACAGCAAATGCAGATACAATTAGCTCCAATGGGACAGCAACAGGTGATCCTTCCTCAACAGGTCACAGGCCAAACAGTGAGTCAAAATAACACAGTACAACAGTTCCCATTGCGTGGTGAGGATGGAATAAACGATTAATGGTCGGATGATTGTTCAGACAGTGAGGAGTGCAGGCTTGCAGCGTCCCTAGAGGTAGATCAGAGGGGTCCCTATGTAAGGGGAAAAGTGATGGGTCATAAAGTTTCGTTCCTAGTCGATACAGGAGCTACACGCTCTACAGTCAGAAGTGCAGAGGTTCCGAAATTGCCACTTTTGGGGCGTACCATAAGAGTGGTAGGAGTAGCAAATCAGTTCCTGACAAATCCGATTACAGACCCGGTCCAAGTTGAAATTGGCAACTTCCAGGGATTACATACATTTGTATTCTGTGATTCGAGTCCCGTATCCCTACTGGGAAAAGACTTACTGTGTAAAACGAGGTGTTCGATTAGCTTCCAGAGTTAGAGTTGGATGCTGTAAATGAGGAATACCTTTTGATAACCATATTCCCAATGCTTACAGTAACAGACTTACCACCTGAGTTGCAGGGAACAGTGACAGAGAAAGTGTGGGACCTGACAGGAAAAGAAGTGGGATTGATAAAGGGAGTAGAACCGGTCAAGGTACAGGTAAAGCCGAATGCAGTGTTTCCTCAGGTACCGCAGTACCACGTGGCACAAGATGTCCTCATTCATGTAGCACAGATACTTGCGGACTTTGTGAAGCAAGGGGTTCTGAAGGAAGTGCTGAGTAGCCTGTGTAATTCACCAATAATGGGTTTGAAAAAGCCTTGTGGAAAGGTCAGAATTGTGCAAGACTAGAGGAAAGTAAACAAGATTTTGGTAAAATGCTGCCCCACAGTGCCAAATCCAGCAGTGATTATGTTTCAGGTTCCGTGTGATGCAGAGTGGTTCACAGTTGTGGACTTGTCTCAAGCATTCTTTTCAGTGCCTCTACATGAGTAGAGCCAATTTCTCTTCAGTTTCAAATTCTTGGATAAGGTGTACAGTTGGTGCAGAATTCCTCAAGGGTTTTCTGAGTCACCTTCCATCTTCAATCAGATATTGAAGAAGGACTTGGAGTCATTAGAACTGCCTTTCAGTTTGACTCTAGTACAGTACATTGATGATTTGTTGATTGCATCCAGAACAAAAGATGACTGCAGGTATGACACAACTGCCTTACTGAAACATTTGGGAAAGAATGGACATAAAGGGGGTTATTACAACTTTGGAGGAGGTGTTAATCCGTCCCAAAAGTGAGGGTAAAGTGACGGATATACCACCAGCCGTATTACGAGTCCATTATATCCTATGGAACTCGTAAAACGGCTGGTGGTATATCCGTCACTTTACCGTCACTTTTGGGACGGATTAACACCTCCTCCAAAATTGTAATAACCCCCTAAGTGTCCCCAAAGAAGTTGCAATATTGTCAGAAAGAGGTGAAGTACTTAGGTCAACTAATTGAAAAGGGATAGAGAAAAATATCCAAAGAAAGAGTGACAGCCATACTGCAGATGAATCCCCTGACAACTAAGAGAGATGTCAAAATGTTTTTGGGAATGGTAGGCTACTGTCGTCAGTGGATTCCCAACTTCTCGATTAGCTCTAAACCATTGGTGAAACTGACAGTTAAGGAAGTCCAGGATGACCCGGGTACCATAACCATGTCCGAGAAAGAGATGAAGGCATTCATGGAATTGAGGGAAAGCATGTGCAGAGCACCAGCTTTAGGTATGCCTGATTATACGAAGCCTTTCCTACTGTTTTGTCATGAACGTGATGCTTGTTCTTTGTCTGTTTTAACACAGGTCTATGGAGGTGCAAACCGCCCAGTAGCATATTTTTCAGCTCCTTTGGACCCAGTCGCAGCAGCCTTACCAGGTTGTTTGCGTGCAGTTGCAGCAATTGGTCAAAGCCTCACCCAATGTGAGGGCATAGTGATGGGACATCCTTTAACAGTAATGGTCCCCCATTCAGTTGAAATTCTGTTAATCCAAACCAAAACGCAGCATATAACAAATGTGAGGCTGACAAAATATGAGACAATTATACTGGGGTCTCCTAATGTTTCCCTTAAGAGATGTACTGTATTGAATCCGGCAACTTTACTTCCTATTGAAAATGCAGACATTGATAATACTGAGGAAGTAGAACATGATTGTATTGAGGTAACAGAGCTGTGCACCAAACCAAGACCTGACATTAAAGATACCCAATTGGAAGAAAATGACTATATTGGTGGTCATTCCAACCTCGGCGGTAAAAGGCGCTTACCGCCGTTCAGAAGACCGCCATAACACCGCTGCGGCCGCGGTAAACCGCCACGGTCATTCTGACCCACAACAGGCAAACCGCCAAAATACAGACATCCACAAAAGTCCGCCACACCAAAGGGCAGCGAGAAACTGGCGATGACCAAACCTCCACCATCACGCCAACAGAAATACGCCCACACTATCACGACACACGAATCCACGCGGCGGTCTTTCAACCGCGGTATTCCATTGGCGGTACACACCGCCGCGCTCAAAATACACACACTTGTACAAAACACTACCACATTGGACAATTCAAAATACACACACCTGATACACATACACACACCACTCCCACACACCCATTACAATATAAAATACACACCCACATCACCCACAAACCTCCACTCCTAGAGATTCGTGAACACGCACCGAGAAAAGACATCCGAGCACCCAGACGCCCAATTCACTGTCACCCAGCAATATTTGCACACACTTCACACAACACAACAATACACATCACCACACTTAGCACCACACAATCCACCCTACACATCACCCACACCACCCCATGGCACCGCAAAGCCACCCCAGGTTCTCTGATGATGAACTCAGGGTCATGGTGGAGGAAATTGTACGAGTAGAGCCACAGGTGTTCGGGGCACAGGTGCAGCACACCACCATTGCCAGGAAGATGGAGCTATGGAGCAGAATAGTGGACAGGGTCAACGCTGTGGGACAGCACCCAAGAAATCGGGACGACATCAGGAAGAGAGGTGGAATGACCTACGGGGGAAGGTGCGTTCCATGGTATCCAGGCACAACATCGCGGTGCAGCGGACTGGCGGCGGACCCCCACCTCCTCCCCCAGAATTTACAACATGGGAGGAGCAGGTCTTGAACATCCTGCATCCTGAGGGCCTCGCAGGAGTAGGCGGAGGAATGGACTCTGGTAAGTCTCATCTTCACTACTTCATCCCCCCCACCACCTGCATGCCAACTCATACCCCCACCCTCACCCCCACCCCCATCACACCTACTCCTTGCAAATGTGTCACCATCACAACCCACCCATCCCAACACCTAGCCCTGCATGCGTCCACAAAGCATGGACACCCATCACCAAAGCATGCCCACTGCACATACACATACAACCCCCCCCCAAACCACTGTCACAACAGCCCCCACAAAGGAATGCCAGCACTGGGGTACACGGGCACCCACCCATTGCACGCTATGACACACACAGAAGCAATAACCATACTTTTATACCCCTGCAGGACCCGAACGCCAGGTCACCGCGCAGTAGGGTCCACAAATGTCCACTCCACCCCCAGAAGAGGCCCACAGTGAGGACAGCAGCTCTGTCTCCCTGGATCTAGATGACCAGCCCGGTCCATCGGGGACCTCGGGACAGTCGGTTCCCCTCACACAGCCACAGGCCACAGCAGACCTTCTCCCCTCTGGAAACACCAGCACAGCACCCACCCAGCGGGCCCATACCTCTGTCCCCAGGACACGTCAATCAGCGGTGTGTCCACCACTACAGGGAACCCAGGCTAACCCAACACCCCAACAACAACAGGGACCTGGGGGCAGTGGAAGTGGGCACACGGTCCAGGGGACAGAGGCCCATGGAAACAGGGGAACTGGGAGGGCTGCTGTGCGACAGGGGGGGACAGGCCCAGGGAACCCACTCTCCACGAGGCCCTCTCCTCCATCATGGGAGCATACCACCACTCCCAGGAGACGATGGCGACGGTCCAGGCCAGGTTTCAGGAGATCCAGCTTCTGCAGGAGCAACAGTATATGGGGTTCAGGGAGGAACTAAGAAACATCAGTTCCGCCATGGGTACCATCGTAGTGGCCCTGAATCAGGTAGTCACCACATTGCGGGACACTGTGGCACCTCAAAGGGCCCCTGACACTAGCATGGACCAAGAACTGCCTACCACCTCCGCCGGCGCTAGTGGACAGGAGGCCCCGACACAAGACCAACAGGCCACCAGAACCCACCCCCTGCAGAAAGAGAACCACCCCGCAAGCGGCCCCTGAGATCCAGGAAGAAGACAGAGTAAGATGTCAAGACCCCCGCCAGCAAAGGATACCGCCCTGATTGTCAAAGGATACCGCCCTGATTGTCATCCCACTGTCCCACATTGTCACCCTGTCCAACCTTAAACTGCCCCTGCTCCACTTTCCACAGGCATTTGGACAATGCACCTGTGATACTGATAGTCTGGACTCTGCCATGGACAATCCTCCACCATCACCCCTCACCGATTTGCAACCACCCATCCAATTTAGAGCACTTGAATAAACACACTTATTGCACAAAACAATCTGGAGTCTGGCTGTGATTTAGAACAAATGTATTAGACATGACCGTGCCAAAATGTTCATTCACATTGTGATGCCAACAAACCGCTGTCACACAGCTGTAGTCCATGGGGAAACAAAGCAGATGTCACGCAGTGGGGCCCACATCTCTGAAAACGGAAGGGAAAGTCACAACACAGTTACCATACACTGGGGGAAAAAGTCAGACAGTAGAGAGGTAGGAGTCTTTAAGTAAATGTAATATGCTGGTGTGTACTCTTACCTTTGTGTCATTGAAAATCCTGCTTTATTACTGTGTTCCTGTTCTCTATGTCGTCCTCTTCGGCTTCCTCCTCTTCACTCTCCACAGGCTCCACAGCTGCTACAACACCACCATCTGGACCATCCTCCTGCAGAAAAGGCACCTGGCGTCGCAAAGCCAGGTTGTGAAGCATACAGCAGGCCACGATGATCTGGCACACCTTCTTATGTGAGTACATTAGGGATCCACCAGTCATATGGAGGCACCTGAACCTGGCCTTCAGGAGGCCGAAGGTTCGCTCGATCACCCTCCTAGTCCGCCCATGGGCCTCATTGTACCGTTCCTCTGCCCTTGTCCTGGGATTCCTCACTGGGGTCAATAGCCATGACAGATTGGGGTAACCAGAGTCCCCTAATAGCCACACCCGGTGCCTCTGGAGTTGACCCATCACATACGGGATGCTGCTATTCCGCAGGATGTAGGCGTCATGCACTGACCCAGGGAACTTGGCATTAACATGGGAGATGTACTGGTCAGCCAAACACACCATCTGTACATTCATGGAATGATAACTCTTCCGGTTCCTGTACACCTGTTCACTCCTGCTGGGGGGGACCAAAGCAACATGTGTCCCATCAATGGCACCAATGATGTTGGGAATATGTCCAAGGACATAAAAGTCTCCTTTCACTGTAACCAAATCCCCCACCTCAGGGAAAATGATGTAGCTCCTCATGTGTTTGAGCAGGGCAGACAACACTCTGGACAACACCTTGGAAAACATGGGCTGGGACATCCCTGATGAAATGGCCACTGTTGTTTGAAAAGACCCACTTGCTAAGAAATGGAGTACTGACAGCACCTGCACTAGAGGGGGGATCCCTGTGGGTTGGCGGATGGGTGACATCAGGTCTGGCTCCAGCTGGGCACACAGTTCCTGTATAGTGGCTCGGTCAAGCCTGTATGTCAGTATGACATGTCGTTCCTCCATTGTCGACAGGTCCACCAGCGGTCTGTACACGGGAAGATTCCTCCATCTCCTCGCATGTCCCAGCGGACGGTGCCTATGAAGGACAACAGCAAGCACAGACCCAATCAACCCACAGGTACGTAACCACAGCTTGCACATAACACGATTCCCAATGCGTTGAAAGGTTTGTATGAGTGTTGATGCAAGGCCTAGGTATGTGTGACGCAGTAGAAATTAAGCCATGTGGGCCCTTGAAATGGCGGCTGCCTGACCTGTGAAGTGAGACAGTGGGATGTGAGGTCAATGCGCTGGCGTGGCACACCGTGGCGGTAGGCGGTCGAAGACCGCGGCGCAAAGCCGCATTGGTTAACATTGAACCCTATGGGTTTCAGGAGCCAATGACGATGTGCGCCAGCGGTCGCGGCACGCACCGCCGCGGTACGCACCGCCGCGGGCGTGACCGCCATTTTCTATCTGCTTAATCACTCGATACCTGATCTTCCACAGGAGAGGACCTACACTGCAAGTGCTGCTGTGACCTCGGTCTGGAAGAGACAATGGCTCATGCGACTGGGGAAAGGGCCCCTGCCTTCACTGCGGAGGAGTTGGAGAAACTTGTGGATGGGGTCCTCCCCCAGTATGCGCTACTCTACGGTCCTCCAGACCAACAGGTAAGTACACAGGGACCATGCTAAGTGGGCAATGCCTGGGTTGAGTGGGGTGGATGAAAGATGGTGGGGAGGGGAGCGATTGAGGCATGTATCAAACGACAGATGAGAGCATGTGCCACATGGCAAGGGTGGGGATGGGGGGCCACTCACATCGAGCATGCAGAAGGTGATGACAATTTATCTCTCCCTGTACATGTCACATAGGTCAGCGCCCACCAGAAAGTCGCTATTTGGCGTGCCATCGCCAAGGACGTCCGGACCCTGGGGGTCCACAACAGACGGGGCACCAACTGCCGGAAGAGGTGGGAGGACATCCGACGCGGGAGCAGGAAGACGGCGGAGGCTCAGCTGGGGATGGCCTCCCAACGTAGGAGGGGTGCCAGTCGTATTTTGACCCCCCTGATGTCCCGGATCCTGGCGGTGGCCTACCCCGATTTGGATGGGCGCGTGAGGACATCACAGCAGACACAAGGGGGTGAGTACAAATACATTCTGCTGACTTTGCGCGCAGTGGAGGTGTCTGGGTGGGGGAGGAGGGCTGTGGGTATCCCTAGGCCAAGGTGATTTCTGTAGGCTAGGCCCGTCCGTAAGGCATGGCCCTGTGCCCCCGCCCCCCACCTCTGTAGGGCGCCAAGTACAGGTATCCATGGCCATGTGTCATCTATGTGTGCAGTTGTCGTCCATAGGCTTGTAGGCCATGTAGCACGGATTGCATAGTGGACCCCAAGTGCGCGGCGTAGTGCAGGGGGCTTCTGTGTCTGTCCTCTCCGCCAACGGTGTCGCCAATGCATGCACTCAACATGTCTTTATTCCCCCTCCCTTTTTTGTGGTCTTCCTGTTCATGTGTGCATTAGCATCATCAGGCGGAGGAGAAGTGGCATCGGAGCACGAGGGAGCTGCATTCCACATGGCCCTGGAGGGCCATGCAACAGAGTCCGAATACACCAGTGGGACGGAGGGCGAGGGGAGCTCCACAGCGGGGACTCGTGCTGATGTCAGTGACAGCGACTCTTCCTCTGAAGGGAGCTCCCTTGTGGAGGTGGCAACATCCGTGCCCCCCGCAACAACAGGTAGAGCCGCCACCCAGCGCACCAGCACCGCCCTCCCAGCAGCCCATCAGCGTTTGGCCCGTGCCCGCTCACCCAGGAAGGTGGGCATCTCCTTCGCCCCAGGCACCTCAGGCCCTGCCCCTGTCACCCCTGCTGCCCTCAGTGAGGAGGTCATTGACCTCCTGAGGACCATCATTGTTGGGCAGTCTACCCTTTTGAATGCCATCCAGGGTATAGAAAGGGAGGTGCACCAGAGTAATGCATACCTGGAGGGCATTCATTCTGGTCAGGCTGCCCATCAGCGATCGTTCTCAGCACTGATGGCAGCCATTGTCCCTGTCTCTAGCCTCCCCCCTCCAACTTCCTCCACCCAGACCCAATCCCCTGTACCTCTGCCTATCCCAGACACACCATCAGACCAGCCTGCACACACCTCAACACCCAAGGGAAGCTCATCCAGACATAAGCAACACACATCACACAAGCATTCACACAAGCAACATCCACATGCAGACATACCAACACCCACTGCCTCCACTGTGTCCCCCTCCTCCTCGTCTCCCTCCTCCCTCCCTGTGACGTCTCCACTCACACTTGCATGCACAACATCTTCAGCCACTACGTCCATCACCAGCACACCCACCAGAACACTCCGCACACGTGCAGTCACCACCCCCACTACCATTTACACGTCCCCTGTGTCCTCTCCCAGTGTGTCTGTCACCCCCTCTTCCAAATTACACAAACGCAGGCAGCCACCCACCCAACAGCCATCCACCTCACGACAGCCTCCAGCCCAAGCACCTGCACCCAAAGACACCAGACTTCACACTCCTACAACCACATCCTCTTCCTCCACTCCCATACCCACTACACCTACCCGTCCCTCTCTTTCCAAATTGCTTTTCTTTTCCAAACTTGACCTCTTTCCAACAACTCCCCCACCCCGTCCATCTCATAAGACTCCAATCAGCACCTCAGCCACCACAAAACCGGGACCTGTAAAGACTGTTTGCCATGGACTGTGGAGTCCCCCACCCTCAAGGGCAGCCAGTTCAGCTAGGAGCCAAGGCACGGCCAGCCCACCCCCGGAAAAGCATCCGAAGATTGCCAGTGCCCGGCGTGAAAGACCAAAGACACCAGGGACAAAAATCCCTACATTGGCTCCGGCAGGAAGTCGGGTGCCACCTGGCACACCGCCAAAGGTGGGAAAGGGCCACAGGTGAACAGGGAAGGGTGGGAAGGGCAGCACGCCCGACAAGTCCAGCAGCAGGCCAGCTGGCCAGGAGGGCCCCACCAGCCACCAGACAGATGAGCAGGAAGGCCCCGCCAGCCACATGTCAGGTGGCGAGTGACATCCATGCCATGGCCGGATCCGCTGACCTGGACACTCATCTCAAGCACCGCTCCGCTGGGCACCGCCGTCTCAAGAACCGCTGAACTGGGCCCTTCATCTCAAGCACCGCTGAACAGGGCACCGCCGTCTCATGCACCGCTGAACTGGGCACCGCCGTCTCAAGCACCGCTGAACAGGGCCCTTCATCTCAAGCACCGCTGAACAGGGCACCGCCGTCTCATGCACCGCTGAACTGGGCACCGCCGTCTCAAGCACCGCTGAACAGGGCCCTTCATCTCAAGAACCGCTGGCCCATTGGCGGAAGGGGCAGGCCCGCATCTGTGTCGGGCAGGGCTGCACGAAGCACTCTGGGCACTAGTCCCCCTCCAGTACCAGTGGAGACTGTCATCCACTTGAGAGACTGTGGCTTTGCACTCCCCAGGATGGCACAGTGGGCAACCAACCCACTGTAGAGACTTGAGAGACTGTGGCTTTGCACTCCCCAGGATGGTACAATGGGCAACCCACCCACTGTAGAGACTTGAGAGACTGTGGCTTTGCACTCCCCAGGATGGCACATTGGCCATGGAGGCCCCTCGTGGATCTGGCGTCGTGGACTCATCTGGCTGAGGTGCCCCCCCTTCTCTTCCCCCTGAGGTGCCTGTAGTTTTCCTATCTGATGCCCCTGCAGTGTTCTCTCCGTTGGAGGCAGGTATCCTGTGTGGGCTTTGCCCATGTGTTTTGGCCCAGTGGCCCACGAACAATGGCTGATACACATATCGGACTGGCCAATTTATGTATATAAAGTTATAGATGTGTGATATATTTTATACTCAGTCTTACAATATAATTCTAAATTTATAATCATTTCCTTTTGTCTTTGCATTCTTCCAGGGGGATTGGGGGGGTAACTGTGATGTGTTGCTATGCATTGATGTGTGTGTTGTAGTGGGTGAGGGTGAGGGTGAGGGTGGGTGTGTCGCATATGTGTGTCCCTGTAATTTTTTGCCTCCCCCCTCCCCTGTGTCGTAGGTGCAGTAATCACCGTTGTCTTCGGCGCCGGCGTTCGTGCTCCTGGTAGAGGAGCAGGAAGACAATGGCTGGGAGGATGTGGAGTTCGGGATCCATGCTGTCCAGATTCCTCGTGGGGTGTATGGAGGTGAGCGTTTTCCGTTTGAAATGGCTGTTTCCGCCGAGTTTTTATCGGCGGGGCTACCGCCCCGGAAAAGGTAGCAGATTGGTGGGTTGTGATAGGGTGGGCGGTACATTGTCTCCCGCCTGTCTGTTGGCGGTGACCGCCGCACTGTTTGTTTGTCCCGCAGTGGCGGGCAGTGTGTTAAAGTGGCGGTCTCTGTTGGCGGTTTCCGCCAGGGTCGGAATTCCATTTTTTTTACCGCCAGCCTGTTGGCGGTTTTGCCGCCGCTTTAACACCGACCGCCAGGGTTGGAATGACCCCCATTATGTATGTTGATGGTTCATGCTTGAGAGACTCAGTAGGAGTACTGAGAGCTGGATATGCTGTGTGTACAGTCACCGGTATTTTAGAATCTTCCTGGCTCGAAAGAGTTTACTCTGCTCAAGTGGCTGAATTAATTGCCCTTACTAAGGCATGCCACGCAGCTGAAAACTTGAAAGTCGCTATCTATACTGACAGCAGATACGGATTTGGAATTGTACATGACTTTGGCCAGTTATAGTTGTAGGAGGCTGGACTGGCTTGTAGTGGGTACCAAGAGGTACTTACACCTTGCACCAGGCCCAGGTATCCCTTATTAGTGTAGAGGGGTGTCTAGCAGCTTAGGCTGATAGAAAAGGTAGCTTAGCAGAGCAGCTTAGGCTGAACTAGGAGACGAGTGAAGCTCCTACAGTACCACTAGTGTCATATGCACAATATCATAAGAAAACACAATACACAGATATACTAAAAATAAAGGTACTTTGGGGGTTATTCCAACTTTGGAGGAAGTGGTAATCCGTCCCAAAAGTGACGGTAAAGTGACGGATATACCACCAGCCGTATTACAATTCCATTATATCCTATGGAACTCGTAATACGGCTGGTGGTAAATCCGTTACATTTGGGACGGATTACCACCTCCTCCAAAGTTGGAATAACCCCCTTTATTTTTATGACAATATGCCAAAGTATCTCAGTGAGTACCATCAGTATGAGGATAGCAAATATACCCAAGATATATGTACACAATACCAAAATATGCAGTAATAGCAATAGAAAACAGTGCAAACAATGTATAGTCACAATAGAATGCAATGGGGGCACATAGGGATAGGAGCAACACAAACCATATACTCTAGAAGTGGAATGCGAACCACAAATGGACCCCAAACCTATGTGACCTTGTAGAGGGTCGCTGGAACTGTAAGAAAACAGTGAGGGTTAGAAAAATAGCCCACCCCAAGACCCTGAAAAGTGGGTGCCAAGTGCACCTAAGTTCCCCAAAGAGCACAGAAGTCGTGATAGGGGAATTCTGCAAGGAAGACCAACACCAGCAATGCAACGACGATGGATTTCCTGACGAGAGTACCTGTGGAACAAGGGAACCAAGTCCAAGAGTCACGATCAAGTCGGGAGTGGGCAGATGCCCAGGAAATGCCAGCTGTGGGTGCAAAGAAGCTGCCACCAGATGGTAGCAGCTGTGGATTCTGCAAGAACAACAAGGGCTAGAAACTTCCCCTTTGGAGGATGGATGTCCCACGTCGTGAAGAGTCGTGCAGAAGTGTTTCCGTGCAGAAAGACCGCAAACAAGCCTTGCTAGCTGCAAGGGTCGCGGTTAGGGTTTTGGATGCTGCTGTGGCCCAGGAGGGACCAGGATGTCGCCAATTGCGTGAGGAGACAGAGGGGGCGTCCAGCAAACAAAGAGCCCACTCAGAAGCAAGCAGCACCCGCAGAAGTGCCGGAACAGGCACTACGAAGTGGAGTGAACTGGAGCTCACCCAAAGTCACGAAAGAGGGTCCCACGATGCCGGAGGACAACTCAGGAGTTCGTGCACTGCAGGTTAGAGTGCCGGGGACCCAGGCTTGGCTGTGCACAAAAGAAATCCTGGAAGAGTGCACAGGAGCCGGAGTAGCTGCAAAACACGTGGTTCCCAGCAATGCAGTCTAGCGTGGGGAGGCAAGGACTTACCTCCACCAAACTTGGACTGAAGAGTCACTGGACTGTGGGAGTCACTTGGACAGAGTTGCTGAGTTCAAGGGACCTCGCTCGTCGTGCTGAGAGGAGACCCAGAGGACCGGTGATGCAGTTCTTTGGTGCCTGCGGTTGCAGGGGGAAGATTCCGTCGACCCACCGGAGATTTCTTCGGGGCTTCTAGTACAGAGAGGAGGCAGACTACCCCCACAACATGCACCACCAGGAAAACAGTCGAGAAGGCGGCAGGATCAGCGTTACAAGGTCGCAGTAGTCGTCTTTGCTACTTTGTTGCAGTTTTGCAGGCTTCCAGCGCGGTCAACAGTCGATTCCTTGGCAGAAGGTGAAGAGAGAGATGCAGAGGAACTCTGATGAGCTCTTGCATTCGTTATCTAAGGAATTCCCTAAAGCAGAGACCCTAAATAGCCAGAAAAGGAGGTTTGGCTACCTAGGAGAGAGGATAGGCTAGCAACACCTGAAGGAGCCTATCAGAAGGAGTCTCTGACGTCACCTGCTGACACTGGCCACTCAGAGCAGTCCAGTGTGCCAGCAGCACCTCTGTTTCCAAGATGGCAGAGGTCTGGAGCACACTGGAGGAGCTCTGGGCACCTCCCAGGGGAGGTGCAGGTCAGGGGAGTGGCCACTCCCCTTTCCTTTGTCCAGTTTCGCGCCAGAGCAGGGCTGAGGGATCCCTGAACCGGTGCAGACTGGCTTATGCAGAGATGGGCACCATCTGTGCCCATCAAATCATTTCCAGAGGCTGGGGGAGGCTACTCCTCCCCAGCCCTGACACCTTTTTCTAAAGGGAGAGGGTGTAACACCCTCTCTCTGAGGAAGTCCTTTGTTCTGCCTTCCTGGGCCAAGCCTGGCTGGACACCAGGAGGGCAGAAACCTGTCTGAGGGGTTGGCAGCAGCTGCAGTGAAACCCCTGGAAAGGTAGTTTGGCAGTACACGGGTCTGAGCTAGAGACTCGGGGGATCATGGAATTGTCTCCCCAATGCCAGAATGGCATTGGGGTGACAATTCCATGATCCTAGACATGTTATATGGCCATGTTTGGAGTTACCATTGTGACGCTATACATATGTCGTGACATATGGAAAGAGCACGCGTGTAATGGTGTCCCCGCACTCACAAATTCCGGGGACTTTGCCCTGAACAATGTGGGAGCACCTTGGCTAGTGCCAGGGTGCCCACACACTACGTAACTTAGCAACCAACCTTTACCAGGTAAAGGTTAGACATATAGGTGACTTATAAGTTACTTAAGTGCAGTGGTAAATGGCTGTGAAATAACGTGGACGTTATTTCACTCAGGCTGCAAAGGCAGGCCTGTGTAAGAATTGTCAGATCTCCCTATGGGTGGCACAAGAAATGCTGCAGCCCATAGGGATCTCCTGGAACCCCAATACCCTGGGTACCTCAGTACCATATACTAGGGAATTATAAGGGTGTTCCAGTATGCCAATGTAAATTGGTGAAATTGGTCACTAGCCTGTTAGTGACAATTTGCAAAGAGAGAGCATAACCACTGAGGTTCTGGTTAGCAGAGCCTCAGTGAGACAGTTAGGCATCACACAGGGAACACATACATATAGGTCACAAACTTATGAGCATTGGGGTCCTGACTAGCAGGGTCCCAGTGACACATAACAAACATACTGAAAACATAGGGTTTTCACTATGAGCACTGGGCCCTGGCTAGCAGGATCCCAGTGAGACAGTGAAAACTGACATACACTCACAAACAGGCCAAAAGTGGGGGTAACAAGGCTAGAAAGAGTCTACTTTCTCACACAACCCCCCCCCCCAAACGAAGGACAAAAAGGTTAACCTTGGTCAGTTGAGACTTTACTGTCTAAGTGGTGATAAGTAGAGAGTAGCTCTGCAATAGACTGGTTACTCCCTTTATCATCCACTATATGGTTACTTCCCTGTGGGGATGTGAACCACCCTGTTTGAAGTTTTTTAGCTAAGCAACAATGTGAAGATATATTTTCAGAGTTTCTATCAGTAAGTTTTAGTTTAGAGCAGTGGGAATTATCCACTGAACCTATTTCTAGTGATGAGAATGCCAGACAGGGATGCTGTCTCAGTAAAGCCAAAGCTGGGCAAAAACTTTGTCCATATGGCTGGAAGAGAGAACAGGGATGCTGTTTCTCTTTAGTTGGAGCAGGGCAGGGATGCTGTCCTATGAGCTCCACACTAGGGCAGGGATGCTGTCCTAAGTGTTGTGAGGCAGTGCAGGGTTTCTGCACTAAAGTTTCTCTGGGAGGGTTGGAGGGATGCTCCATGTTAACTAAAATGGTGCTCTTTTTCTCACCAATATTAGTTATCCCACAGAGAGGTACTTCCACCTCAGGGAGTACAGCTATGCCAGCTGATGATTCCCTTGGAACAGGTGCCACCCCAGGAGAGGTTTCTCCCACCACAGGAATGGTATCCTGAATGGCAGGGTGGTTAGGGGATACACTGATACCCTTTTTACCTGTTGTTGGAGAGGGATTCTGAGTTTTCAGGCCTTCTCTCCTTTGCTTTTTCATTTCAGTAGAAATGAGAGGGAACAATTCCTCAGGGATACCCAGCATGGCTGCATGGGTATAAAACTCTACATCAGCCCAACCTGAGGCCTCTAGGTCATTACCTAAGAGACAATCTACAGGTAAGCTAGGTGAGACTACCACGTGCTTAGGGCCAGTAACTCCACCCCAACTAAGCTGAACTATAGCTAAGGGAAGAAACTTAGTGGAGTTATGGACATCAATAATCTTATACTGTTGTCCAATGATGTGTTGTTCAGGAGCCACTAGGTTTTCAGTCACCAAAGTGATACTGGCACCTGTGTCCCTGTAGGCCTGGGCCTCAACACCTTTTATTGAAACTGTCTGCCTGTACTTATCCATTGTAAGGGGACAAGCAGCCAGTGTGGCAAGGCCAATGCCACTAGGTGTGACAGAAACTCTCTTGGGACTGACTACCCCAGTTTCTATGATGGACCCATAAGTGAACCCAACTACACCCTTAACTTGACTGTTGCCAGCAGTCCCACCACTAGTACCACTACTGCTAGGGGCACTAGAGCTTGATGTATTAGTGGTGGTAGGCTCAGGGGGTTTACCTGGACAGGACTTATCTCCTGGCCTATGGCCTCTGTTTTTACACACAAAGCACCAAGGCTTTTTATTGTGTGCAGGTTGTGAAGAAGAGGAAGAATTTGTTTTATCCCCACCCCCTGAAGAGTGTTTAGGATTTGAAGAAGGATCTTTGGTTTTACCCTTATCCCCATGCTTATCCTGAGATTTCTCACCATCTTTCTTCTTGCCATCCTTGTCACCCCCTGTATGAACTTTTCTGTTCACCCTTGTTCTGACCCATTTGTCTGCCTTCTTTCCCAATTCTTGGGGAGAGGTCAGATCAGAGTCTACCAGGTACTGGTGTAACAAATCAGACAAACAATTATTAAGAATATGCTCTCTCAGGATTAAGTTATACAGGCTTTCATAGTCAGAAACTTTACTGCCATGTAACCACCCCTCCAAGGCCTTTACTGAATGGTCAACAAAGTCTACCCAGCCTTGTGAAGACTCCTTTTTGGTTTCTCTGAACTTCATCCTGTACTGTTCAGTGGTTAAGCCATAACCATCTAGGAGTGCATTCTTAAGAACTGTAAAATTATTGGCATCAATTTCCTTTACAGTAAGGAGCCTATCCCTACCCTTTCCACTGAAAGATAGCCATAGGATAGCAGCCCACTGCCTTTGAGGGACCTCCTGTACAACACAGGCCCTCTCAAGTGCAGCAAACCACTTGTTAATGTCATCCCCCTCCTTGTAAGGGGGAACTATCTTATGCAGATTCCTAGAATCATGCTCTTTTGCAGGATGACTATTTGGAATACTGCTGCTGCCACCATGGAGTCCTAACCCCAACCTCTGTCTTTCTCTTTCTAAATCAAAGGCTTGCCTATCTAAATCCAGCTGTTGCTTCTTGAGGTTCAGCCTGGATTCTTCCACTCTCAATCTATTGAGCTCCCTTTCTAACACTCTGTCATCAGGGTGGGTGGGTGGGGCATGCCTTGACACAGAAGTATGGTGAAAATGAACAGAGGGAGACCTTTCCCTAACAGATGGCACTCTAACATTCTGGCCTACAGAAGTAACACTCCTACTATGATGAGAAGTAACACTCTTACTGTGATGTGAATTCACATCAGTACCAGCTATGCTAGGTGGCCTGCTAAGGGTCAGGTTGGGAAGGTTCCCTTCTAAATCTTTTGCTAGGGGAGCCCCAAGGTCAGATTGGGAACCATCAGCTAATTTCTCAACAGAAGTGCCAACTAAGGTCTTATCTTGTTCAATGAGCATATTAACCAATAGTTCTCTAGAGGGATTCTTCCCTACCCCTAAACCTCTTTCAATGCAGAGACTCCTTGCTCCTTTCCAGCTAAGGTGATCATAAGCAAGTTTGGTCAGATCAACAGTTTGACCTGTGCCAGACATTATAGAAAGTGTTTAAGGGACAGAAAAAGTGAGAAAAAAGTTTCCAGAACTTTTTTTTAAAGGACAGAAAAAAACTTTTACAACTTTTTAAGAACTTTTTGAAAGTTTAGAAGTACTTTTCAGCACTTAGCAAAGAAGTGAGAGAAGAAAAGCAAAACTTTTTGGTTAGGTGTACATACACTGAACTTGTTTTGTATATTTTTCTCTTATGAAAAGTACAATATGACAAAGTGGTAAGTAGTTGCAAAGTACTTATCCCACCGCTGCACAACCAATGTAGGAGGCTGGACTGGCTTGTAGTGGGTACCAAGAGGTACTTACACCTTGCACCAGGCCCAGGTATCCCTTATTAGTGTAGCGGGGTGTCTAGCAGCTTAGGCTGACAGAAAAGGTAGCTTAGCAGAGCAGCTTAGGCTGAACTAGGAGACGAGTGAAGCTCCTACAGTACCACTAGTGTCATATGCACAATATCATAACAAAACACAATACACAGATATACTAAAAATAAAGGTACTTTATTTTTATGACAATATGCCAAAGTATCTCAGTGAGTACCCTCAGTATAAGGATAGCAAATATACACAAGATATATGTACACAATACCAAAATATGCAGTAATAGCAATAGAAAACAGTGCAAACAATGTATAGTCACAATAGAATGCAATGGGGGCACATAGGGATAGGAGCAACACAAACCATATACTCTAGAAGAGGAATGCGAACCACGAATGGACCCCAAACCTATTTGACCTTGTAGAGGGTCGCTGGGACTGTAAGAAAACAGTGAGGGTTAGAAAAATAGCCCACCCCAAGACCCTGAAAAGTGGGTGCCAAGTGCACCTAAGTTCCCCAAAGAGCACAGAAGTTGTGATAGGGGAATTCTGCAAGGAAGACCAACACCAGCAATGCAACAACGATGGATTTCCTGACGAGAGTACCTGTGGAACAAGGGGACCAAGTCCAAGAGTCACGATCAAGTCGGGAGTGGGCAGATGCCCAGGAAAGGCCAGCTGTGGGTGGAAAGAAGCTGCCACCGGATGGTAGAAGCTGTGGATTCTGCAAGAACGACAAGGGCTAGAAACTTCCCCTTTGGAGGATGGATGTCCCACGTCGTGAAGAGTCGTGCAGAGGTGTTTCCGTGCAGAAAGACCGCAAACAAGCCTTGCTAGCTGCAAGGGTCGCGGTTAGGGTTTTTGGATGCTGGTGTGGCCCAGGAGGGACCAGGATGTCTCCAATTGTGTGAGGAGACAGAGGGGGCGTCCAGCAAACAAAGAGCCCACTCAGAAGCAAGCAGCACCCGCAGAAGTGCCGGAACAGGCACTACGAAGTGGAGTGAACTGGAGCTCACCCAAAGTCACGAAAGAGGGTCCCACGACGCCGGAGGACAACTCAGGAGGTTGTGCACTGCAGGTTAGAGTGCCGGGGACCCAGGCTTGGCTGTGCACAAAGGAAATCCTGGAAGAGTGCACAGGAGCCGGAGTAGCTGCAAAACACGGGGTTCCCAGCAATGCAGTCTAGCGTGGGGAGGCAAGGACTTACCTCCACCAAACTTGGACTGAAGAGTCACTGGACTGTGGGAGTCACTTGGACAGAGTTGCTGAGTTCAAGGGACCTCGCTCGTCATGCTGAGAGGAGACCCAGAGGACCGGTGATGCAGTTCTTTGGTGCCTGCGGTTGCAGGGGGAAGATTCCGTCGACCCACGGGAGATTTCTTCGGAGCTTCTAGTGCAGAGAGGAGGCAGACTACCCCCACAACATGCACCACCAGGAAAACAGTCGAGAAGGCGGCAGGATCAGCGTTACAAGGTCGCAGTAGTTGTCTTTGCTACTTTGTTGCAGTTTTGCAGGCTTCCAGCGCAGTCAGCAGTCGATTCCTTGGCAGAAGGTGAAGAGAGAGATGCAGAGGAACTCTGATGAGCTCTTGCATTCATTATCTAAGGAATTCCCCAAAGCAGAGACCCTAAATAGCCAGAAAAGGAGGTATGGCTACCTAGGAGAGAGGATAGGCTAGTAACACCTGAAGGAGCCTATCAGAAGGAGTCTCTGACGTCACCTGCTGGCACTGGCCACTCAGAGCCGTCCAGTGTGCCAGAAGCACCTCTGTTTCCAAGATGGCAGAGGTCTGGAGCACACTGGAGGAGCTCTGGGCACCTCCCAGGGGAGGTGCAGGTCAGGGGAGTGGTCACTCCCCTTTCCTTTTTCCAGTTTCACGCCAGAGCAGGGCTGAGGGATCCCTGAACCGGTGCAGACTGGCTTATGAAGAGATGGGCACCATCTGTGACCATCAAAGCATTTCCAGAGGGTGGGGGAGGCTACTCCTCCCCAGCCCTGACACCTTTTTCCAAAGGGAGAGGGTGTAACACCCTCTCTCTGAGGAAGTCCTTTGTTCTGCCTTCCTGGGGGAAGCCTGGCTGGACACCAGGAGGGCAGAAACCTGTCTGAGGGGTTGGCAGCAGCTGCAGTGAAACCCCGGGAGAGGTAGTTTGGCAGTACCCGGGTCTGAGCTAGAGACTCGGGGGATCATGGAATTGTCTCCCCAATGCCAGAATGGCATTGGGGTGACAATTCCATGATCCTAGACATGTTACATGGCCATGTTCGGAGGTACCATTGTGACGCTATACATATGTCGTGACATATGTATAGTGCACGCGTGTAATGGTGTCCCCGCACTCACAAAGTCCGGGGAATTTGCCCTGAACAATGTGGGAGCACCTTGGCTAGTGCCAGGGTGCCCACACACTAAGTAACTTAGCACCCAACCTTTACCAGGTAAAGGTTAGACATATAGGTGACTTATAAGAAACTTAAGTGCAGTGGTAAATGGCTGTGAAATAACGTGGACGTTATTTCACTCAGGCTGCAAAGGCAGGAACCCCAATACCCTGGGTACCTCAGTACCATTTACTAGGGAATTATAAGGGTGTTCCAGTATGCCAATGTAAATTGGTGAAATTGGTCACTAGCCTGTTAGTGACAATTTGCAAAGAGAGAGCATAACCACTGAGGTTCTTGTTAGCAGAGCCTCAGTGAGACAGGTAGGCATCACACAGGGAACACATACATATAGGTCACAAACTTATGAGCACTGGGATCCTGACTAGCAGGGTCCCAGTGACACATAACAAACATACTGAAAACATAGGGTTTTCACTATGAGCACTGGGCCCTGGCTAGCAGGATCCCAGTGAGACAGTGAAAACACCCTGACATACACTCGCAAACAGGCCAAAAGTGGGGGTAACAATTCTAGAAAGAGGCTACTTTCTCACAATAGTCACAAAGGGGTTTCATGACATCTTCTGGTTCACCAGTGAAAAATGGCAAAAAGATTAACGATTTGTTGCACGCGATTCAGTTACCTCTTGAAATTGCCGTGGTGAAATGCAATGCTCATGTTAAGTCACAAGACTTTGTGTCAATGGGAAATGGATATGCTGATCAAGTCGCAAGGTTTTGCGCATTGAACTGTATATCGTTTCGAGATCAGTGGGAATTGTTACCTGAAACTGAAAATGGAACATGCTTAAACTTTGCATTAAGAGTGGTTGACACATTAGATGAGTTAAGATCACTGTAGGGACGTGACAGCAAAGAGGAGAAACGCTCCAGGCAGAGAATGCAATGTGTACAGAGATCTGATGGCTTATGGGTCTCAGAAGAGGGGAAAATTATTTTGCCAAACAGTCTTTTGTCACAGTTTGCAAGGTTTTACCACCGGCAGGCACATGTTGTGAGAGATGGAATGATCAGGTTGTTCAAAATCGATTGGTTCAATCCAAAATTCTGACAAGCTGCAGAGGTTATCTGTCACAGGTGCATTAGTCAGCAGATGAATGCAGGAAAAGGGACTGTGGTGAATATGAGCCACATTGGGAGAGCTGGTGGTCCATTTGGCAGAATGCAGATGTATTTTACTGAGATGCTTGTGTGTGGAAGCTTGAAGTACGTGTTGGTAATTGTGTGCATTTTCAGTCATTGGATTGAAGCTTACCCTACACGTAGAAATTACAGCCTCACAGTAGCAAAGCTGTTGCTTAGGGAGTTAATACCCCGTTTCGGATTCCCGATCTCTTTAGAATCAGATAGGGGCAGACACTTCGACAATGAGGTGATTAAGCTCTTGTGTGCTGCATTAAACATTGAGCAGAAGCTGCATTGTAGCTATCGCCCTGAAGCATCAGGACTAGTGGAACAGATGAATGGTACCTTGAAGTCGAGAATGGCAAAAATGTGCGCAGCTACCCATCTGAAGTGGCGAGATGCATTGCCCTTAGTACTGATGTCAATGAGAAATACACCTGACAAGAAAACAGGACTATCTCCAAACGAAATTCTAATGGGTCGAGCTATGCGATTGCCCGCAGTGCCTGCAAATGCTCTTGTGAATATCACAGATGATATGGTGTTGGACTACTGCAAGGCTCTGGCTGATGTGGTCCGCTCTTTTTCTCACCAGGTGGAGGTTACCACATTACCAACGGATAAGTGATCCATGTCACACCCTGAAAGCCGGTGACTGGGCGGTTGTCAAGAAACACGTGAGGAAATCGTGTTTGGAGCCGCGTTGGAAGGGGCCATATCAAGTAATACTGACAACTACTACTGCTGTGAAATGTGCAGGCCTTCTGAATTGGATACATGCCACTCACACAAAGAAGGTGACGTGTCTAACTAATGAGGAACTTGAAGTGTCCAAAACAACAGCTGCAGAAAAGGAAGTCTCAGGGCCGGAAAGTATTCAAAGGGGAACTGAGACTGAAGGAGAGCCCGCTGAGGACGGCTTAGTCACTCAAAACGAGTTCCAGAGGGGTGACAGTGAGCCTATCTCAGCTGAGGTAACAGGGGAACCGACGCAAAGAGAGGTTCTCCCAGAAGCAGACGGATACAGGTTTGAAGTTGAGCCCGTAACAGACCCTGAAGGCGAGGGGGAAGAGGAAGAGGGAGGTCAAGGTGTTCTAACTCCTCCTGAGCCGCTTGCAGAGCCATCAAGAGAAAACACCATAGCACTAGAGGAGGGCGCTGTTCAACGTTCTGAAAGGCAAAGCAGGAAGAAAACACATAAAGGAGATAACTGGCTGAAGCCACAAGTTGCAGCAGAGAAAGGGGTCCCTACTGAAACAATAGAAGAAGAAGTTGACACAACCAGAAAAGAGGATCTCAGTGAAGGAGAGTTGCAAAGTGAACGTAAACTGAAAAGATAGAGAGTTGCAAACAGAAGGTACGCAGGTCCTGAATGGGCGTATGGAACATCAGCTGAATGGCAACAAGAATTCTTGGCGTTCTATTTTGATCGGGAGGTTCCAGGTCAATACTACGGCACCTGAATTTGACTCTAGAAAGAGACTGTGTTAAGTTGAAATTAAAATTGAAAGCTGAGAAGCTGAGAAAAGAGACTGATAAATTACCGGATGTGACACTGATAACCTGAATTGACTCTGAAAAACCGATTATGACAAGCTGTTAACCTGATTTGACAAAAGGGTCCTGGAGTGAGTGAAACGCTGTAAATACTCGCAGAGAGAGAGACTTTTGCACAGAAAAAGAAAAAAAAAAAGAAAAAAAGCTTTTATCTCGTCCTCAAGTTGATTGTTTGCTTTGGATTATTCTGCTATCTGATTCTTCACAGATCATGCGTTACACTAGAGGTAATAGTAATAAGGGTGGGATGTGTGGTTGGTTGAGTGCTATTCTGGCTATTGTGTGTGCAATAATAATCATAGGTGTGGTTGTGGGAATGCCATTGGTGGATAAGAAAGTGACTAACAATGCTTCAAATCCTGAGACTGCTACATTAACACCATGGGAGAAGTTTGAGCAGGATGCAAAATACTTGCATGAGGGAACTAATCCAAAGGGGGAACTATCTACTAAAGTTTTCTATTGTTTGCTGAATCAGTATGTTGACACAATGGATGCAAATAAATGCTATGTGTGCACAAAGATTACTACATCAGTACAAGAAGGGGTTACTTACCATAGTCTGCCATTAACCTACGGGACAAGTTGTAGTTTGCTGTTAACAAGATTCTATGATCAAGAACATGTGCAATACTTCTACTCTAACTTAGATGTAGTATTTTCTTTGGTGCCTGTGATTGAGTTTCTAAACAAATTAGCTAAAGAACATAGCATAAAATTAGTTAGGGGTTTCTTTGAGCCGACACTGACATTTGGGACAGCTTATGCACACTGCAATAATCTAACCTGCTTACTAACATCTGTAGAAAATAGTTTTTTAGATCACACTGATGATAGACGAAAGGCATTAAAGGAAAGGCTAGAAAAGGGATTAGAAAAACGCACGCTTGCAAAAGATTATGCTTACACTGCAATAAAGACGCAGGGCAAATTAGCTATAGATGCATTACATGTAGGTAGGCTTTGTATATATAGGCCAAAATCTGAGCACGACACTTTATTTGTGGGAATGAGTGAATGCAGGCATGTGTTTTTGTTTCAGAGTAAATGGACATTCATGTTAAATGGACAGGATCCAGCGACCCCTAGGATCTATTACATATGTGGGCTTAATGCTTATTACCGTCTTTCTAAAGGATGGTGTGGGACATATTATTTGGGAATAGTTTTCCCAAAGATTTATCAAATTGATGACTTAAAGCAAATTCCTAAAATGTCTGAATTGCATCATACTAGACATAAGAGAGAGACAGCGGCTGCTGTCGTAGGTGACATATTTGGAGCCATAATTCCTTCAGAAGGGGTTATCTTAAACTCCATAAAGATTTGAAAGTTATCTACTATTGTGGATAACATGCTGACAAATTTCACAGGGGCTATACTCCTGATGGGTACTGAACTTGCTGCAGAAAGAGCTATGACTCTTCAAAACCGGCTTGCTTTAGACATTCTTTTAGCAAACAGTGGCGGAGGCTGTAAAATGCTTAATGAGCGCCATTGCTGTGTGTTCATTCCTGACAATAGTAAAAAGATTAGAGGCATGCTTACTAACCTAACAAGAGACCTGGAGTTTGGGAAAGAGTTGAGAAAGGGATTACAAAAGTAGGGATTTGGTTTAGTAGTATTTGGAAAGGGGTTCTTGCAAAAATATAAGGGGGTCTATTGATTGTCCTGATATTTTTATTGGGATTATGGTTATCATGTAAAGTTAATGAAAGAATCAAACGAAATTTGGCAAAACGAAACAAAAGAAATGAAGAAAAAGAAAAGGAGAAAATGTTCAAGGAAATTTGGGAAAAATCACACGGGGGATGATGTTGAAATGCGTATATTGGGAAAAATGAAAGGTTGAGAAGGGAAAGGTTTTGTGTGATGACAAGTGTCATCAGAGGAGGGACTGAGAGAGCGTAGCATAAATATTCTATATTAACATGAAATGCTTATGAACTAATGTGTAATAATACCGCATAGAAAATGTATTAATGTATTTTGCTAAAACATGCGCTTGAAATGTGCCCACGAGGAGTGGCCGCCAATATATACGGGGACTAATGAAACTGACTAATAATTATGAAATGTTATATTGAAACGTGATTTGTACTAAAAATGAAAGGTTATATGTTAGAATTCTGTTAATACGTCATTAGGCCTTAGTTAGCATGAGTCGAGGCCTAGCTGCCTGTTTTCATATTAAATGTGTTTTTCTAACGTGCAGTGTGCTGACTTGCTGAAGGACATGAACACGTTTTCCCGAACTAGAAGATGAATGTAACTGTAGTAGATCCGTTCTCATGAAATTCGACTGGCTTAGTGAAACATTTTAGCTGAATGCAACAGTGTAGATTAATACCAGCTACAAGGTTGCCTGAACCGGTACAGACAATGGAGCCACTGACTGAAGATGTGCAAAGGACCACGAGAGTATGAAATCATACCAGACATTCCACCAGCTAAAGACATCAATCATAAGGACCAATAGAATACGTGAGAACTGTTATGGGGTGACAAATTTGATGAGATAATTGGAACTCTATTGGAGGGAGATAGTGGGGTGCAACCTCTCATCCAACCAAATTTTAGGGGGACGTACAACAAAATGGGATAAAAACCCTTGACTCAAGGAAGTGAATTAGAACAGGAGAGAATAGGAGACTAGGAGATAGATGCTGTAACGTTTTTTTTGGTATGATCCAGACACTTTGTCACTCTGTATAGAGACTTTGCTGTTTGGTTCTTAAAACCATTCTTGCCTTATATTGACCGTTTACACTTTACCTCCTTATGAGGGAAGTGCCCCTTTACCCGACTTGCTGAATTCCTGGATGATGGCGAATCAACTGATGTCCTGAGGACGAAGACCGAACCTGAGTGCTGTCCCATTACGGAGGGTAACTATATGACAATGAAATTGTAATTGTCTGTTTGATTTTCCTTTCTTGGTACCAACTGCTTCTTTTGACAGAGATCCTAGTTAGATGTTTTCCAAATTGGTGTTACTAAATTATTTTGCATGAAGCCCAACATGCCAATGCTAATTCCAGGTTAGGAGAGGGATTCACTAAACTGACGCAAATAGACAAATGACTGAATCTATGCTTTGTTGAATAATGTGCTAACGTTACTCTTCTAAGGATAACCTATGTTGACACCGTGTTATGTTCTAATATTCGTGACTCTTGCTTTGATGAAATCTTATCAGAGTTGCCATTTTGTGACTATGCTAATGTGTTTCTTGGTCTTGAGATTAATAAACTTATTAGTAGAATTGTAATCAATAGGGAATAAACTTCACAAAATCATACTAAATTGGGGTGGTTATTCATGACTGAAAGGTCATGCTTGTTTTCGAGTTTTATTAAATGTCTTTGATCAATTTGAATTGTCGTATTACTGTGAACTTTGATGACGTTATTGACATATTGATTGACATGCTGATTAGCTATCTGCTATTGGAGTCCGTCGTCCCTTGGTGTAACAGTAAAGGAACAAGGAATAAAGTAAGTGTTCTCTGGGTATTGAGGGAAAAAGGGGTAGTGCTCGTGAGGGAAAAGGAAAGGGTTCCGCTGTGGTGATACCGGACTTCTTCGTGCACCCCAGTGTGTATACAAAACAAGGTCCAGTGTTGTTAGGGTGTCATTGCATGAAACCTCAGTTGGCTCACTTCCCCTCCCCCCTTTTTTACCCCGCCCCTTCCCTCGTCTCTTCCTCGCCCTGAGAGAATCCGTACCTTGGACAGATACGTTCATCCTGGAACGAGGCTGGGAGTGGGTGTCTTTCATTTCCCTTGTTTTGTCTCGACTCCTATGCTCGCTCTGGCTTCTTGCGGGCCACCCTTCTGGACCTTGGTCATCTCCCCAGCGAACCCAGACTCTTTTCCCTCGTTTGGTCCCCTCGCTCCTTCTTTCGTGCTCTTTATCCTTCCTGCTCCTTCCTGCTCACATCCTCCTCCTTCATTGCCTCCCTCACGTCTCTTAACCCGAAAGTCATAGAGACTTCTGGGTGGTGAAACCTTCGCTGTTCCCCCTGGGAACCGGCCCATCCCCAGATGCGGCTACCGTATTGTCCTCCCGTCCCGCGGCTTTCCTATCACAATCCTGTTATAAGAACAGGCTGTGAGTATGTGCCTTTCTCAGTTTGCCCAATGTTTCTGGGAGTGAGTGAGCTATTTCCTGCTTGGTTTGGCGAGCCGGATTTAAGATGTTTCATTCTTTTTCAGATAACAATCACAGTAAAGCTATTACAAAGATTGATTTTCACTTCTAACATGAAGTTGACATATCCAGAAAGATACTATTGTTCTGAAAGTTGTTTACAGCGAGCCCTCCAGCTAGGGGCCCTAATTTAATTTTGTTTGTAGCTGGGACGCTGTGATTGACACTTCACTGAACCCCTGTGATTCATTAAACCATTTAAGAAAACACCAACATGTTTCGACTGAAAGTCGGACTTGTTCATGGCAAAACATTGTACTCAGTATTTTCCCTATTTTACATTCATATGAACTATCCTGGCTACATTTTCAACTGGTTTTATAAATACAATCTGATTGTCCATGAAACTACTGGACACAAAGTTGAAATTGCTGACCAAGAGTGAAACACGGCCAACCATGGGAACTCCAGGATTTATGGACAGATGAAAGGCCAAATACAAAACTGCATCTGCTTGTTGTAGAGGATGCCCTGTTTTTTTTGTTTTTTTAATTTATTCGGTCTGAAATTTAGACCATTTGAATACAATAAAACAATCATACATAACAATGATAAAAACATATATCCAACGTTCAAATAAATACAATTAATACGTTCCTTAAAACTAAAACCAATAGCATGATCGATTTGTGGATACAGTAAAGCAATCATACATAGCAATGATAAAAACTTGTGGCCATCGTTCAAATAAATACAATTATTTCTTCCCTTGAAACTAAAACCGGTTACATAATCGATTTGTGGACTGGTACATTTCTTATCATATCAGTGTAATTTATAAGATGCCATGCCAATTAATAAGGCCTTAACTTCTCACACTAGATTATATAAATAATTTAAAATAGTCCACACTTTTGAATTGCATTCAATCCCCAGGGCC
This sequence comes from Pleurodeles waltl, assembly GCF_031143425.1. Lineage (NCBI taxonomy): Eukaryota > Metazoa > Chordata > Amphibia > Caudata > Salamandridae > Pleurodeles > Pleurodeles waltl. Next base: position 641,456,721 of record NC_090448.1, read on the forward strand.
CTTAATTAATAATAGTTGGAGATAAAACATACATTCAAAAAAACATATCCTGAAGCCCCCCAGTAATCCAATTTTTTTTAAAATCCACACATTGGTTAAGTAAAATTCCCATCAAAATTACTATATATGACACGTCTAGGGACTGAATAAATCTGATTAAAGTCCCCATCCATAAGCAAAAGAATACCTGCCCAGCTCATAGCTCCAGAGCTAGGGTGAACCTATGGCGAATGGACCAAGCTGCAAACAAATATTTGGAAACTGAGCTTACTACCAGCGTGGATGTATCATATTTGCATATTCTAAAGGCATTAGCACGGTCCTGCAATAGTAAAACTTTACACAAAGGGATAATGCAGCTCCCTTTTGGACTCTTATATAGGGGACAGAAGAACAGCACATGCTCGGGTGTTTCCTTACATTTGTGGCAATAAATACATCTGTCAGTCGTGGGACTACTTGTCGACCAACCAGCCGTGAAGCTGTTAACAGGTAAAGTGCCATATCTTACCTGAAGAAGTAAGGCACGTGCGGGTATAGGGAGGTCCATGAAATTCTCGGGCCGGGGTTCATGTTTAATCTGCAAAAACTCTACTGTTAGCCTGCCTACCCTGTTGCGATGAAAAAGCTCATTGTTGATTGTGTCCCAGTACCTCCCTTTGACGAGTTGTCTAGCGTTAGCAGGGATCAACTCGGGGTACTTCCAAAAGTGGGGGAGACCTAACTTAACCCAAGCAGATTTCATCTCCCTCAACCAAATGATTTTTTCCCTTCCCTGTGAGGATATTATGAGATCTCTTATTGCCACCCTAAATGGTTCAAGTTCATCTGTTTTCCATAATCGAATCCAGTATAGAAGCGGTCTCAGACCCACTGTGGCTTTAATGCTGTTTAATCCTAAATCGAGTCTGAGAGGGATCATTGGTGTGCCCTTCTCTGACCTGGATAGGTGTCTGAGAAAGTGATTTTCTTTGGTTTGTAGAATATCCAATTGACTGTGGAAACCCTAGAGTTTCACTCCATACAGGGCCGCAGCGCGAATTTGGGTTTTATAAATCTCAGAGATTGGATTCAAGTGGGGGGCTCACTAAGTTCTAACCTTCCGTACTAATGCCCCACCTCTTTGACTTATAATGAGTGCCCCTTTACTGATGGCTGCCACCCATCTGCCAGATTCTGATAGCCTAATGCCCAAATATTCGAACTCTGAAACTCTTTCCAGAGGAATTGAATTCATTACTATTCTATGGCCTGGTTTGTAGTGGGTACCTTGGGTACTTACACCTTATACAAGGTCCAGTTATCCCTTATTAGTGAAATGTAGTAGTGTTCTGGCAGCTTAGGCTGATAGGGGAAGCTATAGCAGAGCAGCTTAGGCTGAACTAGGAGACGTGCAAAGCTCCTGCAACACCACTTATAGTTACACAGTACTTATACACAAGTAAAGACAATACTTAGTGTTACCAAAAATAAAGGTAGTTTATTTGGGTGACACAAGGCCAAAAATATATTTGAGGCAATACTCCTTCTGGAGGTAAGTATTATACACAATATATACATGAGACACCAAAATAAGGTAAGTAATTAGACATAGGATAGTGCAAACGATAGGAAATGCTATAGAATGAAATGGGGCCTGGAGCAGTCTGTGGTTGATCCGAGGTCAGAGGATGAAGTAGCAGTTGTAGAGGATTCCTGCTGGAAACTTGCAAGTAGAATCTGAAGAACAACCCACAGGCGAGACCCTAAATAGCCCTGAGAGGGGGATTGGCTACCTTATCGGGTATGGACCTATCAGGAGGGGTCTCTGGCGTCAGCCGATGGCACTGGCCACTCAGAGGCCTCCAGAGTGTCCCCACACCGTGGAAAACAAGATGGCTGAAGTCTGGGACACACTGAAGGAGCTCTGGGCACCACTCCTGGGGTGGTGATGGGCAGGGGAGTGGTCACTCCCCTTTCCTTTGTCCAGTTTCATGCCAGAGTGGGGACTGGGGGGTCCCTGAACCGGTGTAGACTGGCTTATGCAAGGAGGGCACCATCTGTGCCCTTCAAAGCATTTCCAGAGCCTGGAGGAGGCTACCCCTCCCCAGCCTGTTACACCTATTTCCAAAGGGAGAGGGTGTAACACCCTCCTCCCAAAGGAAATGCTTTGTTCTGCCTTCCTTGGACTGAGCTACTCAGACCCCAGGAAGGCAGACCCTGTCTGTGAGGTGGCAGCAGCTGTAGCTGCATTGCAAGCCTCAGAGAGCTGGTTTGACAGTACTGGGGGTCCATGGTGGAGCCCCCAGGATGCATGGAATTGGCTCCCCAGTACCAGATTTGGAATGGGGGGACAAATCCATGATCTGAGACACCTTACATGGCCATTGTCGGGGTTACCATAGTGAAGCTACATATAGGTATTGATTTACATGTAGTTCACACGTGTAATGGCGTCCCCACACTCACAAAGTCTCAGGAATTGGCTCTGGACTGTGTGGGGGCACCTTTGCTAGTGCAAGGGTGCCCTCACACTTAGTAACTTTTCCCATAGCCTTCAGTAAATAAAGGTTAGACATATAGGTGACTTATAAGTTACTTAAGTGCAGTGAAACTGGCTGTGAAATAACGTGTGCACTATTTCACGCAGGCTGCAATGACAGGCCTGTGAAAGGATTTGTCTGAGCTCCTTATGGGTAGCAAAAGAAATGCTGCAGCCCATAAGGATCTCCTGGAACCCCAATGCCCTGGGTACCTAGGTACCATATACTAGGGACTTATAAGGAGGGTCCAGTGTGCCAATTGAAATTGATAAATGAAGTCACTAGCCTATAGTGACAAATTTAAAAGCAGAGAGAGCATAAGCACTGATGTTCTGATTAGTAGAGCCTCAGTGACACAGTTAAGCACTATTCACAACACACACATTAGGCCAGAAACTATGAGCACTGGGGTCCTGACCAGCAGGATCCCAGTGAGACAGGCAAAAACATACTGACATACAGGTAAAAATGGGGGTAACATGCCAAGAAAGATGGTACTTTCCTACACTTGTTACCTAGATACAGTTGAAAATTTAAGGAAGGGCTTCTTTTTCAGTACAACTAGGGCTTAGAGAAATTATTTCCTGTTGACTATAGCATGTTTACCTGAAAATGCAGCAGCAATCCTGAAACACGTACAACAATGTAGGAAAGTAGCCTCTTTCTGACACAGTTACCCCCACTTTTTTGCCTGATGTCAGTGTGTTTAGACTGTAGTACAATGGGATCCTGCTAGCCAAGACCCCAGAGCCTGTGCTCTCTTCTCTAAATGTGGTGGCTGGTAAACTTTAGACCCCACAATTGGCACATAAGTGCACACATGTAAGTCCCTAGTACATGGTACTTACGTACCCAGGCCATTGGTACACCAGGGGTCTCCCATCGGCTGCAGCATGTATTGCGCCACTCATGGGAGCCCATGCAAACTGTGTCTCCAGGCCTGCCCTTGCAGCCTGCGTGAAATGGCGTATGCACCCTTTCACCACCGATATAAGGCTTACCTACCTGGTCACTGCACTTAGACGCTGTAAGTTACCCCTCTGGTAGGCCCTTTAGCCCAAGGGCAGGGTGATTGTCCCTAAGAGTGAGGGTACCATTGCATGAGCAGGGAACCCCTACAAACCCCAGGCTCCATTTCCTGGGCTTTGTAAGTGCGGGGAAGCCATCTTAAGGTATGTAGTGGACACTGGTCAGCACGAGTGGTCCAACTACATAAAGGCTTCTCCAAACCAAGGCACGTTTAGTATCAAACATGTTGGAATCATTCAACTCACAGATTACAGTGCTAGTTGCATGATCCCCTGCACTTTTCCCAGAAAACAAATCAGCTGGAAGCTGTTTCCCCATATGGGACCACAGGAGAAACATAGAATTCTCATGATGTGCTTGCCCTTCAAAATGGTTCCCTCGGTGGATGACTGCGCCACAGGGGGTACAGTCTTTGCTGCAATATACACTACCACACATGGTACCCCGACACTTGCCAATTTACCAGAAGTGTTAAAACAAACTCAGAATGAGCACAGGGCTACTCCAGCCCTAGATTTGGGGATTACATTAATGCGTAACTTTGATGCAGTCTCCTCAATCATACTCAGTAACATTGAAGGGGAAGCGGTAGCACTGGCTATATGCCAGCATCTCCGAGAGATTCCACACTTGGACCAGGAGAAACAGCTACTGAAAAGTATTTCCGATACCTATACCAGTATAGGAAGGGATGGTTTGGGAGCCAAGCCAAAAAAGATAGAATTACATGGTACCACCCTTACGGAAGGTACTAAACAAGCACAGGAAGTTTCTAAGAAGTGCTTGGATGAACAAAAACTATATAAAGACAGACAAAGTCAGAGAGCAGATTCTCAATACCCGGAGAACTCCGACAGGAGATATACTCTCAGAAATAGAGAAAATCTAAAAGCTCCAGACAGATATACTGATTCACGTCCCTCTTGTTCCTTTCCGGATGCACCAGATAGACGTAGCGAGAGAGGGGCCGTCCTGATCGACATCCTGAATACGTGAAACAGAAGAAAGACTCACCACAATCTTCAGACAAAAAAGAAGATAAGTCCCCACAATAAAAGCCACAGTTTAAAAAGAAAAAGGTGGCAGCACTGTCAGTTAAAAATGCCATTACACTTGAGAACATTGCTGAAGAACAAGACGTGGGCAGTGATACTGTAAGACAGTGCAGCAGAGGTCACTATATGTCGCCAGAGTCTGAAAATTCATCTGGATGCGACAGCAATTAGCAATTACATTGCAGTTGAGACTGCGGACGGTTGCGTTCTCCCACCCGACAGGGTTTCTGATTTAAAAATCCAAATTGAGGGAGACGAGAGTGCACCATTGGTGTGATATTCTGGGATGAACTTAGTTGTGATATCCTGCTGGCCGAGAGGGACTGGCCACCCGAGCACGTCCGTAAGCTCCCACATGGTAAAGATGTCATTTTGCCTTCTTTCTCTGATCTCGTTCCAGAAGCGGTGAAACAAGCCTACGCTTTCAACTGGGCTTTAGCGCAGGCACATGCGTTGTACTGCAATCATGTGGGTTGAGACAGAGACTCTCCTTGTCATGTAATACCTATCAGGTCTACACCCCAGCCTTAGCCATAATATCCTGTTAAATATGAATCAAAAGCTCCAGTGAGGGAGATCCTCACTCAGCTCGAGTACCAGGGAGTAATTGAGCCCTGTGTCTCTGCAATGAATAACGCGTTGTTCCCTGATGCAAAGCCAGACCATTTCTACAGAATAGTCTTAGATTACAAACACTTAAACAGTCATACACGTACATATGCTATACAAAATTCACATAGCACCACACTAACAACATAGTGCGCAAAAAATACAAAACAACCTTGGATATTTCCAATGTTTTTTTCTGCCAAAACTTAGCACATGAAAGTCGGGACTAGTGCATTCTCATTTGTCTCACAAAAACACTTCTGCTGTTTGCCCCAATGCTACAAAAACAGCCCAGTGCTGTTCTCTGCCCATGTAACATCAAGATTACATTATATTGATCCCGAGGCGTTGTCCTACGTGGATGTCATCTATCTCACAGATGACAACCTCAACATTCATCTTGCTAGGGTCAATCGGATCGTTTTAGGATTTTCAGCCCCTGGCTACAAATTCAACTTTAGAAAAACTAAAATAGCCTTTCTCAGTGTACTGTTCCTGGGATACGAGCTATCAAACGAAGGGAAGAGCTTGGCCCCACACTTTCTAGAAAAATGTGCTCAACTGCACCCACCAAACACTCTCAAGAAACTACAGTCTTTACTTGGTTTCTTCAACTTTGGCAGAACCTCCATTCCTGACTATGCACAACGTATCAAGCCACTTTATGACAATACGGCCTGATTGATCTAGCAGACACTGGACAGTTGAACACAGACATCCTTAGAGCATTGTAACAGGACATGCTAGAAGCAAAACACTTGCACACACGTCACAATAAAACAAATTTGAGTTCACTTATGTCACCTTAACGAGGGCGACACAGTGCCCATAGCATATAACTCACATTTATACTGAAATGCAGAACAACGTTTTGCACCTACAGAAAAAATTCTAACTGCAGTTCAGATGGCTGTCATTAAGGAGAGGCCACTTGCCCAAGGGAATCACATTATTGTTGTTACTCTAGTGCCAGCCTTAGAGGGTGTCACCAAAGCAAGCATTCCTAAAGCTAAAGCATTACATCCATGCTGGATTCAGTGGGCAACATCCCTGCTTGCCACTGATGCAGATTACATTTTTGGTCCAAAACTTCAGACACAAGAATTTCTCCAATACAAACAGGAGTAGCCCGCTCCTCTAGATATCCTGCCACTTGACAGATATCATTCTGTCATTTACACTGATGGTTCAGCACAACCAGCTGTAGGTACCAAACATCAATTTTCAGCCGCTTGCGCATCCGTGAGTGAACTGTTGAAGGATGGAGTCTTCTACCGTCACAATACCTACATGCAGACCCTAGGGGCTGCACAGCTCAGTTGGCTGAACTCAAAGCCCTTATTTTAGTGCTAGAACACACAGAGACAGGACTACTGACTTTGATTGTATGTGACTCATACTGATGCATCCAGTCATACAATGATTATCTTAATCATTGGCAACTGAACAGGTTCACAGACTCTAAAGGAAACACCACAAAACACAGAAATCTATGGGGGAGGGTGGCTGATCTCAAGGATAAGCTGCTTTGTCTCCATGTAGTACATACATTAGGCCATCAACGTGCAGGAGCACACGTTATCGGCAACATTTTGGCTGATGAAGCGGCCAAATCTGCAGTAGCTACGGCTTCTGTGGCTGCAGTGACTCGTTCTCAGACAAGAGTGGATAATGAAATTCTGACTGCCATGAAAGCTTCGGCTGAGGCAAGTCTCTCCCAGAAGCATACCCTACCAAATATTTTTACCACACCAGTGCACAGAATATTGCCAACGCAACAATTCCTGGGGTTGGAGATCGAGCAATCCCCAACCAAGACCAGAGATTAGATTGAATAAAAGCAGCCGGCATGAGGATGTCGCTTTTGCTCATGATGGTATTTTGGCCACAGTAACACTCTTACAGAAACGCTTCTGGTGGTCAGGTCTATACAAACAGACAAAACAATATGTCCTTTGTTGTGACATGTGGCAGCAAATCAAGGGCTCCAACATCAAACGCCCACATCAGACATCTCTCTTAGTGTCCAATAGGCCACTACAATGTGTGTAATTGGACCAGTGCAGTCCGCTCCAACCTTATGGTGCATACAAATACATCTTAGTCGCTATAGATTTCTTGTTCTAGATTCCTGTGGGTATGGCCACAGCGGTCATCTGACGCTCAAACTGTTATAAAAGACTTGCTGATATTTATCATTACATATGCGGTTGTGGCATTCCATTCAGACCAGGGTCCTGAATTGGGCTCCAAGGTATTCAGGGACACCATGGAGACAATGGGTGTCGAACTCCATCACTCCTCACCATACCATCAAGAGGGAAATTCGGTCGTAGAGAGGAGGGACCGTGATATAAAGCAGTCCTTAACAGCTAGAGAATTAGGTTGTGGCTGCAGCTGGCTTCATCACACATATGGTGTCCAGAGAGCGCTGAATAATCTGCCAAGAAGGTCCCTGGGGGAACACACTCCAGATGAGGTTCTCTTTGGGATACCAATGTATGTCCCAGCTCTTGATGGCCCTGGTTTGGTGACAGCAGATACACCTTTTGACATAAATGAACGTCTCACTGTCGTACAGGATCTTCAGCAATTTTGTAATGATAAATTTTCCACCAGTGCTGCCACTTTAGGAATAAGGGATTTACCAACAACTTCCACTGGCTGGATTCCTAAAGTTGGGGATCTGGTTCATGAGAAAATCGCTGTGAAGAAGGAACTCGGTCCATCCTACAGAGCACACATCCTAGTCCTCGGAGTACAAGATACCAGAACTGTCTTCTTACCACGCTGCCTCGTTCCAAAGCAAACAGATTCATTTCCATTGATGACGTTAAACTTCACCATGTAACCGATCCTGCACAGTAGACCCAGAGGTCCCTTGGGTAGTTCCTGGTCCACTCTCACTACCCAACAGGACATACCTCTTCAAAGCAGAAATAACAATACTACTTCTGACTACACAAGCATGTCCAGTGATGCTATACATACCTCCTCGACTGTGGGGAGGGCAGAAAATGAGCTTTTGCTGATTCCAGTTACCATACAACAACAGCACCTGTCCAAAATTTGGCTGTTTTTTACACAAATACAACACAGACTGACAACACATCTACTATGAGCCTCCACGCGAAGTGGATCAATCCACTAGTAATGTACCTGCTCCTGCGTTTGCAGAGACTGCTTCTGGTTACTTCATCGATATTGATGACTTTTCTTCAGACTTATCCACTCCTGGGATTGAAAATGTTTCAAAGACACGTAAGCAGTACTTATAGCTTAAAAGTAACTATTTAATTCACCCATGGAACTATGTATGGTTCTGCTTGACAGTTTTTGCATTGTTTCTATATATTGGTTCCGTGACTGTTTTCTTTTTACTTATAAATGGTCATTACCTCCCTGAATGCTCCTTTGTTGAGCCTTTGGATAAAGTTTTAACTCCAAAACATTCCTCACATAAGGTCCGAAGAGACTTGTCCCTTGTGAACATTTCAGCTGTACCTATTCCTGATGGGATTGTTTGGGATAATGTTGCATTTGATACATACGGGCCTACTGAGGTTATTCAAATTCCAGATGTCTTCAGAATTTCTATGACTGATGTAATTAGACCTGGTGTTGTATCTGATAATTGGGATGTCCAGACAGTTCATTCTATATTAACTGAAATGGAGGACTATTCAGTATTTTAAAGTGATGATGTATACACAAGTACAAAGAGTAATGGGGAAATGTTCTGTTATAACAACTGGGGACATTACTACCTGCACTGTGCCACTAGACATAGACTAGTACTTAACTACACACAGTGTGAACACTGTTCAACACCACCTGTGGGGAGCCCAAAATATTATTGAGATATATTTACTTCTTTTTCTGGGCATGAAACAAAACATCCAGAGTCATAATATTTAAAATTACCTCCTTCAAAAATTAGGAAATTTTGCTACCTGACACAAAACTGATTTATTCAGACTCCTTTGTTTCGCGTCTTGCAGTTGAAGGTTATGAATACTGGAAGCACACTATTGGTTTGAAGAGTGTATGGGGAACACAAGATCCGCAAATACAGGGTAAGGAAGCTTTATTTAGAGCGTGCCTGATTCCTGTGCCAATGATCTTTTTAAATGATACCATTCAACAGACTTTGGGGGTCATTCTGACCCTGGCGGTCTTGGACCGCCAGGGTCACGAATGACGGAAGCACCGCCAACAGGCTGGCGGTGCTTCAAATGGCATTCTCCGCGGTCGCCCTGCCGGGGCCGGCGGTATTTCGCTGTTTTTGCCCCGGCTGGGAGAATCCGCCAGGGCAGCGCTGCAAGCAGCGCTGCCCTGGGGATTCTGACCCCCGTACCGCCAGCCTGTTTCTGGCGGTTTTCACCGCCAGGAAGAGGCTGGCGGTAAGGGGTGTCCTGGGGCCCCTGGGGGCCCCTGGACTGCCCATGCCAGTGGCATGGGCAGTGCAGGGGCCCCCTAACAGGGCCCCAGCCAGCTTTTCACTGTCTGCCTAGCAGACAGTGAAAAGCGCGACGAGTGCAACTGCACCCGTCGCACCGCCGCCGGCTCCATTCGGAGCCAGCTCCTGTGTTGCGGCCTCATTCCCGCTGGGCCGGCGGGCACTAACTTGGTTAGCGCCCGCCGGCCCAGCGGGAATGTTGGAATGGGGACCGCAGAAATTTGGCCGCATGGCGGCCAAATGGCGGTTTCCACCTGGCGGGCGGCGGTAGCCGCCCGCCAGAGTTGGAATCACCCCCTTTGTGTCTGGGTTTAGCAAAAATAAAATAAATGAACACGCCCAGTATCCCCACACCGGAAAAGTTTAATAATTGGCAATCCTTCCTGCATGTCACGGAGGAAAAACTAGATGCAAAGGTTCAGGCTGGTACCTATAACTCTTCCCTTTCCAGTCCCGGCGGGTGGTTGATTTGGCCAATAGACGCAAATAGATGTCAGGAACGTTTTGTGAATTCCACAGGGGGTTTCAAGATTAGCCGGTCAGACCCTTGCTTTGTCTCGGTCAACACACGGGTATGGTTACAACATACAGTGTGGGTAAACTGTGCCAAAAAGGGGTACAGTCTAACACGTTAGCCACAGTTAAAGAAAATCTTAACACTCTTTCGGAAGATATAGACTTGCAGGACTTTTTGTTAGGTCCTACAAAGCAACGCTCTAAGAGATTCATCTATGCTATGTATAATGAGATGTGGAAGCTTTTTCAGATAGAAGCTGTTGTATGCTTAAGGCAAATAGAAAAGGAAATCTTAGAAAAGGCTTCAGCTGTTGTTGATAACGGCATGAGCACTCTGTCCAACAGGAGTTATTCCCTAACAAACATAGGGCCTCATTACAACCCTGGCGGTCTTTGGCGATTGTACTGCCAACAGGCTGGCGGTACAATCTGCCTTATTATGACTGCGGTGGTAGCGGCATGGTTGTCCCGGCGGTTTTAATCCGCCAGGCAGCGCTGCCCAGGGGATTACGACTCCCCTTCCCACCAGCCTGTCCAGGCCCCCAGGCACACGCACAGCCTGCTTTTCACTGTCTGCACACCGCCGGCTCCAAGCACTTTGGAGAGCTGGTATCCACAATTTTCAACGCCTCGAGCACTACTGGGATTGTCCACTTCTTTAAGGCTGTTGGTCTGGATTTCTGTCAACCTTCCAGACTGTCTTCGGAGTCATTCCATCAGCCATTCATTCACTCTTTTCAAGTGTGTTTGGCGACTTTCCTATAATTTCGGCATTGATAAGCGTAATACTGCTGCTATTTCTTCTGATTCACAGTGGTTGTGTCCTTCCAGCTAAGTGAAGCAATGGAGCCACTGCCACCAGCTCAATTGTGCCATGAACGCATGGTTCAGGTCTCTAATGCTCAGCTGCAGGAGGAATTGGAGTGTGATTGGTCATTGTCATTCTGACCACTCCTGTGGTGCGTGCAACCGGTGTTTCGCTGCGTATGGTGCCTCTTTGAACACTTGCCTACATTGTGTCTTGCTGTTACGCCAGTGCCTCCTGTGGACCAAGCACTGCTGATGCCCCCGATGAGGGTTCATTCACGGTTGTGCCCCTTGAGACTAAAGCTGATTCGCGAGGCCACTGATGAGCCACCCTTGGTGAACGACCTGACTCTTTTTGGCACTGTGGAGAGTGCCAATCCTGCAGGTGGACCTGGACTACTGCTCCGTAGATCTGTTTGCCTATCCAATCATTGATCTAACATCTGACAATGTGCCCTCTTTCCTGAGGTCCTTTCCATTCGATGGCTTCGGAGATGCTCTTCAAGATCATGGCTATTGTTAGAAAGATTTGATGATTGGCTTGTTAGGCCAAATTCAATGTTTGCATTTATTGCCCTTACTTTGGCCTGCTGTGCTTGTCATGGTCAACATTTTGGCCTTCATTACGACCTGGACAGACGGCGGTATTTTGGAGAAAAGTACTCACAACAGGCTGGTGGTACACTTCCCAAAAATATGACATTGGCGGTTTGGCTCAAGCCAAACCGCCAATGTACTACTCCGTCTGCCAGGGCCGTAACAGCCACCGGGCTGGAGACTGCAGTCTCCAGCCAGGCGCCCGTTACTGTCCCACCTGGGGGATTATGACCCTGCCTATCGCCATGGTTTTTGTGGCTTCCTTACCGCCACGAAAACCATGGCGGTAGGCACTATCAATGACAGGGAATTCCTTCCCTGTCACTGATAGGGGTCTTTCCCGGCCCCTCCCCCTCCCCATTCCCCAGGTCCTCCTCCACCCTCCCCCCTCCCACTCCAGCCCCCCACAACATACACCACATTCATGCACCATCATACACATGCATACACACTCATACCTACATTCACCCATACATGCATACATCCATTCACACACACTTACATACATACAAGCACCCACGCATTCACACCACACAACATACACGCACCCACAACCATGCATGCACACACGCATTCAACATGCCACACACCTGCATGCACGCACACATAAACATACCCCCCCACACACACAACACCCCCCCACCCTCCTCCCCTGTTAGAGTACCTGACTTACCTGCTTGCAGGGGTCCTCCGGCAGGAGGTGGGACGGGGCACTGCTGCCAGCAGCAGCCTAAGCCCGAAGAACACCACCAGGCTGTATCGTGTCATGATACGGTCTGCAGTGGTCTACTGGTGTGGCGCTGCTGTTGGCAGCAGCGCCAACTTACTGCCGTCTGCTGACATGGCCGCAGCCGGAATTCCGCCAGCCGTCTGGCGGAATTCCGGCTATGGTCATAATATGGCAGACAGCAGGTAGCCGTGGCGACTGTGTTTTGGCAGCCATCGCCTCGGCGGTAGGCGGTCAATACCGCCATTGCCATAATGAGGGCCAATATCTCTTTGTATGTTTTTTTAGCTATTTTGGTTTTTAGCAAGTTTTTAAATATGATTTTTGCCTAGTTTTTATGCTTTTAGTCCAGAGCACTTTTTATCGTTGGGTTCATATACCTTCGGTAGCATCAACTTATGGCGTCATAGTTGTTATGGCAATGTGGAGGGTGTAGTGAATCCTAGTTTGTTTTAATGGGAAACTGGAATTAGCTTAGCTTTTTGCTTGCAGACTCGTGCCCCCGTCAACTAGTGACTTTTACCCTGCTTAGCTTGCTCTGTTTTAGCGCATTTATTTAATTATGGCGGTCATTCTGACCGCGGCGGTCGCCGCCCGCCAAGCGGTTCCCGCCGAAAGACCGCGGCGGCCATTCCGGCTTTCCCGCTGGACCGGCGGGCGACCGCCAGAAGACCGCCGGCCGGCCCAGCGGGACAGCCCCTTCAACAATGAAGCCGGCTCGGAATGGAGCTGGCGGAGTTGAAGGGGTGCGACGGGTGCAGTGGCACCCGTCGCGATTTTCACTGTCTGCACAGCAGACAGTGAAAATCTATGTGGGGCCCTGATAGGGGGCCCCTGCACTGCCCATGCCAGTGGCCCCACCGCACCCGTTCCCGCCATCCTGGTTCTGGCGGTGGACACCGCCAGAAACAGACTGGCGGGAAGGGGGTCGGAATCCCCATGGCGGTGCTGCAAGCAGCGCCGCCATGGCGGGTTCCCTGGGCCAGAGGGAAACCGTCGGGAAACCGCCGGCTCCCCTTTTCCGACCGCGGCTTTACCGCCGCGGTCAGAATCGCCCAGGAAGCACCGCCAGCCTGTTGGCGGTGCTTCCGCCGCACTCCGCCATGGCGGTCATGGACCGCCCCCTATATCTTTTAAGATGGCTGTCTTATTTCTAGTTAGGCTAATATTTTAGTTTCACGTTATCAGTGCCACCGTGCTAAGGTGTCAATATCAAGCGACAAAGATAAACAAACTGCAGGTGTTTACATTAGGTACTTTCCCTCTTCACGCCTTTGAGGGAATTGTTTACATAAATTGCCGTCCCAAGCATGTCTTCTTATCCTTTGCTTGGGAACAGACCTACGTCATGGGTCTGAGCAGATCTGTATAAATGCACCTGACTTAGACAGATAGTCAGAAGGATTCTGACCAGATGCCATCGCTGCTATCGATGCTGCTTGTCCCCTTGACGCTGACCCAGTCTTCGTGTCCCTACGGAGTCTGAGCTTGAGACCTCATTCCAAGGTAACGAGGGTTGAGGGTCTCTTCTTATGGACATGGCATTGGCAGATTAGGTTTAACACAACTAGCTCTCTTTTAGGTTAGGGATTGGGTTTACATTAATAGGTTATTAGGACATATTTCATATCTCATGTCATTTCATGTCATTGCAAGATAGTGGGGGTCTTTGTATTAATGACTCTTGCCTTTACCATTCTGTTTCTTGCATTATTCATTATACTAATCATTGCAGCACATGCAACCTATCGTAGATTGCAGTTTTGCTAAATAAAACCTATTGAAACCTTACTGCATCTTCTTCATTGCCTGTGTTTGATTGAGACATGTTCTTAATGTGAGAAAGGGGTACTCTCTGTTTAACCACAACACTCCCTGAGATGTCACACTCTTGAGTCCATGCATTAAGGCTGCCACAAACCATCTCTTACTGTTTGTATTTTTGGTGAGGTGCGGCTTGTGAGCCGGGAGGGTTGGGACGACAGTTGCGACTTGCTGTAGGACTGGCATAGTCGCTACAAACATAAGTACTGTCATCCTTAAACCAGCAGTCTTGCCTAGAGCAAGAGTTAAACTACGACAGTACAGGCTGAAAGTGAAAGAAATATTACCACGTAACGGTGCTGATAGTCTTCTCAACACAACAGATGGGCTTCTCAACACAACATCTTATCACTCAGACATGTGCCAACCTACATAGATTAGATATCATGTACTTTTAAGGGATGAATCTGAACTGATACTAATACATCAATGTTAGAATTACTTTCAACAGTCTTTCCACTTTGGCCTTGCTGAGAATCTTTTCATATGTATTAACATTGGACAGGTGTCTGTATGATCTGAAGTCTGTTTGGGCACTAACATTTTCATTGTCTCACATTGAGTTTGGTAAATTATCGTTCTTTAAGATCTCAGTACACACCTTCAGTAGTTTATCTTGAGAAGGGTAGTGAAAACAAAACATAATTCCACCATTAACCTTCATAGTCCAGGGTTGTCCTTCTCTGCATATTGCAAGACCTTTCTCTAGTTCCTCTTGGCAAAGGTATCTCTAACTCCTCTTAAAAGTTTGGTGGCAGCATCGATACACTAGCTCTCCTGTGATTTTGTTTCACTAGGTCAGTTTATGGCATACTGTCTGTGAGTACAGGAGTCGGAGGTAATTCCGACACTCTCTTTTAATAGCATCCTGAGTGGGCTGAGTCTACTTATTTTGATATGCTATCTGTAGTATGTCTTCTCTCAGACTTTCTGTTTTCAACAAACCTCATTTCCCCGATTTATCGCCATCTCTATGGAGTCTCTGGTGCTATGCTTTTTCCCCTTCCACTTATAGTGGTGAGCTGACAGCGGGGTAGCGAACCCCATCATATCCAGTCGAAACCAAAATTCCTCCTTCCGTTGTGCCCAATGTAATGAAGACAAGCATTTGCAATACAATACGTCTTGCATTTTCTTGATTTAGGGCTGTCGGCATTGTAAATTCATAACTGGACTTTTCTTGCTGCATGAATTGGTCAACCCTGCCTCATCATTTTGTCTTTTCCTGCCATATAATTCCAGTGGCCTACAAATGAGCGATCATTGAGTCAGTGACCAGAAGGAAGGATGCATATCAGCAACCTGGCTTTTGGTACTTTACATGCTTTTCAGCGGAGGAGTGAAAAAGTAGTAAGTCCTCACCTGACCCAGCAATTTCACACAGCAGTCCCTCGGAAAACCTGAATAAAGAGCTGAAGGAGGCCGTGAGGGGACAGGCTAACATGCTTCTGTGGGGAACTATGGTAGGTCTTAAGCTGTTCCGCAAAAGTGTAAAAGAGACAATTTTAACTTCCAGACTGTTGGGGCACAATGATTTAAGGGCAGTCTCATTGGTTGAACAGATGAAGTTACGACTGGTCCTGCCCGTGTTCCAATTCTTTTCAGGCGGGACCTGGGTCATGGTGTCCAGTTCACAGTCCTCAGAGTACTGTGTGCGGGGTAAATGTTAGCTCAAATGGGCATTGTTTAAACAAAAAAGTGATGTGCTTAGGAAGAGATTCTGAATGAGGGGCTATGTGCACAGAAGGCGGCATGCATATGTGGAGTGTGTGACCAGGAGGGAGATGTACACAAGCTATGTGCACTGTTAACAATGTATGTGTATAGCGGTGGACAAGGTACAGAAGTAATGTGCTTGCATAGACTATGGCCCTCATTACAACCCTGGCGGTCGGTGATAAAGCGGCGGTAATACCGCCAACAGGACAGCGGTAAAAAAATGTAATTATGACCACGGCAGAAACCGCCAACACAGACAGCCACTTTAACACACCGACCGACCACGGTGGTAGCAACGAGCACCGCGGCGGTAACCGCCAACAGCCAGACGGAAGACAATGTACTACCCACCCTATTACAACAAGCCAATCTGCCAGCTTTTCTGGGGCAGTACCAACGCCATCAAAAGCACAGTGGAAACAGTACAAAGAAGGGAAACAACTTACCTCTGGACACTCAATGAAGAACCACGACGCCATGGAGCCCGAATTACATGTGATTCCCATGCTGGTAGACCTCCTCCTACACCAGGAACAGGAACGGCAGAGAAGACGACCACGGTGAGTACCACACCTAGCACACAATGTGGGGGGGGGGGGACGAGAGTGACACACACACACAACACCCCTACCCCCACCCCCAACAGCATACACACAAACAGATGCAACAGCATTACATATCCACCCTGTAACCCTCAGGAATAACGCAAGGACAAAGGGAAGTGAGTAAAGGCAGTGTTATAACATATATTTTGAAAAATACATCCTCAAAGCACAAAACAGTATATACAAAATATACAAATGGAGGGACACTGCCCGGACCAAATTGTCTGTGGCCCACAGGGCCATATCAGATAGGCCAGGGCCCCACTTGACTTCTGCCTCAATACGGAGAAAACACTGCTGGGGCATCAGGTCGAAACTTCACAGGCACCTCAGGTGGAAGGGGAACGGGGGCACCTCAACTGGAAGATGGTATAACGTCACTGCTCCTAGAGGGGACCACATGCCCAGCACTCTGTCCTGGGGAGTGCAAAGCCACAGTCTCTCAAGTGGGTGGTTTGCTCACTGCTTGGTCCTGGGGAGTGCAAAGCCACAGTATCTCAAGTGGGTGGTTTGCCCACTGCTTGGTCCTGGGGAGTGCAAAGCCAGCGTCTCTCAAGTGGGTGGTTTGCCCACTGCTTGGTCCTGGGGAGTGCAAAGCCACAGTCTCTCAAGTGGGTGGTTTGCCCTATGATTGGTCCTGGGGAGTGCAAAGCCACAGTCTCTCAAGTGGATGCCTTCTTCCACTGGTTCTGGAGGGGGCTTTGTGCCCAGCGTGCTTTATCCTGGCAAGGATGGGGTGAGTGGATGCCTCCTTCCACTGGTCTGGAGGGGGCTTTGTGACCAGTGTGCTTCATCCTGGCAAGGAGGGGGTGAGTGGATGCCTTCTTCCACTGGTTCTGGAGGGCACTTTGTGCCCTGTGTGATTTATCCTGGCAAGGATGGGGTGAGTGGATGCCTCCTTCCACTGGTCTGGAGGGGGCTTTGTGCCCAGTGTGCTTTATCCTGGCAAGGATAGGGTGAGTGGATGCCTTCTTCCACTGGTTCTGGAGGGAGCTTTGTGCCCAGTGTGCTTCATCCTGGCAAGGAGGGGGTGAGTGGATGCCTTCTTCCACTGGTGCTGAAGGGGGCTTTGTGCCCTTTGATGCAGATCTTGGAGGGTGCAAGGTCACAGTCTCTCATCTGGGTGTCACACCTAGATTTTGCAGGGGCCAGGATGCACTACAGCCAATGGAGGCACAACTATACACTGCCTGCTGGCAGTCACGGCTTCTCAGTTGTGGCAGTGGCGGTGATGGCGGCGGTGCTGCCGTGGTGGGGGTAGGCTCCAGCCCTTCCCCCGCAGGCTCGGACAGCTCCCCACTGGGTTGCTGCTGCTGGTAGTGGTGTTGGTGGTGGTGCTGGTGACGGTGCTGGCAGCGGTGATGCCTGTGGTGGGGGTAGGCTCCAGCCCTTCCCCCGCAGCCTCGGACAGCTGCCCACTGGGGCTGCTGGTAGTGGTGTTGGTGGTGGTGCTGGTGACTGTGCTGGCGGCGGTGATGCCTGTGGTGGGGGTAGGCTCCAGCCCTTCCCCTGCAGCCTCAGATTGCTGCACACTGGGGCTGCTGATGCTGGCAGTCGTGCTGGTGTTGGTGGTGGCGGTGCTGGTGGCCGTGCGGTAAGGCTCTAGCCCTTCCCCCGCAGCCTCGGACAGCTGAAGTACCATGGCTGGTGTTGTGTGCCCAGGTGGTGCTACAGCACCAGGTTCATTATACATACTGGCAGCGGCATCTGTGTTTTTCTCATTGCCCTTGGCAGCTGGTGTTCCCTTCCTGTCCTTGGCAGCTGGTGTTCCCCTCCTGTCCTTGGCAGCTGGTGTTCCTCTCCTGTCCGTAGCAGCTGGTGTTCCCTTTTCGCCTTTGCCTGCTAGTGGTGCCCCCTTGTTTCTGCCAGTTGGTGGCGCCCCCATGCCTTTGCCAGCTGGTGGTGTCTCCTTGCCTTTGCCAGCTAGTGGTGCCTCCTTGCCTTTGCCAGCTTGTGGTGCCTCCTTGCTTTTGGCAGCTGGTGGTGCCTCCTTGCCTTTGCCAGCTGGCGCTCAGCTTTTGGCCTTGGCAGCTGGTGCTCCCTTTTTGTCCTTGGCAGCTGGTGCTGGCACACTGGCTGTGTGGACGAGTGTCTTCTCGGAGCCTCTCACAACTGCAGTGGCTGCAGAAACGACAGTAGCCGTGGACTGGGTAGCTGAGGTGCTAGCCTGGGTCCTGACCACTCTGGCCCAAAGTGAAGGACGGGGGGAGGGCAGGGAAGAGGTCAGGGGTGGAGAGTAAAAGCTTTTTAGGGACACAGGGGCTGGAAGAGGGTGAAGGTTTAGGAGTAGAGGGAGTGGTGGTAGGAGGTGTTTGTCCGCTGTGTTTGGGTGCAGGTGCATGGCCTGGATACTATTGTGAGGTGGATGGCTGTTGGGTAACCGAGTGCTTGCGTTTGTGTACTTTGGGAGGAGGGGGCACAGACACAGTGAGAGAGGACACATGGGATGTGTGCATGGATGTGGGGGTGGTGACTGGCAGTGAGGGGCGTGCAGTGATAGGTGTGATGGTGATGGAGGCAGTGGGTGTGGATGTAGTGCATGCAGGTGTGAGTGGAGACGCTACTGGGAGGGAGGTGGATGACAAGGAGGAGAGGTACACAGTGGAGGCAGTGGATGTTGGTGTGTCGGCATCTGGAAGGTGCTTGTGTGAGTGCCTGTGGGATGAAGTGTGGTGCTTGTGTTTGCCTGAGCCACTTCTGTGTGCTGATTCAGGTGCATGCTGGTCTGAAGGTGTGCATGAGATAGGCTGGGGTTGAGGAGAATGGGACTGGGCAGAGGAAGCTGGAGGGGGGAGGCTAGAGATAGGGACAATGGCTGCCATCAGGGGGTTGGCCAGAGCCTGGAATGATCTCTGTTGGGCCGCCATGCCAGAGTGATTGCCCTCCAGGAATGCATTTATTTGTTGCTAATGCCCTTGCGGACCCTGGATGGCATGCAGTATGGTTGACTGCCCAATAGAGATGGATCGCAGGAGGTCAATAGCCTCGTCACTGACGGCAGCAGAGCTGACTGGGGCAGGACCTCAGGGGCCTGGGGCGAAGGAGATGCCCACCCTCCTGGGTGAGTGGGCATGGGAAACACACTGAGGGGCTGCTGGGAGGGTGGTGCTGGTACGGGGGTGGCGGCTGTACCTGTAGTTGGGGTGGCCACAGAGGTGTCTGCCACCGCCAGGGAGCTTCCATCGGAGGAGGTGTCGCTGTCAGAATTGTCCCCTCCAGTCTCCGCCGTGGTGCTCCCCTCGCCCTCTGTCCCACTGGTGCCCTCACCGTCGGTGGATTCAGCCTCATGGGCCATGTGAGATGAAGCTCCCTCCATCGCCTGTGCTTCTGCTCCTCTGCCAGATGATGCTAATGCACACAAGAACAGGGTGAGAAAACAAAAAGAACGGGGTAGACAGAGGATACACTTGGTCACTGTCAGCAACAACACCATTGTTGGCGTACACAACACACAGGGAACAGCCCTATGCACTAGGCCATGCAATACCAGTTACAATGCTAGTCCCAAGGCCATGGAGTACAATGCCTAAAGCCAATAGCAGCACACCTGAAACTCACAGGACCCTGCCCAGTAGGAGATGCCCACTAGCATATTTGGGGTTGTAGTGCATCAGACCCTGCCTATCATGGAACCTACCCTGCCATGTTCGTCCTGGCCTAGGGGCACCCACAGACCCACATCTCATACCCAGATAACACCTCAACATGTGCAATTTGCTGAATCTGAAACTATGATCACCCCCTTGTGGCTGCTGTGATGCCTTCATGCGCCCATCCAACTACGGATAGGCCACCGTAAGGATGCAGAACATCAGAGAGGTCAGGGTACGACGGGCACCCCTTCCTCGTTGGGAGGCCATCCCCAACTGGGCCTCCGCCGTCTTCCTTGCCCAGCGGCGCAGGTCCTCCCACTGTTTGCGACAGTGGGTGCTCCGCCTGTCAAAGACTCCCAGGGTCCGCACTTCCTTGGCGATGGCACGCCAAATACCCTTTTTCTGATGGGCGCTGATCTGCAGAAAAAGATACATTGAAAAAGGTATTAGTTATACCATCCGGCCTGTTACACTCATGGCCCACCATATCCCTCCCATCCCCTTATGCACAGACATTGACCACCATAAATGCAGCACTTTGCCCAGGATCCCTCAGCCACCCCCCCTTACACGAGGCCTTCACACACAGCATTCCATGCATTCATGCCCCATGCATCGTGCTCACAGTGTACTCACCTGTTGGTCTGGAGGACCATAAAGTAAACGGTACTGGGGTAGGACCCTATCCACCAGTCTCTTCAACTCCTCCGAAGTGAAAGAAAGAGACCCTTCACCAGACACTTGAGCCATGGTCGCTTCCAGACACAGGTCACAGCAGCACTTGCAGTGTAGGTCCTCTCCTGTTGAAGGTCAGGATTGCAGGTAGAAAATGGCGGACACGTTCGCGGCGGTGTGTACCATTACCGCCGGCGTACATCACCATTGGCTACTGGAACCCATAGGGCCCAATGATAACCAATGAAGAGTTGCACGCGGTCATCGACCGCCTCCCACAACGGCGTACAACGCCAGCGGAATTACCTCATTTCCACTTGTCCCTTCACACAGGTCAGGCAGCCGCCATTTCAGGGGGGAACAGGCCATGGCACCTAACTGCATCACAGCAGACATAGGCACATTAACAGAACTACACATTCACATACTGTTTCTGTCACAACATGTAAGGCATTTTACTCTGAGGATATGTATGAATATGACCATCTGGTCACTGTTTTTCATCCTAGAGTTCAACCACTGCAGATGAATAGGAGATGGAGACATCCCCTGTGTACAGGGCCCCGGTGGACCTGGCAACAATGGAAGACAGGCACATTATCCTCACCTACAGACTTGATAGGGCCACAATCCAAGAGCTCTGTGCCACTTTGGAGCCAGACCTGATCTCAGCTATCCGTCACCCCACTGGGACACCTCCTCTTGTGCAAGTGCAATCAGTGCTCCATTTCTTGGCAAGTGGCTTCTTCCAAGCGACAGTGGCCATGGTAGCAGGGATGTCACAGCCTACGCTCTCAAACGTGCTGAGCAGAGTGTTGTCTGCCCCGATGAAACACATGCGCAGCTACATCGTTTCCCCTTGGTGGAGGATTTGGCCACAACAAAGGCTGACTTTTATGCACTGGGACATATCCCCAACATCATCGGTGCTATTGATGGTACACATACTTCCTTTGTCCCCCTCCCCAGAGAAATGAACAGGTGTTCAGAAATCGAAAAAGCTTTCAGTCTATGAAAGTGCAGATAGTGTCCCTGGCGGACCAGTGCATCTCACATGTCAATGCAAAGTATCCTGGGTCTGTGCATGATGCGAAATAGCAGCATCCCATATGTGATGGCTCAACTCTAGAGGCACCGGGTGTGGCTAATAGGTGAGCCCATGGTCCTCACCCAGTGGATGTTGGTATATGGGTGTGGGGTTGGCCCTAAGGGTGAGTGTCTGGCTAAATGGACAAGGGGAGAGGAACGTTACAATGAGGCACATGGGTGAACAAGGGGGATCATTGAGCGAACCTTTGGCCTCCTGAAGGCAAGGTTCAGGTGCCTCCATCTGACAGGTGGATCCCTGTGCTACTCACCCAAGAAGGTCTGCCAGATCATCGTTGCATGTTGAGATGCCAGGTGCCTTTTCCGCAGGAGGATGAGGCTGGAGATGGTCATGTGGCAGCGGTGGAGCCTGTGGACAGTGACTAAGAGGAGGCAGAGGAAGAGGATGTGGGCAACAGATCAACTATAATACAACAGTACTTTCAGTGACACACAGGTAAGACACTGTAATCTCACCTTCCATTGCTGTTTTGTGAAGTGAATTGTTTCTGCATGGCTGCTGTTCCCACTACAAAGCCCACTTATGTACCCTTTCACATGTCTATTTGCAGATATTTGTGCCCTCCAGTGGCTCCTGGTGTATTGACTGCAGCACATTACAGGTCATAACTATGTTTACATTACTGTACTGTCTATTTGCAATGTCTACAGATTGTTATACAACTACATCCTTAAATCATTTGACATACTCCATCCGTGTTTATTCCAAGGTTGTTTATTTAAGTGCAGAGAAGTAAATGGGGATGTGCAATGGGCTTGGGTGATGGTGGAGGAGAGTCCATGATAGGTACAATCTATTGGTATCACAGGTGCATTGTCTAAAGGGGGCATAGGAAGTGGAGCAATGGCAGTTCAAGGAGGACAGGGTGACAGAGTGGGACACAAGGGTGACAATCAGGAGAGTCTTATTTCCTGGTGGGGGTCTTGGCACTGTTCTCTGGATTCTGCCTGGATCGCAGGGACCCTTTGCGTGGTGGTTCATTTTCTGCAGGGGGTGCTGGTGGCCTGTTGTTCCTGTGGTAGGGCCTCCTGCCCACTAACGTTGGCGGAGGTGGAGTGCTGTTCATCGGTGTGGCTAGTGTCAGGGGCCCACTGGTGTGCCACTGCCTCCCTCATGGTGTTGGCCATGTCTGCCAGCATCCCTGCCATGGTGACCAGGGTGGTGTGGATGTCCTTCAGGTCCTCCCTGATCCCCAGGCACTGTCCCTCCTGCAGCCACTGGGTCTCCTGCAACTTTGTTAGTATCTGGCCCATCGTCTCCTGGGAATGGTGGTATGCTCCCAGTATCCCTGCAAGTGCCTCGTGGAGGGTCGGTTCCCTTGGCCTGTCCTCCCCCTGTTTCACAGCAGTCCTCCCAGCTTTCCTGTTGTCCTGTGCCTCTGTCCCCTGACCTGTGTGCCCACTGCCACTGACCCTAGGTCCCTGATCGTCCTGTGTTTGTGGGGTTGCCTGGGGTCCCTGTAGTGGTGGACACACTGCTGATTAACGTGTCCTGGGGACAGTGGGATGGGCCCGCTGGGTGGGTGCTGTGCTTGTGTTTTCTGAGGGGGGAGTTTCCGTGGTGGTATCGGACTGTGGCTGGGTAACCAACTGTCCAGAGATCCTGGATGGGCCAGGTTGGTCATCCATATCCAGGCGTGCAGAGCTGCTGTCATCACTGTGGGTCTCTTCTGGGGGTGAACTGGATGTTGCTGGCACCTCCGCTCACGTTGTGTGGGGGCCCTGTGGGTATATACATGCAGTGTTATTGTTTCTGTGTGTGACATATGGTGCATGGGTGTGTTTCCCTCTATGGTTGTTATTACCAAGCCAGCTTTGGCTTGTGTGACTTGTGATTTGGTTGACTAAGTGATTGTCACTACTGTGCATGCTGTGGTGATGGGTGTCAATGCAGGTCTGTGATGGGTGTTCATGCACTGGTGTTGCATACAGGACTTGGTTGTGGGAGGGGTGGGTTGTGATGGTGGGGTGTGTGGGAGGTGGTAGAGTGATGGGAGTGAGAGTGAGGGTGAAGGTGGGGGTATGTGATGGCATACAGGTGGGGGTGAAAGTAGTAAAGATTTGACTTACCAGAGTCCAGTCCTCTTGCTACTCCTGCCAGGCCCTCAGGATGCAGTATTGCCCAGACTTGCTCCTCCCATGTTGTTAGTTGTGGGGAGGAGGTGGGGGTCCATCGCCAGTCCTCTGTACAGCTATCTGGTGTCTTGCAACCACAGAACACACCTTCCCCCGTAGGTCGTTCCACCTCTTCCTGATGTCATCCCTGGCTCTTAGGTGCTGTCCCATGGCATTGACCCTGTCCACGACTTTCCGCCATAGCACCATCTTCTTGCAATGGATGTCTGCTGCACCTGTGATCCGAATAGCTGTGGCTCTACCCGGATGATTTCCTCCACCATGACCCTTAGCTCCTCCTCAGATAATCTGGGGTGCCTTTGTGGTGCCATGGGTGTAGTGTGTGTGAGTGTGTGCGGGGTGATGGTGTGTGTGTGCTGTGAGGTGCGTGGATTGTGTATGGGTGATGGTGTTTTGTGGCTCTGGTTCTGTGGGTGCTCCTGGCGTGTCACTCTCTCTCTCTGTTGTAAATTGTTAGTTGTGGTAAAGGGTTGTGGGTAATGTGGATGTGTGTTTTATAGAGGTGTGGGTGTGTGGGTGTGGTGTGTGTATTTGTGTCAGGTGTGTGTAGTTTGAATTGTCCAATGTGGTGTAGTTTTGTTAGTGTGTGTGTATTTTGGGCCAGTGGTTTACCGCGGTTGAATATCCGCCGCAGTGATTCGTGAGTCATAATGCTGTGGGTGTATTTCTGTTGGTGTAACGGTGTGGGTTTTGGTACTGCCATTTTATCACTGACCTTTGGGCTGGCAGACTTGTGTGTGTGTCTGTATAGTGGTGGATTTCTATGTGTGGGTCATAATACGCGTAGCGGTATACCGCTGCGGTATGCCTGCGGCAGTCAGCATGGCGGTAAGTGGGACTTTACTGCCAATGTCATAATGAGGGCCTATGTGTATACAGGAGATATGTATGCACAGGAATATGTGTGGACAGCAGTGATTGTGTATACATGAGGTCCATGAACAGTGATGTGAATGCTAAGAGGTTGCATAGAAAGGAGAAACATGGGAGTGCCTGCACAGTGTGTGCAAACAGTTCTGTGAAAAGGACCATTTCACACACTGCAGAGGAAGGCTGCAGCTCTGAGAGCTGCTCTTAATAGGCTCCGACCCTCGTGCATCCCTCAGCATCCTCCGGACCTAGGCAGCTGCATGAGCTCACAATGGATGGCTCTGGTTCACAGCTGGCAGTGCACAAGGGCGCATGTGCACAGCAACACCATAATAGCTGTCACAATGGACGAGAATGGCATGCGTCCACAAGGCACTACTGCACTAGGGTTCGGGCGCGTTGCAGATGTGTCTCCCATGTGCACACCTGGAGTTGTAGTTCAGTTGTTTGTACCCAGGAGTGATGTGACCGTTTCTGGATTATCAACCATCATCTGCAGATGCCAGCAACTGCGAGCCATTTCTCCTTTCCACATTATTGAATGTTATTTGGCCTGGCAGTAATATGCATAACGCCCTATGAGCGCAAAGTCCGGAAAACAAGCATTAAATTAGCGGCATCACAGTGAACTGGAATTCATCCTCCAACCCATGGTACACAAAAATGTGCATACACACCTTTCTGGATATAGTTATCTAAGGCCCAGTGCCCCAGGTTCTCAGTGGGGATTTAGCTCAGATGGTAGAGCGCTCGCTTAGCATGCAAAAGGGAGTGGGATTGATACCCGCAACTCTCCAAGTTCATTTGTTTTCTTAAACTGACGCACAAATTATTCTAGTTATACTTGTACAATTCTTTATTTACACAGTGTTACTTTTAAGTAAAAAGTGTGTATTAAAACTATGCTAGGACGAAATAAAACAAGATACAGAGCATGATCACATTAGAGGAAGTGTGGCAAAGCGTATGTGCAGCAGCGGCCGCAGCAAATCCCAAGGGGAGGGGCGGTCGGGCTGGGTATAGGGACGGGGTTGGTGAAAAATTACAAAAAAATTATTTTAAAAAAGAGCGCAATCGCGCTGTGTAAAACCTTGAATTCGTCAAGGAGAGCTTGGATAAACAACAGAAGTAAACTTATAGTCATGCAAAGCGCTCGATTACTGACCAGCGAGATCATGCTGTGTAGGAACTAAAAAGAAAAAGTAGTCTAGAAACCATGCGGAAACAATTGAGCCTCATATGTTTTCAGTAGTTGGCCGGTGCGCTTGAGAATGGCTAAACACTGGAAAAGGCATAATCTATGGATGCCCTTCACAAATGAAATCAAGGCAATTTGAAAAGGCAAACCCGCAAATGAATGAAAGTGATAGGCGTGGTTAAAAGCCCAACAGAAAGACAACAGGTCCGAAGCTGTATGTATTTATCTATCTTGGAATATATCCCCTAGTTTATGTTTATCTTCAATTATGTCTGTGCATGATCTGAACCTGCTCAAATTCTCCCTCCAGCTCCACAATGTTCTCTTCTTCTCTCCTATGAAACATTTAGTTGAGATTGGGTGGGAATTTCTTAAGCAACTGCCACAATGCTTTTCAAGGTGAGCAGCAGAAAGTCACTAAATTAGCCTGTGCTTAACCCTCAGGTAGCTTGTCACAATAGCTGTCAGGCTTAATTTACAGGCAAGGTGTAAGGTTTTTATACAGAACTTAAAGAATAATAAAGTGACAACACAACACAAGAAAAATCCCACACTAATTTAGAAAAAGAGTAAAATATAAATATTTATTTGAAATTAAAATTGCAAAAAGCTAATCAGTAGAACTAAAGTTATGATTTTTTAAAGTTTTTAGTAAGATCTAGCACCTAAAAGATCGAAACGCTAACTGTGGACATCTAGTCGTGCAAGACTAGGGCAAAGTCGAAAGATATGGCCAACCGTGAAAGAGCATAGTTTGGATGCACGACATGGACTAGGCCTTGTCTGAGCTTATTTTAGACCATAGCAGAAGTTTGTATAAAAATGACAAGGTTAAGTTCAGCGGGGCAAGGCAGCCGGTGGTGTCCGAGGAGGATGGATCGTTGTTGGGGAGCTGCTGGATAAAAGTAGCGGTAAAGATTTCTACGTTTGGAGGCATTTTTGGAAGTCGAAAATCTCAAGCAGAATGAAGCTGCAGGCTGTAGTCAATCAGGGCTCCATGGGGCTGGATATCCCTTCTCTGAGGAGCCACTGAACAGAATGTATTGTGGGAAAGAATGTAGCAGGAGCTACCACAAAGTCAGGTCAACCGAAACTATACCTTGGGCGTATCGGTAAGCAGGTAGGTTCCGGTCTCTTCTTGGTTCTCAGGGCACTTTTTGGCTGAAAAATTTCTAGGTCCCATGTTTTTGTATTTAGGCTATCTGGGCACATTTACTACCACCTCCAAGGGTCCAGGTCTGGAGGGACACCCCTTCAAAGAATAGGACTCACTCAGGCTGAGTCCAGGTGTGGTTTGGAGATGGCAGGATCCTTTTCTGTCCTTGAGGATCTGATCTGGAGACCAGTCATCTTGCCCTTGTAGTCACTCTGGTAGTCCTGAGTTCAAGCAGAAACACTGGTCTTAAGTAGTAGGGCAGTCTTCTAAGTATCAGGGCAAGGTTCAGCCATCAGGGCAGTCCTCTTTGTGCAGCTGGGCAGTCCTCTGAGGCTCCTCCGCAGGTCCAGAAGTGAACTGAAGAGTGGGTCTGAGGGTCCTAATTTTATACCTGATGCCAGCTTTGAAGTGGGCGAAACTTCTAGAGCCACCCCCTCCAACAGATGGTGTTGGAATTTCCTGCCTCCATGTCCAGGCTCCACGGCGGTCTGGGGTCACAAAAGGCTAGTGTGAAGTTCTTTGTGTGTATGCTGAGACAGCTGCTTTGAAGTGTAAGTGGGCTTGTGCACAGTTCCACTCCCCAACCTGCCAAAAGCCACTCTCCCTATTATGTGACTGTCTGGGAGGACACTAATGCCAACCATCAACTATACATAGTCTTGTGACCCAGGAAACAGACTGCAGACTCTAAATGGTCAGGACAAGAAAATGGCAACTTTGTAAAAGTGCAAATTATCAAAATTGTGACTTAAAATCCAACTTGACCAATAAAGAGGATTTAAAATTACTTAGACACCAAACATGACATTTCTGCCTGTTCCCAAACAAAAGTTATCATTCATAAATGTAATATGGCAACAGAATGTTATCCTATGGGAGAGGTAGGCTCCACAGTAGTGAAAATCGTGTTTGTGAGTTTTTCACTACCAGGACATGTAAAACATAAAAGTACATGGCCAACTTTTTAAATAGAATGCACCCAGTCCCATGGGATGTTTCGGGCCTACACTAGGGGTGACTTACATGTATTAAAAAGTAAGTTTTAAACCTGGCATTGGATTTATATGCCATGTTCAACAGGCAGTTTAAAACTCACAAAGGCTACAATGGCAGGCCTGAGGCTTGTTTAAAAAGGTTACGAGTTTTTTAAAGGGTTTTAAAGTGGATGTGACAGTAGGTGCTGCAGGCCCACTAGTAGCATTTAATTTACTGGACCTGGGTACAAAGTATACCACTTTACAAGGGACTTATAAGTAAATTAAATAAATATGCCAATCAGGTATAGGTCACTTTTATTATGAGGTAGGGAGTGAACACAAGCATGTTAGCACTGGCTAGCAGTGATAAAATGCACAGAGTCCTAAGGCCAACAAAAATGAATTCACCATAACAGGAGGGGAGTAGGCAAAAGGTTTGGGGAACGACCACCCTAAGTGTGACAGGTCTAACATCGCCAATTTATCAAATTATTTCTAATGAGCTAAAGAAGTATGATTTGACATATTTTATTACTGTCAGCTTTGGAAAAAACACCAGCATATATTTAGCTTGTAATTATGAAGACTACACTTCACAACATTGAATATCTTTCTGTGGCTCTGCTCCTGCTGTGTATAGTCCATAAAAATCTGGAACAATAATTCTTGATATCGTGCAGTTGTGCCAGACCTTAACAATTGCACAATAACATCTCTGATAGTTTAATAAACAAGCTATCATAGTGCACTGAGAAGCCTCTGTTTTAGGGACTGGTGCTAATGACCTATAAGCTCCCTCAACCAAAAAAAGTTTAGAGATAACCTCGGGTTTCTGGGTTTCCATGATTAATTTTTCCAGGAAAAGGTCAACAAATGGTCCCTAAGACCAACCAGGGAACACCAAAAAGCACAGATTGCAGTGCAATGTGCCTTCTGCATCCTCAACTCTTGCCTTTAGTGCTCATGTGGTCTCTCTCTTGCAATTTAATTACTGAAGCCTGTATCTCAGCCACATTGTTTGTGATAGTCTTCAGAACATGTTCAGTGTGTTTCTTCTATCAGCAACTTTTCTGAGGTCCGCCCTGTTAAGGAAAAGCTCAAGAGAAGCTGTATACATATCGGGCCTGATTCACAATGGTAAACGTAGAGGTTTGGTCTAAACTTAGACCAAATATCTACATTTACAACTTTTGGAATTCACAAAGAGCATTTACGAGTAGTAGCTTTAGGTCTGCAGAGTGCAGACCTAAAGATACTACTAGAAAATGCCCTTTGCAAATTCCCAAAGTCATGAACATAGATGTTTGGTCTGAGTTTAGACCAAACATCTAAGTTTACCTTTGTGAATTGAACCCATTGTGTTCAAGCACCACACGTAAGTCTCTAAAGGCTTCAAAAGTCTGCTGTTAACGATTCACTCCAACTCTGGTATTTGCCAAACAGATGTAGTTCGTAGATGGCAAAACACGATCAATTAGAGCAAGAAATTCTCTATCAAACTTCTGAAGATTACAGGGACTTTGGCGATCAATAATGTTTAAGCGAACAACATCCCCACATCTCAAATTCACGTAGAACATAACATTTCCCAACCTTTGTATAAGAAAGTTTCAATTCCATGAAGGAAAAGACAGCAGGGATTATCACACCCACTTATTTGTCACTATTAAGAATGCAATTTGAAAACACTACTGGCCCTGTCATTTGTAATGGTATTGTGAAGGATCATTAAATATAAGAGTCAAGATTGCTTCCCAGTGAAAAAAGAGGCCAAAATGAAGGCTGAAGAAAGTTTTAAGTACTGTTTACGTTTTGGATGGGTTATGCAGGGTAACATAGTTTGGTAGTTCTAACTTCAAGAGTTTCTGGGCAATGTAGCTATTGTTGGAATACATGGTTATGACTGATGTGAAATGCTAGTAAAGAAAATTAAGCATAGTCCTAGCCTCTGAAGTGAAGCTTTTGATTAGGAAGGCTAAGAAGGATAAGTTACTTACCTGTAAATCCTAGTTCTCTTCCAGGGGTATCCTCATCAAAGTCATAAACATTGAATATTCCCGCCCTTGTGCGGGGACCCCGGAGCATATATAAAATATATACACATTATACATGTGTAACAAACAGTCATGCAGGCTATCATGTTAAAAACAGGCTAAAATGCTTTATTTCTATGAAGTTTTTTTTTTTTTTTTTTTAAATACTACAATAGAGCATAAATAAGTACCCAAGCTCCTAAAACTAGGCTTGGGGAAGTAAGCAGTAGCAAACTCTAGTGAAAAAATAGAGAAAACTGCATTGAAAAACAATGAAGCATTCTTAGCCAATAGGCTGCATGTAGGTTAACACAGGAGAACCATAAAAACTTTGGCACTGTGCCTTTAAGACCCTGAGCACCTCCAGTATCCCACCATGCCTCAGGGGTGAAGGAAAGGTGACAGTTGGTTCACAGTTAGGTCAGTTCTTTTTACGGTGACAATTTGTATAATTGAATCAAAATACTGTCTGTCCTGCACTTCCAGTAGACGTGTGTCCGGGGAGGAGGGTGGGTTGTTTATGACTTTGATGAGGATACCCCTGGAAGAGAACTAGGATTTACAGGTAAGTAACTTATCCTTCTCTTCCAGGGGATCCTCATCAATAGTCATAAACATTGAATAGATTAGCAAGCCCATCCCTAAACCCAGCGGACTGTCCGATAGAAGTGCAGGAATAGACATGTCTTACGCAAATAAATTCCTTAGAGAGGCCTGCCCCACTTGGGCATCCGCTCTTGCATCTGAGTCTAAACAATAATGTCTTGTAAAAGTATGGACAGACTTCCATGTAGCAGCCTTACAAATCTCAGATATAGGAACATTGTTAAGGAGAGCAGCAGTAGCCGCTTTTCCCCTTGTGGAATGCGCTCTAGGCCGCGCTAGCAATTGTCTATTAGCTAGCTGGTAAGTATTAACAATACAAGAGACTATCCATCTTGATATTGTTCGCTTAGATGCTGCTTCTCCTGTCCTTAAATGACCATAGTTCACAAACAAGCGGTTAGAGTGTCTAATCGATTTTGTCTTGTCCAGATAAAATTTCAGCACTCTTTTCAAGTCTAATGAGTGCAATGCTTTCTCAGCCGGAGTTTCCGGATTGGGAAAGAACGTCGGTAAAGTTATGGTCTGATTAATATGGAATTCTGACACCACCTTCGGAAGGAAAGATGGGTGAGTTCGTAGAACTACTCTATTGTCATGAAAAACCGTGTACGGTTCTTTTGCAGACAAGGCCTGGATCTCACTGACCCTCCTCGCTGAAGTAATGGCCACCAGAAAAGCCGTTTTCCACGTAAGGTGTTGTAAGGAGGCCTTATGGATAGGCTCGAAAGGAGGGCCCATAAGTTTTGCTAGGACTATGTTCAGTTCCCACGGAGGAGAAGGCCTCCGAATTGGCGGAAAAACTTTCTTCAAACCTTCTAAGAAATCCTTGACTACAGGTTTCGTAAAGAAGGATTCCTGAGAAGGTGACTTGCGATAGGCAGTAATAGCAGACAAATGTACCTTAATAGATGATACCTGCAGACCGGATTTCGCTAGGTGAAGCAAATAGGACAGTATGACGTCCTCCTGCGCCCGTATGGGATTATGGCCTTGCTGACAGCACCATATGTAGAATCTCTTCCACTTAAAAGCGTAGGAACGCCGCGTGGAAGGCCGTTTGGACTCTTTCAAGATGTTCATGCACTCCTGCGAGAGTCCTAGGTGCCCATACTGCAGGAATTCAGGAGCCATGCTGTTAAGCTCAGAGAGGGTAGGTTGGGATGCAGAATCCTGCCCTCCATTCTGCTCAGAAGATCCGGTCTGCACGGCAGCCTCCTGTGAGGTTTTTCCGACAGGTTGAGGAGATCCGTGTACCAGAATTGTCGAGGCCATTGTGGCGCTATAAGAATCATTCTGGTCCTGGATCCGTAAAGTTTGCTGATCACTGCCGGAATGAGGGGAATCGGAGGAAAAGCGTAAAGAAATGTCCCTGACCAGTCGATCAACAGGGCATTCCCTCGAGATCCTGGACGGTAGAACCTGGATGCGAAGTCTGGGCATTTCCTGTTTACATCGTCTGCGAAGAGGTCCAGTTGAGGCCGACCCCATTGCGCGAAGATGTATTCTGCGACTTCGTCGTGCAGGACCCAATCGTGAACGTCCTCCAGGTGTCTGCTTAGAAAGTCTGCTTCTACGTTCTGCTGACCTGGCAGGTAAACTGCTGTGATTGACATTCCTCTGGCCAGGAGCCAATGCCATATCGCTTGGGACTCTCGTGAAAGGGGTAGGGATCTCGTTCCCCCTTGTTTGTTCAAGTAATACATCGTGGTTGTATTGTCCGTCTGTATCAATAGAGTTTTCCCCTGAATTAGCGGTGTGAAAGACTTGAGAGCCAGATGGACCGCTCTGAGTTCTAGCAGATTGATGTGGTACTGCTTCTCCTTGTCTGACCACAGACCCTGCGCTTGAAAAGGACCCAGATGAGCCCCCCATCCCTGAAGAGACGCATCCGTTACCAGAGTGTCGGATGGAAGTACCTGGTGAAACGGAGCGCCCACTGACAGGTGAGGTCTGTGCATCCACCATCTCAATGACTGCAGTGCTACCTCCGGTAGCCGCATTGTGTCTTCCCAGCGACCTGTTCTTTGGCTCCAATTGGCCTCCAATGCCTCTTGGAGGGGTCTCATGTGGAGTCTGGCATTTGGGACAATAAAGATGCACGATGCCATGGAGCCCAGTAGTGATGTCACCTGACGTGCCGTAGGTGCGCTGGCTCTCAACAGGTCCTGGCACTTCATGTTTATTGAGGACAGTCGTTCCTCCGAAGGATACACTTTTTGTAGTTCTGTGTTTATGATCGCTCCTAGGTAGTGAAGACTCTGCGTTGGAGTCAAGGTTGACTTCTGGTAATTGACCTGAAGACCTAGAGCTTCGCAAACTCCTAGTACAATGTCCCGATGGCTTCTCGCCTGCTCCGGAGAAGAAGCCTTTAGTAGCCAGTCGTCTAGGTATGGATATATGTATATCCTTTGTCTTCGTAGATGCACCGCCACCACTGCCATACATTTCGAGAAAACTCTTGGAGCAGATTTCAGGCCAAAGGGTAGAACCCTGAACTGGTAATGCTGTAACGCTACTCGAAAGCGCAGGAATTTTCGATGCTTTGGAGCTATTGGGATGTGGAAATACGCATCCTGCAGGTCGATGGAGCACATCCAGTCTCCCTGATGCAGTTGAGGGAAAATTTGGTGAAGCGCTAGCATTCTGAACTTCTGCTTTCTTATGTATTTGTTCAGCAGTCTTAGATCCAGGATTGGCCTGAAAACGCCCTCTTGACCCTTCTTTGCTACTAGAAAGTAACGGGAGTAGACCCCCTTTCCTCTGTGGGCAGGTGGAACCCTTTCTATGGCATTCTTTCTTAGGAGGGCGAGAGCCTCCTTGCGTAGCAAGGTGAGATGAGCCGGATTGTGTTTGGTTGGTGGCAAGTGTGGTGGAGGCTGCTTGAAAAGGAGAGAATAGCCATGTTCGACAATATTGAGCCCCTATTTGTCTCTTGTGATAGAGTGCCACTCGTGAAGATGAGCAATAATACTTCCCCCCACCGGAGTGGTGTACAGTGTCGAGGGAAGCGAGACTTCATTGCTTAGTGGGTGCTTTTGGAGTGGACTGTTGAGGTCTACTTGACCCTCGCTCCCTTGTGTTTCTTCGCTGAAACAGAGGGCGTCCCTGTCGTTGCTGAGACCTTTGCGACCAATGAGGGGTTTGAACCCTCTGTTGGAAAGGGCGTCTATCGTACGGTCTGTACCTCCGCCTGAAATCTTTCCTTCTTTCGAGGCCTACCGCCTTCATGGTATCCACCTCGGTCTTCATGCGGGCCATCTCTTCGTCTGCATGGGCACCGAATAGAGAATTCCCGGCAAATGGGAGATTCAGGATACGTTGTTGTGCCTCCTGTTTCAAGCCAGTGAGCCTCAGCCAGGAAGATCTCCTCGCACAGATACCATGTGCGTACCCATGAGCCGCCAAATCCGCCCCATCCGCTGCTGCGCTGATAACTTGGTTAGATACCAGGCATCCTTCCTGTAGAATCTCTTGGAAATCTTGCCTGTCTTCTCTGGGCAGTTTTTCTGTAAATCTTCTGAGGGAATCCCACAGAGAACGATCGTACCTGCCCAGGAGCGCAGACGCACTAGAGACCTTCATTGCTGAAGCCGCTGTCCCGCACATCTTTCTTCCCAGAGAGTCTAAATGCCTGCTCTCTTTATCCGGGGGTACCGTGGATGAAGATGCCACCGAGTGGGTCTTTCGGGCGGCAGCTATGATCACTGAGTCTGGTGGCGGATCCTTCCTAAGGAATAAAGGGTCTTGCTCTGGAGCCTTGTACTTTTTAAGAATCCGAGCCGGGGCAGACTTAAGCGAGGCTGGGGCCAGAAAAGTGTCCATGGTCGGCTGCAACAAACCAGGCACTAGAGGCAGCAACTTTTTCGACGCTGATCTCTGTTGTAGCGTCTCAAAGATGATTGATGAGGAGGTAGACGGTTCTGGAACCTCTATATTGAGTTTCTGCGCTCCTCTTAGCAACACCTCGTTGAAAGTGGTTATGTCATCCACTGGTGAGACTCTAGCAGGTGGTGAATCTGTAAGAGTAGGTGAGTAACGCCCGACAGAAGAACCTGATGAAGCCAAGAGGGTGATCTTCTTGAGCGCGACCTGGATCTCCGTTGAGAGCGAGATCTGCTGCGGGACGCTGTAGCCGAGCGCCTAGGCCTCGCGGTCGGCTGTCGAGGAGCTGAACGAGCCCGTTCTGCCCCGGCTGTCGGCGATGGCGTTCTTGGCGGGGAGGCAGTGGGTGAATACATTCGCGAATATTGCGAATCTGGGGAGGCCGCTGGTCTGTTGAGGCTCTCCAGCCATCTCGGAGATAGGTTGATGGGCGAGACATGCCCAGGAGATGCTCTTGACCGAGAAGAGTCGCTCGGTATGGAGACCACTGGAGACTGAGCCTTGTCTGGCGAGGGGCGATGTTCTGCTCCCTGTTGGACAGGTAAAACCTGCGTCTACGTCGATGGCTGTTTCGACGTCGAAGGACGCCCAGTCGGTTGGTCCTGCCTCGACGTTAATTGCCTCGACGTTGAGTGCCTTGACGTCGAACGGCGTTCCTTGGACCTCGACCTGCTCGCCGTCGTGTGCCTCGACGTGGAGCGATGGGAGGTTGACGGCGGATGTTTCTCGTGCCGTCGTGGAGATCTCGACGTCGTGTGTCCTGACGTCGGGGGGCGCACAGCCTTTGGCGGCGACTGGGCATGCCGGCGGTGGCTCGACGTCGATCGGCGGGCTGCCGTCGACGGAGACCTGCCCCTGCTCTGATGTTCCCTCGACGCCGTTCCCTTCGACGTCGGGTGCGTCCCCGTCGACGGCGATCTATGCCGGTGGGACGGTGGTAGCGACGACGTCGACGGTGAACAAACAGGTATTTTCCTACCTGTCGACCGGGCCATTCTCTCCTGAGAATGGCCTTCTGGATGCCTGGGGAGTGAGGAGGACGATGTTCTTTTCCTCTCCTGAAGCCCATGAAGTCGGATCTTCTCTCTGTCTTTCAGAGTCCTCCTAGACATGTTCTTACAGTACTTACAAGTGTCAGGGCAGTGACTCTGAGGCAGGCACACTATGCACAGAGAGTGGGGATCTGACTGGGCCTTCTTCTTCCCACAAGCAGGGCATTTGACAAAAAGAGAAGGCATTTTTCTGTCAGAAAAAACCTTCCTAGCTCAGACAAAGATGTTACTTGTCGAGTGAAAAGTGAAAAAACGCTTTTTTAAAGAATTTTTCTGAGGAAAAACTCAGAAAAACTGAGAGCTCAATGCTCCAGGATCCTCTCAGAAGAAGCCGGAAAAAAGAACTGACCTAACTGTGAACCAACTGTCACCTTTCCTTCACCCCTGAGGCATGGTGGGATACTGGAGGTGCTCAGGGTCTTAAAGGCACAGTGCCAAAGTTTTTATGGTTCTCCTGTGTTAACCTACATGCAGCCTATTGGCTAAGAATGCTTCATTGTTTTTCAATGCAGTTTTCTCTATTTTTTCACTAGAGTTTGCTACTGCTTACTTCCCCAAGCCTAGTTTTAGGAGCTTGGGTACTTATTTATGCTCTATTGTAGTATTTAAAAAAAAAAAAAAAAAACTTCATAGAAATAAAGCATTTTAGCCTGTTTTTAACATGATAGCCTGCATGACTGTTTGTTACACATGTATAATGTGTATATATTTTATATATGCTCCGGGGTCCCCGCACAAGGGCGGGAATATTCAATGTTTATGACTTTGATGAGGATACCCCTGGAAGAGAACTAAGATCAGAGAAAGACAGAGAGCCCAGGAGGTCACAGGAGGAAGCCTGCCCCACCTTAGAATCCACTTTGTCACAATCAATGGAGTTGTCAGGGCCTCACACAGATTGTGTGAAGATGGACTGCCCTTACGAGGTTGTAGTCAGTGCCACAGGAGTCACTTACCTGAACAATCTTGCTGGTGATGGTGTAAGGAAAAGCATAAAACAAATACAGCGAGCTGATGAAGTTACGTACTGTCAAATTAAATCAGCCGTACTGTTAAATTAAAGAATCCTTGTATCTCTAGTTCAACCCAATGCCGAATGTAGATAAAGTATGGTACATTTTGAGTCCAGAGTGACTAGGAGTTGGTGAAACCATAGACAAATTTGTTGAGAGACTAGATACAAAGAAGCAATACATCTCAGAGTTATTGACGGATGCCTGTCAGACTCATTCAGATGATGAATGCTGAGAGACACTCTTAGTCTGGAGCGAGTTCTTATGGCTGCCACAGCCGAAAAGCATCCTGATTGACAAGCTGCTGACATGGAGGCTGGAGGTGCCCAAAGCCAGTCAGTCATGTACATGAAAAGCAAGCTGAGACACAAAGCTGAAGGTGATATCTCCACAGAAAAAGAAGCTGTGTTTCAGATATGGACTATCGTTTCCACACAAAAGTAAATGTCCTGCCATTGGACAGATATGCAAAGGCTGTGGTAAAGAGAACCATTTTGTAACAGTTTGCAAGGCGATGAAACAAATAAGTGTGTTATTGCGGGAAGACAAAATGGCTGATGGAACATTCCAGAAGCGACGCTTGACGCATGCCCATAAGGCCAAGGGTCAACATCAGCTGAGACAAATTGACACCAAACGAAGTCAATCGTTATCTAAGTCATCGTCTAAAAGTTTGTCAGTGTCACTATCAAGTGAAAGTGAAGAAAATGATTGTGCAATGTCAATTATGTTACCTCAGAAAAATGCGCATATGTTGGACTGGCAGCCGCACATGGCTGACATGATAACACAATTGAATGGTGCAAATGTTTTCTCTCGGCTTGATGTGAATAAAGGATATCATCTGTTGGAACTCGAGGAGAACTGCAGGTACATCACAACCTTTTCTACAAATATTGGTCTTTTTCACTACCAAAGACTAAGGGCCTGATTTAGATCTTGGCGGTAACAGTCTTGCTTTCGATTATCTGTTCGATTCCCCATCCATCGACTTGGCAGTCTCCCACCCAATTTAGATGTTGGCAAGTCAATACTGTTAGGAATCACTGTCCATGTCGACAGCGCCATAGGCAAAAGCGGCTGTCGGTGGGAGTCTAGCCCCTTTTCCAGCCAAGCCAATCACAAAGTGCATTCCCACAATCTTAACTGTGGTGGTCTAAGTGCCACCCCTAAGTTGGCGGATTGGGAGGGATATAAGCATGAAACCCACCTGTTTACTACTTTTCCCATTTCCTGTCACCATCAATCAGATAGTACAAGTACTACCTTTCCTCCTGCTGGACCAGACGAAAAACAACCCGTTGTCACCGGTACAGAAGGTAAGTTGCTGTTTTACCTCACATCCTCAGAGTTGTCGTTGTATATTAGCACTAGACTAGAGCATGTGTAACAAAGGTTTGCAACTAATACTACAAAGATGTTCCATGCATATGTTTGTAATGTCGTACTTAGAAAAATGTTTTAAAATGCACCTTGAGATATTAGTAGCAACCACCAATCTGGTACTAACTTCCTTTATGGCAATGAAGACCTATACCGAACGTCACTGCAACCCAAAATAAAAATGTGTCCATACAGGTGTGTGCAATAATGTCCCCTAAACTACCACATCATATTTATAAACAGTACACCCAATCAGAACTACTCAAATCCATGATACTGTAGCAACTGCACTACAAAATACCACAAGGGGTTGCACTGAGAATGTACAGCAAATCTCTAAACTGCAAACATGTCAGAGAAGCATGAAGGTCACGTATCTCCTTGGTGTGTGCAATTTATGATAAACATTAGATGTCATTTAACCCCTTCGCTGCCAGGCCTTTTCCCCCTCCAGTGCCGAGCCTTTTTTTGGTTATTTGGGGCAGTTCGCGCTTAGGCCCTCATGACTTTTTGTTCACATAAGCTACCCATGCCAAATTTGCATCCTTTTTTTCCAACATTCTAGAGATTCTAGAGGTACCCAGACTTTGTGGGTTCCCCAGAAGGAGGCCAAGAAATTAGCCAAAATACAGTGAAAATGTCGTTTTTTTAAAAAAAAAATGGGAAAAAGGGGCTGCAGAAGAAGGCTTGTGGTTTTTTCCCTGAAAATGGCATCAACAAAGGGTTTGCGGTGCTAAAACCACCAGCTGCCCAGCTTTCAGGAACAGGCAAATTTGAATCAGAAAACCCAACTTTTCAACACAATTTTGCCATTTTACTGGGACATACCCCATTTTTACAATTTTTTGTGCTTTCAGCCTCCTTCCAGTCAGTGACAGAAATTGGCATGAAACCAATGCTGGATCCCAGAAACCGAAACATTTCTGAAAAGTAGACAAAATTCTGAATTCAGCAAGGGGTAATTTGTGTAGATCCTACAAGGGTTTCCTACAGAAAATAACAACTGAAAAAAACTAATATTGAAATTGAGGTGAACAAATCTGCAATTTTTCTCTACGTTTTACTCTGTAACTTTTTCCTGCAATGTCAGATTTTTTAAAGCAATATACTGTTACGTCTGCTGGACTCTTCTGGTTGCGGGGATATATAGGGCTTGTAGGTTCATCAAGAACTCTAGGTACCCAGAGCCAATAAATGACCTGCACCCTGCCTTGGGTTTTCATTTTATACCGGGTATACAGCAATTCATTTGCTGAAATATAAAGAGTAAAAAGTAGCTATCAAGAAAACCTTTGTATTTCCAAAATGGGCACAAGATAAGGTGTTGAGGAGCAGTGGTTATTTGCACATCTCTGAATTCCGGGGTGCCCATACTAGCATGTGAATTACAGGGCATTTCTCAAATAGACGTCTTTTTTACATACTCTCTTATATTTGGAAGGAAAAAAATGGAGAGAAAGACAAGGGGCAATAACACTTGTTTTGCTATTCTATGTTCCCCCAAGTCTCCCGATAAAAATGATACCTCACTTGTGTGGGTAGGCCTAGCGCCTGCGACAAGGAATGCCCCAAAACACAACGTGGACACATCCCATTTTTTGACAGAAAACAGAGGTGTTTTTTGCAAATTGCCTACATGTAGATTTTGGCCTCTAGCTCAGCCGGCACCTAGGAAAACCTACCAAACCTGTGCATTTTTGAAAACTAGAGACCTAGGGGAATCCAAGATGGGATGACTTGTGGGGCTCTGACCAGGTTCTGTAACCCAGAATCCTTTGCAAACCTCAAAATTTGGCTAAAAAACACATTTTCCTCACATTTCGGTGCCAGAAAGTTCTGGAATCTGAGAGGAGCCACACATTTCTTTCCACCCAGCGTTACCCCAAGTCTCCCGATAAAAATGGTACCTCACTTGTGTGGGTAGGCCTAGCGCCCACAAAAGGAAATGGCCCAAAACACAACATGGACACATCCCATTTTTTTTACAGAAAACAGAGGTGTTTTTTGCAAAGTGCCTATCTGTAGATTTTGGCCCCTAGCTTAGCCGGCACCTAGGGAAACCTACCAAACCAGCACATTTTTGAAAACTAGAGACCTAGGGGAATCCAAGATGGGGTGACTTGTGGGGCTCTGACCAGGTTCTGTTACCCAGAATCCTTTACAAACCTCAAAATTTGGCTAAAAAAACACATTTTCCTCACATTTTGGTGACAGAAAGTTCTGGAATCTGAGAGGAGCCACAAAGTTCCTTCCACCCAGCGTTCCCCCAAGTCTCCTGATAAAAATGATACCTCACTTGTGTGGGTAGGCCTATCGCCCGCGACAGGAAATGCCCCAAAACACAACGTGGACACATCGCATTTTTTGAGAGAAAACAGAGGTGTTTTTTGCAAAATGCCTACCTGTAGATTTTGGCCTCTACTCAGCCGGCACCTAGGGAAACCTACCAAACCTGTGCATTTTTGAAAACTAGAGACCTAGGGGAATCCAAGATGGGGTGACTTGTGGGGCTCTGACCAGGTTCTGTTACCCAGATTTCTTTGCAAACCTCAAAATGTGGCCAAAAAAACACATTTTCCTAACATTTCGGTGACAGAAAGTTCTGGAATCTGAGAGGAGCCACAAATTTCCATCCACCCAGCGTTCCCCCAAGTCTCCCGATAAAAATGATACCTCACTTGTGTGGGTAGGCCTAGCGCCCACGACAGGAAATGCCCCAAAACACAACGTGGACACATCCCATTTTTTGAGAGAAAACAGAGGTGTTTTTTGCAAAATGCCTACCTGTAGATTTTGGCCTCTAGCTCAGCCGGCACCTAGGGAAACCTACCAAACCTGTGCATTTTTGAGAACTAGAGACCTAGGGGAATCCAAGATGGGGTGACTTGTGGGGCTCTGACCAGGTTCTGTTACCCAGATTCCTTTGCAAACCTCAAAATGTGGCCAAAAAAACACATTTTCCTAACATTTCGGTGACAGAAAGTTCTGGAATCTGAGAGGAGCCACAAATTTCCTTACACCCAGCGTTCCCCCAAGTCACCCGATAAAAATGGTACCTCACTTGTGTGGGTAGGCCTAGCGCCCACAAAATGAAATGGCCCAAAACACAACATGGACACATCACATTTTTTCACAGAAAACAGTGCCTACCTGTGGATTTTGGCCTCTACCTCAGCCGGCACCTGGGGAAACCTAGCAAACCAGCACATTTCTGAAAACTAGACCCCTAGGGGAATCCAAGATGGGGTGACTTGTGGGGCTCTGACCAGGTTCTGTTACCCAGAATCCTTTGCAAACCTCAAAATTTGGCCCAAAAAACACTTTTTCCTCTCATTTTTTCACAGAAAACAGAGGTGTTTTTTGCAAAGTGCCTACCTGTGGATTTTGGCCTCTAGCTCAGCCCCCCCCCCCCGGGGAGCGACCCTTGCATACAAGGTCGCTCCCCTTGCGTGACGGCACAAACAAAAAAGATCCCTGGTGCCTAGTGGTTTTGGGGGCAGATTGACCTAATATCCCCATCTCTAAAAAAAAAAAAAAACACAAAACAAAAATTAGCCCTGGCGCCTAGAGGTTTCTGCCCCCGGGGGCAGATCAGCCTAATAACAATAGGCCGATCTGCCTCTGGGGGGGGGGGGCGGAAATGGCCTAAAATATATGTGCCCCCCCACTTTCCCCCCCGGGGAGCGACCCTTGCCTACGGGGTCGCTCCCCTTGCCTGAGAGTGCAAAAAAAAAGATCCCTGGTGCCTAGTGGTTTCTGCCCCCCTTGGGGGCAGATTGA
Source organism: Pleurodeles waltl (assembly GCF_031143425.1). Lineage (NCBI taxonomy): Eukaryota > Metazoa > Chordata > Amphibia > Caudata > Salamandridae > Pleurodeles > Pleurodeles waltl. Next base: position 641,498,651 of record NC_090448.1, read on the forward strand.
CCTAAAATCGGCCGATCTGCCCCCAAAGCGGGCAGAAATGGCCTAAACACAATTTGCCCCTCCAGGGGAGCGAACCTTGCCTAAGGGGACGCTCCTCATCTGTAAAACAACAACAACAACAAAAATCCCCGGTGCCTAGTGGTTTCTGCCCCCCTTGGGGCAGATCGAACTAATTAAAATAGGCTGATCTGCCTAAAATAAATTTGCCCCCCAGGGGAACGACCCTTGCCTAAGAGATCGCTCCCCTTACGTGAAATTCACGAACAAAAAAAAAAACTCCCTGGTGTCTAGTGGTTTCTGTCCCTCTTGGGGGAGATTGGCCTCATAAAAATAGGCCAATCTGCCCCCAAGGGGGGCAGAAATGGCCTAAATATAATTTGCCCCCTATGGGAGCGACCCTTGCCTAAGGGGTCACTCCCCACCTCTAAAACAAAAAACAAAACAAAAAAATGTTTTTATCCCTGGTGCCTAAAAAAACATGCCCCCCCTGGGAGCAACCCTTGCCCAAGAAGTCACTCCCTTATGTCCATTTCATTTTTAAAAAGACATCCCTGGTGTCTAGTGGGTGATTTGACAGCCAGATTGCTTTCAATCCGGCTGCCAAAACGCAGAGAGAGACTTCAAAGGGAAGGAAATAACTTTCGTGGGGGAGGCTCTGTGACAATCAGCGCGCGCTCGCGTGCTGACATCACAGCGGGGGTAGGAGGGTCGGGGGTGCAAGGGGAAGGGCTTCCCCTTCCATCCCTGACTTGGGGGGGTGGGGGGGAACCCCTCAGAGGGAGCGCTAGCGCTCCCTCTGAGCTGTGTGCCCAGGACGTAATGGTTACGTCCTGGGCACAGCAGCACTGTGCCGCAGGACGTAACCATTACGTCCACGGCACAGAAGGGGTTAACTCTAAAGTGTCAGATTCCCTGTGTAATGCATATGTGCATATTATTGACAAAACATGTCAAAATAAACAAATATGTATTCTCTAGTCACAACAACAGAAACACATATAATTTTGGTGGAAGTGTCCAGTAACATGATGAATGCTTGTGCTAAGATTACCAATCAGCACAGATTATCTATAAACATTTCAAAGATTCTAAGAAACACTAATTTGCAGTGATCTGTGGAGTAGCCTCAACAGGTCTGTCCTCATGTGACCAACACAGGACACAAACACCATCTAAGCCATGGATAGGTAACGTTTCATGTAGTGAGAACCACTCAAGATGTGTTCAACCCACTGTGTAAAGGCTAAGCAACCTGTACATTATTTGCAAATAACCACACACACACACCTACATTTTCTTCACGCGTAACTTACATAGAGTCAGATACTATGGTGTGCACCACATACAGAGATTAAGAGCAGTATGGGAGGACTACCATGTGTCAGTGAGAGCATGGTTTTGGGTGATGTATGAACAAGTGTGTGTGATAATGGGACACACCTTTATGGCTGATTGAGAGCCTGTGTCATTTAGACTGGTAGCACAGGAAATACCTTTCCCCATATGTGGCACCATGACATGTTTCAAACATAAAGATACTCCAATCCCTAAATATGGCTTGAACAGTCATTTGAGAAAACAGCATAAGACAGCTCCATAACTTTAAAACTTGCACGTGGACTTTAGATTTCTCCCATTTCGACCTGGGACATATGTTTATACTTAAACTAGTGGTACCGTGTCTACTAACCACTGGAAGCAAGGGGCCTGCATTTTGTCTAATTAAAGCTGGAATTGTGAGTAACGTGCACTGAAAACTCAGCTAATTCTTACTGGTGACTTCATTTCACTGCACAGACATATCAAACATCCTCAAACAACACCCTGTACCTAGCAAATTATTCAGTTCACTGCCCTCCATTCACAACACTTCACCTATGAACAAAATGGGACCAAATGTCTGTGGACAAAGAGGAAACACATTACTTTGGCAACATTGCCCATTCAACATTGTACCTGTTCCTTTGGATTCCCATACCGCTGGCTGTACAGGGACAGGATCTTCCCGGTGAGGAGCTCCAGCACCTCAGGGCAGAAGGCAGGTGCCCTGTCAACTGCTTTTTTCAGCATCCTGGCTCCTAGAGGTCGGTAACTGTAGCAAAAAACGAGGCGGTCCAGTTGGCTGCAGTGTTAGAAGGCAAGTGAGTTTTCAATATGCCGCATACAAGTATACGATGGACGCTATCTGTGACAGACACAGCCAATGGCATTAATACAAAGCCCTCACACAGGCCAGCCTATGGTAGGGTCCGTTGTGGAGTGTTCCACCTACTATGTGGTCAACTTTCACCGACGGCCATCGGATAGCCAACATCATGACGGCAAGGTCAGGCCCCCGCCATTTTAGGGTGTGAAGCTGTGTATTTTTCAATTGTAATTGTGTCACCAGCACCCAAAATGGCAGCTGGTTTATAAACAAATGTCAGATATGAACACTGTTTTTGGAAAGATATGACACATTAAAAAGTGAACCATGACTGTCTGACATCGATAGTACCATTGGGAAAGTAATACCTCTGTTGACAATATTTTGAATTTTTGTTTTTTTAAATGTGTCACTAGTACATTCAAATGTATTTTTTGCACATAATAAAAAAATCAGATATGTAAAAAAGTGAGTTTAAAATTAAACACAAAATATAACAATATGTGTACATATTTGACAAAATGAGATTCTTAATGTTACCAAGACATCGATGTGTGCTGATTATCAAAGAATTTAAGCTGATATCTTCTTTTCCATACATGCAGACATTTGAACCCAGACATGGGTAGGTGACAACAGCCCCCTGTCTTCAGGACATTTCCAGACCTTGCCACTATGGAGGGAAGGGATGTCATTAAGACGTTTTAGTTAAAAAGGCAAACTCTTCTGGATTTGTGTCAGCAACTAGAGCCTGATCTCTCAACAATGACAATAGTTAAACTCATGGTATAATTTCATTTTGTTGCCACAGGATCTTTCCAATACACTGTGGCAGTATCTGGAGCCATGTATCAACCAACTTTCAGTGGTGTGCTTCAAGAAGTCCTTTCTTCAATAATGTGACACATCAACAGCTACATCCAGTTCCCACAACAACAGGATTTGGCCACTGTGAAAGGAGAATTGTATGCTTTGGGTGGCATACCACATGTGGTTGGAGCAATAGATGGCACACATATTGCCTTGGTGCCACCACATGCAAGAGAACACATCTTACGCAACTGGGAAGTACTTCCATTCAATCAATGTGCAAGTTGTCTGCTTAGTGGATTTGTACATCTTAAGTGTGTGTGCCGCTTTCCTAGGTCAACACATGATTATTCCTTTGCACTAGCATACCCCTGTAAATGTCACAACCTGGACCTGAGAGGGCCTGGCTTGTTGGTAAGTACAATATGACTTGAGGATCATTTTCTTTTTTCAAAGTTTAAAAAGATACATTGGCTTGATATGATATTAATCTATTGATATATTGCTTCCATGTAGGAAACTCAGCTTACTCTAACAGACCATGGTTGTTAGCATCACTGAGGATTCCAACAAAGCCAGGGAAAGTCTGCTTCAATGAGGCCCATGGAGGAAAACTGAGGCAAGTGAAGCGGACGTTTGGGCTCCCGAAGAGCAGGTTTAGGTGCCTGGACAAGACCGTTAAAGCCTTCCTCTACTCATCTGATAAGGTGCACCAAATCACAGTTGTAAGAAGCTGGCCTAGTGTGTGGTGGACACCTATGGTGTTATCATCCTATACCAGGTCCAGGTATGTCCGATTAGTGAAGTGTAGGCAGTGTCTAGGAAGCCAGGGCTCTCTAAAGGCTGCTGAGCATGAGCAGCCAAGGCTTATCTAGGAGACATGCAAAGCTTATGCAATATCGCTATAGTCACACAGCACAATCACACATGAAAGAACCACACAGTGTTACAAAAATAAAGGTACTTTATTATAGTAACACAAATACTAGAACACTGAATAGGCAATCCTCCAACGGAAGGTAAGTAAACACACTTTTATATACACATTAGCACTCAATAAAGAGCATAGAAAGCAATAAGCATTGGCAAAAGTATAGGTAATCAGTGAGGGCCCAAGGGGAGGGCCAAACCATATACTAAAAAGTGGAATGTGAAAGGAAGTTCCCCAACCAAGGACGAGGAATCAGTAGGAGGGAACTAGGGGGGGGGCGTGGCCGGGCCACGAAGCAAGATGGTCACCTAGATAGCGAGCTCCGTGCCGCGGCGATTCCGGGGAGGCGACGGGGGCGTGGAGACAGTCGGAGAAACTACTGTACCCGGCGCTAACCCCTTCTGCAACTGCCGCACTCCTGACCTGCGCCAGGAGAGCTTGTAAACATGAGTCTGTAGGCCTGCAACCCGTGACTCGTCCTCTGAGGAGAAGGCCTGTTCTCCAGCGAGAAAACCACCACCAGGTAAGGTACGGTTCCCCCCCCCCCTTTTACCAACGCTGACGGGAGATGCTGTGCCATCTTGCTAACTACCCTCCACTGGGATATTACGCTTGTCGCCCCCTCCTCCCCTTCCAAAAAGCAGACAATACTAATAAAGAAGAAATAGAGAAGGGAAGAACAGGGGAGGAGGAAGGTAAAGAAGAAGGAAAAGGGAAAAGAAAGGAGAACAAAAAAAGGAAACAGTGAGAGAAGAGGAGCAAAGGGGACGGAGGGAGCAGGAGGAGGGGGGAGATCAGAAGGAGCTGGAAGAGTGGAGGGACAGGAGGGCGAGGAAGAGATGAGGAAGGACAAGTAAACTATCCGCATCCAGGGAGGGTCAAACAGCCTATACCCCTCTCCCCATAGGACATGTAGGAGAGGGAGACGCGGAAAGAAGGGACAAGATAATAAATAAATAAATTAGAAATAGAGAGTTGGAGAGATAACATCCACCTACTTGGGATCCCGGAAAACGAAGAAGGCACAGATATGCAGGCCTTTGTGAGCTCCACCCTCTCAAAACTGGCCTCACTGGACTTCGACCCACCACTAGAATTCCAACAGGCACACAGAGTAGGCCCGAAACGCTCCGACAAATCCTCAAGGACCCGACCAATCATTGGATGCCTATTACGGCATAACCAAACCCGTCAAATACTCCAAGCGCGCATAGCCATGGACCTTTCTGAGTAGATCAGCATGACATTCGAATAACTGCCGACTATTCCAAAGTGATCAATGAACGCAGAAAGGCCTTTCTAGCTCTACGACCCCGGCTCCGCCAACTGGAGATTAAATATGCCCTTTTTGACCCTGCAAGAATGTGGGTTACCAAAAACGGAGTATCCAAGGACTTCTACAATCCCCAAGAATTGAGACTCTTCCTTGACTCTTTCCAACCTCAACCCATGGACTCCACTAGCACAAACCGCCCGCACGATATCGCAGGGGATAATGAAGGTAACAGAACTTTCCCCTCAGGAATGGAGAAAGCAAATATGGCCCTATATGACACTGATGCCAGTCAAAGAGGCAGGGACATGGAGAGACTAGCCAGATCACATGATGACAGGGGCCAGGTCTTACATGCCGTAGCAGCCCACACTCAGCTATCGGAAAGAGACAAATCCCGCTCCCCTTTAAAACTAACTACGGCATCTTCTTGAGAAGGCGACGCAATGTTGTGCATATGTGAGACAATTGCTTGAAAATTGCTCATCGACCCCGAGGACGGATGAGTACCTATTCAGATCATATATGTGTATTTTTCCCATAACTGTTTAAGGTCGTTGGTGTCGCTGTTAAAGTTAGGCGATTAATATGCCCATGTTCTCCATAATGTAATATAAGACCTTATAATGTGATACCATCAAGTAAATTGTAATTTGTTTTTTAGTGCAAGATAGAGTACACACACAAGCACCTGGACTAGATTTCATCAACTCCCATAGGCTACATAAGAGTCAAGCCCTGGCTTTATAGTTTTACACAAGGGTTATCAAATACCTATTAAAGAAACTGACACGCCTCTACCGCACTACAGAATACCCCATAGCAGCAAGCAATACAGCACAACCTAAACCTGCTCCAACATGCAATACATAAGATTAACACCGATACCAGAGCTAACTAACCCCCATAGCTATCCCAGGGGCCGAGATCAGGTCAAACAAATGTAAACTAACCCAAACTCTGGGATACACAACCCAATGTACATTAGTACCCTCTCTAATACAATATTACATACTACGATATCATAACATAAATTGTTAATAACCCATACCGAGCACACGCACTTGTCCCCAGACTAATTATTGCCGAAATCGCAACCCCCATACAGGACAGGACGACCATGATGGTATTACATGTTAAACTAGTAAATTGACAATATATGAATATACTCCACCTTATAGTATTATGATGTAATAATAGAAAACAAGGTATTCACAATGAAGTGAGACACACAGTGCCCATGCATAGTCCAGGGTTCGGTAGTTCTCATTACCTACTCTACGATAAATTGCCTGGCACCTAGTTCAACAGTTAATAATATTACAGTGTGATAAGGCATTATGACATATTATGTTATTAGAATTAACAGGTTACAGAAATGTTGTATTATGTGATAAAGCGACGCTATAGATGAAAAGAAGTATTCAGGATGTATCATACCTACACCTCTTTGTGCCTTCGCCTGAACCAGAATTATATTGCCCCATTCACCCCCTCCCTCCCCCGCTTCAACCTTCCCCTACCTACCTATCTTCTTCTTTCCATTTACCCTGTCCTTACCTTACAATACTACCTTACAATCCCACAACATATTCTCAATCCCCTGCATCAACCTCTTTCCCCTCCTCTCTTATCAAATCACTCCCATGATCTATAATACTATACGACAGTATTACCCAGGCGCGGCAACTACCCTCTATCTCAAACCGGTAAACACTTTAGTCACACAAACACCACACTTGTCATCACTCGCCGCCAAGTAGACCCGTCTCCATACACAACCATAATCTCCCCCCCTATCTTTGTCATCATTATATCGACAGCCGGCTGCCTGTTGCCCCCCCCTCACCTCCGCGGCAAAGACCACCCCAACGGCACGAGAGTTCCGAGAGGAACCGGACCCGCCGTTTACAGATCTAACTAAGGAGGCTGGACCCCTAGCTTCCCCATCCCTCTCTTTTCTATCTCCTCTTTCAGCACTCTTTCTCGTTATTTTATTAATCTTGCTATATATATCGATCTTTACACCCCCCTTCCGTCTCTTTACTTTTCTTTTCTTCTCTTTTCTTTTCCCCTCTCTTCTCTGCATCCCCTTCTGGCTTTCCCCTATCTACTCTATCTTCTCTTCTTTTGCTCCCACCTCCCTCCCTCCTCCTTTTCTAGAGAGTACTCCCAGCCCCCGACAGCTTCCCCCCCCTTTCTCAAGCCATCACACCATAACAAGCACAGCCCCCATTCTAACAGCCGAAGTAGCCCCCCACACCACCAGTACCTTCCCCAGAACTGGTGCGACTCTACACAACCGCCCAGAATGTCAGGGAACGCTTCCCAAGCGACACGACCGTTACGGATCCTCTCCTGGAATGTACATGACATGACGAGCTATGTTAAATGGAAAAAGATATTGTCCTATCTTCAATCCAAAAGAGCAGATATCGCCCCGATCCAAGAAACCCACCTTGACATCCTGGAATCCAGTAAACTTAAACGGACTGGGTAGGAAAGGTTGCTTTCAGCTGCTGCCCAGTGGACCAAGAATCTGGAAACAGCGCCCCCCGCAAATGCGGAGTGGCGATGCTAACGCGTAAGTCCCTTCCGATCCTAATCATTAAAACATGGAACGACGCGGAGGGAAGATATATATTCGCCAAACTAAAACTAGGAAATACCTTCCTATGCGTGGGCCCCGTTTACGCACCAACCGGCTCAATGCGTCCATTCTTCCTACAACTAAATCGCCTCCTGACCGAAATCGGAACTACCCGTTATATAATCGGGGGAGACTGGAATCTTGCCCAAGATGCCATATTGGACAAGACAGGCCCCATTGATGTAGGCAACAATCATGACACGGCACTTCTGACAGACCTAACTACGGATGCCGGCCTAGTTGACTGCTGGAGAATACAACACCCGAAAGATAAAGAATATACTTTTCTATCATCTGTCCATGGCACCCAATCACGCCTGGACTATTTCTTGGTATCACACACTGTAATCCCTCAAATGCTAGACACCTGTATCCTAGAAAGTGGTCTCTCAGACAACTCCCCAATACTACTTCTGGTCCAGGCAGGTTTATCCCCCCCCCGGCCGAAAACCATGGCGCCTCGCTGTACATAGATACCGCTCCCCCCAAGGGAAGGAGCAACTTAGGACTCACGTGTCCACATATATGGCCGAGAATACGGGCACTATGACCTCCAAAAGGGTTCCATGGGCAGCGGCAAAGGCGACCCTGAGAGGGAATATGATGCGAGACGCAGCATTAGCCAATAGGGACAGAATAGCCCGCCAAACTACCTTAGAAACTACAATTCAGAACCTCACTAAACAATACACTGCCCAACCGTCTCCTAGGTTGCGCCGCTCCTTAGAGCAGGACCGAATGGCACACAATGAACTCTATACATCTCAGGCGGAATATGCGCTGCAAAAATTACGCGGCCACCACGATGAACAAGGCGAGAAGGCAGGACGCCTCCTAGCGGCCCAGCTCTGACAAAGAGGGGCTGCCTCTGCCATCCCGGCCATAACATCCTCCTCAGGAGCAGTACTGACCCGCCCGCAAGACATTGTGAACGAATTTCCCATGTACTACCGACATCTCTATACCCCTGAAATAACGACTGATCATACACAGACGGAGGCATTCCTTAACGCGGCTAACCTACCTTGTCTGTCGGAGGCAGGTCGAGCCCTCCTAGACGGCGATATAAGCAGGGAAGAAATAACGCAAGTCATAGCAAACCTCCCCTACCATAAATCTCCGGGAGAGGACGGATTCCCTGCGGAATTTTATAGATGGGCCGGGGAAGAGGCAATCACTGCAGTGCACGAAGCACTCACAGAAGCATGTCAGGAAGGCTCCTTGGGTACTCTGTCCAACAGGGCCACAATTGTTGTCCTACTTAAGCCAGGGAGGGTTCCCCTTCTTTGTGGCAGCTATCATCCTATCTCCCTCCTGAACGGAGACATTAAACTCCTAGCCAGTGTCTTAGCAGCACGCCTACATAAGGTGATACCGTCTTTGATCCATAATACCCAGGTGGGGTTCGTACCGGGTCGCACCTCCAGAAACCATATGCGTACTCTCTGCCATACTTTACTGGAATCTCTACAATTACCAGAAGAAGCCCTAGCCCTATCTCTAGGTTCGGAGAAAGCATTCGACCGCATCGAATGGTCCTATCTGTTTACCACCATGAAGCACTTCAGCCTCGGAGATTTTTTTTTTCCAACATACGCCTATTGTATGACCATCCCACGGCACAGGTTAATTGCAGGGGCTTTTTATCAGACCCATTCTCCATCGGAAGAGGCACTCGCC